>NC_140128.1:51389370-51779370 GCF_964035555.1 Netta rufina
TTAAAAACTGTTGAAACAGGATGGCAAAATGTTTTTTTTAATCAAAGTTCTGGGAGGAAAAAAAAACACCACAAACAACAAAACCGAACCAGGTCTTGCACTCAGTAATGTTGGCTGGAATGCAGAGATATTTTACCAATATTGTAAAATTGTATTGCTTTTTATTAATCAAGATTCCCTGAAGTTGCTGCCTTCCTGAATGCAGCATTTTCACAGTGATTTGGATTGCTACAATTTAGCTTGCAACTGTCTTTTTTTCTGCCTTTCTTCAATAACTTGTCTGAAACACCTTATATGTCCAAACATACAGAACTGATAAAATCCAAATGCTCATCCCAAATTTATTTCCTTACAGAGTTCATTTGTCTCCCTGCCTGATCTGCAACACTGAGTTGATAAAAGTAACCTAAACTGACACTGTATAAGCAAAAAAAAAGGAGTCTGTACACTTTAATTATATGTGCTTTTACAGTGCAACCTCTGCTTGATTCCAACTTAGTGCTTTAAACACTAACACATCCTTTACTAAAATTGCCTTGCAATTTTAAGGCAAAACCATGTTAATTTTGGAGGGAGGGAAAAGAATACATATAATTGTCGCTCCTATTGTTTCTGTCTGGCTGGCTGTAGACAGATTTCTGCAAGGCTGGCTAGCAACAATACATTGATTTACGGAGGCAAGAATATCTCCACAATTGCAAGGCTAAGACACCTTTATTTGAAAACTGAGAACCTGCAAAATGTGGCAAAGTTCTTGGAAGGAACCCAAATGCATGGAATCTTTTTTTCATTTTTTTTTTTCTCCACTTTTATCTGCTACTTTGCCTATTACAGCTTTCTAGGTGGAAAAAAAAAAAAAAAAAAAAAAAAAAGCCCTGAATTTGCACATCTTATTATATAGCTCAAGCTAAATTTTACAAGAAACTAATTTGGACAAGTTGATTAGAATATAAGCAGTGTTATCTAAATGCTCTTTATCTCCAGATCTGGCAAACTGAAAAAAAAAACCACATTATTTTCCTGAAAGAAGTAAGGGTATGTTTTCTTTGAAAACTGCTTCACTTTGCTCATGCTGAAATTCCCATTCCTTTAAGCAAATGGAATAAAAGAGTTTATATGAATGGGACATATTGCACTTCTGGTAAAACAGATAACAACAGCATTTTAGGAATTTCATTTTTGGATCCAGGTTGAAAAGATACAGAAGCTTTTTGCTTCTTTTTGCCACCTTTCAGTGTTCTATATTCTTCTCTTGAGAAAAGTGAATTTAGGAACCTTTAAACATGCTCCTCCAATGCTGCAAGCCGATGCAAATTTTTAGAGAATGCTTACAAATGTCAAATCTCTCTGAAAGTGATATACTTTATTACTGTTCTTTCTTATAATACAAACATTTCAGTGCAGCTCGGATCTTATTTTTCAAAATACACAGGATTTTGATATATGGACAACAGGAGAATATGTATTTTAGATATAATGCCATAAGTGCTTAAAAGTTATTTCTGAGCTGATTTAACATGGAAAATCTCCAGGTAGATTAATTTTATAGGCTGTTTTTATGGGTGTAACATTTCAAGATGAGAAAGCTGTGCTTCTGAAATTTAGTTTCGGCGATTTCATTGGCACCTCCATTTCCATCTTTTATTACCTTAAAGTTGAAATTTAATCTCATTTTTTTTTCCTGATTTTTACTTAATTTCTGACTGGAATGGCTGGAGCTGTATTTCTGCACTCAAGTTCTGTTGCCTCTATTGCTGTCTTGTTATTTACATCCCAAGGAAAAAAAATATATATATCATTACAATAGAGGTACTAAGATAACTGTGTTTAGAAATTACAAGATCTCTGATACTGAAGATTTTTACTGGGACAGGCAGCCAGAATGAGGTTAAGCAGATGTCCCCCAAAAGCCTCTTTCCAAACGGCTGAGTTAATTCACAGTGGTAAGAGCAATCTGCCCCTAAACCAGTTGCTCTATTGTGGTGAACACAGAGCCTGAAAATGCAGCCCTTGCACAGGCAAAACTTCCAATTGAAACACGACTTTGTAAACACCTATTTCTAACATTGCCAACAGAGGCTGTTGCAGTAAAGGGGGAAAGTGGGCTCTCTAAAAGAAGCATGTTTAGTGTTGTTTCTGTATGACTCTTAATGTGGATTCAACACACACTGCATTGGAGATGTGTGTAGCAAATGTCTATGCACAATAGCACGCATTTACGTATTATGCACTTTTCTGTATTTCTGCAACATACTCCAGAATGCATCGTAACTCCATATGAAAAGTGGCTTTTATGCATGCGCTAAGAATGCTTTATAAATCTCAGTACCTCAGCCATTTGGTGGGTAGTTGCTGTTGTTATTTTTCTCTTTGTACCAAAGAGCTGGTATGTATTCTGGCCTGATGGCCTGCAAAATTACTAAAAAAGAGACATACGTTTTTAGATTTCAGGAGTGCCAGTGATGGGAAAGAAAAAGGAAGCATTTTAAATTCTGATGTGTGCAGGGTGTGTGTGTGTGCATATTTGGAAATTCACAAAATAACACTTTCAAGGCTATGGTCTCAGTTTTTACGACTGAATTACATACCTAAAAAAAATTGGTCTCACTAATATAAATGCTGAGAAACTCAACTATTGTGGTGCCGGTTGTAATAAAGAAATTCGCTGGGAGAGAATGACAGAGATACAAAACACTGAAGAATGATGATTTCCTCACTACCAATACGATTGCATAAATTAGGTGTACATAAGTTCCCAATGATTTATAGCACTTGAAACTTACAAAAAATGATTACATTTGATGTTTCCTTAGAAAATACAAAAAAGCTGATGCTTATTCACAGAGTGGATAAAATAATAAGGAGCTAAAGTCAGATTTTAACAGCTGTTTCTTTGAAAGATTTTTGTATACCTTTTATATAAATTATTTTCTGTAAATTTTCCTTGAAAATGTATTTAATTAGGCAAACTTGCATATATACTATTTGTTGATCTGAAAAAAAAATCCTTTTAGTTTTTCTCCTCTTGCCCTCCTCACACTTAGCCTATTAGTGGAAGTGGCATTTTATTGATTAGACATTTAATAACAATATTCTTCTGTATTTGCACAAATATTTAACTCTTTGCATGGTAACTGGTGTAAAGGTGCCTAAGAATGGTATAAGTAAAATGGGAGAATGAAGAAAAGTATTGGCTACGACAAGAAGAAGTAATTGCTTTTCTTCAAAAGATCAGATGTGGTATAGTTGTTTGAAAAACAATCTAAACAATGTTTTGTTCACCATTGATTTTAAAAGCATTAAAATTAGTTTTTATGCAGCAACACTCATTAAGCTTTTATGTATACTGTGTAGGGCGAATAGTTAAAAAGCAATAAAGCATTCTGCTGTACAATATACTTTGCCAGTTGTCAGAAGAAATAAAATACATAGATTCAGAATGTTTCTTTCCTAAAGAATATTGTGATATTTGCCATGTTAATTACAATCCAAATAAAGCTATTTTATTTGTGTAGCCTTGTAGTTGTAGATGACTAATACAACTGTTATTGAAAGTGTTGTGTTTGGATGTTGTGTGTTCATACAGATGAGAAACGAGCACCAACCACGTATATCCAGCAATTCTTATGTTTTAAAATGAAATCTCCTCTCAGAAATTAGTATTCCAAAATCCTATTGTATTTTTTAACCTCAACAGGCAAAATGAAAGTGCCGTTTTGTACAATTTTCTTCCTTACTCCCTTTAGTTTCTCATGTCAATATCTGCATACAGAAGCCAGTTCCTTTAATTTCACTGAAGTAGTTAAAAGTTTACTTAAAAATAAAATCTGGAAACAGCAGACTAGTGGCCAAGGAAAGGAAACTTATTTTGTTATGAATCATAAGAGCATAACCTCTTATTTTGTATCTCAAAAATGAAGAGAGGAGTATGTGTACAGTACAATAACTTGCCATCAGAGAGAATAATGCATATAAAAATGAACTCCTGTTATTGCATTCAGGTGTGTTTGTGAATAAAAAATGGAATTTTGAAAAGTCAATTAAAATGCATTTTAAATTCTTTAACACTAGAATTCTTTAATGTGAAAAATTTGCTAGACAGTTTGTCAGTATTGCTGTAAGCACTGTGCTGTGATCATAACTACTTTCCTCCACCCATGACTGTTAGATGGCTCAGAAATGCATTACAGCTTCCTGTTCCAAAAGAGAATACTCTTGAAAACATGGAAGTACTTATAAAGTAAATAAGCTTTAATTAAATATCATTGTCTAGCATTAATCTTTATAGCTCTGTTCCCTATGGAAATAAAAGTGGATATTCAATTTGTTTTGATTATGCATGAATTTTAACAGCAGCTTTATTTGTATATTGCTCTGTTCTTCAAGATAGAGGCATATTTGTGTCGGCCATAAGCCATTAAGAAAAAGGTTCCTCATTAATGTGAACTAAGAGTGACTCATTTTTATTGTAAGTAGATTGACATTTAGAAAAATTAAATATTATTTTTAAGAATAAACAATTCATGTGTTGCTGGTATAACTTTGCCTTTCAGTCTGAAATCCCAGTTATTTTCAGAGTTAACTACAAAGTGAAATATAGAGTTTCTACTGTTAAATAGGCATCATTTTTAGTACCTTCTAGTTTCAAGGATCTTTGATCCCATGAGTCAAGGTATACTTTTATGCTACAACAGAGTCTGCATAGTGGATCTGCCTGTCCATGAAGAAGGATCAGAGCACATACTTAAATCCTATTCTAATAATGTCGTGTAAACTAACTCTGGTCAACAAAGCATCTTCACCCTCATGAAATTTTGATCAGTTTTACCATCTTCACATAAGAAAATTTCATGACAACCAGGTCAGGAAAGTCCACCGAAGTCTAGATGAGTGCTGGGGCACAGTGACATGGTGCATCACACTTCACCAGACTCTTATAGCTCTCATCAACAGAACCTCTGCTTTTGGCAAAGGGAAGTTAATTCATTTTTTGGCAAAAAATGAATTAGATTGGTGCTCTGGTGCTGATCTAATGGTGCCCTCTGTACTAATTACTGCTCGGGGAAGAAAAGGAGGAGAAAGGAGGTCTTTCCAGCCAGCCCAGTGTTGAAGAACAGTTCATGCTCTGGCTTCTAGTAGTTTATGGTTTTCCACTAGTAAGCAAGACAGTTTTAATGGTGAACCAAGAGATAGGCCATAATGTCCAAAATAATGAAGTTCTGTATCATGGCACAGTTTGAGGATGCTTGTCCTCAGTGCAGTACACTATATTCTTTGTTTGTTTGTTTGTTTTGGTAGCTGTGCTGTAAGACACACTTTGCCACTACACTATTGCTGTGCAGAAGATGTCAGAGAGTGTTTAAATAATGTGTAATGGCGTGTTGCTCTTTCATCACCTTGGGCAGTGGATGTCCCCTGTGGCAGTCATCATGTGCTCAGTGCTGAAGCTTAGAAAACAGTTTTAATTCTGTCTGTTGTGCCCACACAGTTAGGCCAGTGCATACATTCAGCACAGAAGCATTATCCCAATATGTAACATGAGATTTAGTGCTGAAGCCTGAACAAGCTGCACCAGCACAGACCCTGGGAAACATCTGTGGCAGCAGCAGAGCTGAGGGTAGCTCCATCCAGGTGGAGAATAGACCCAGGAGAGGAGTTCTCTGCACCAGGGCAGAGATCCCAACAATTCCTCTTGCAGTCTGTTTTCTTACTCAGCAAACTATGTGGATGGAGAGGAACAAAAAAAGAGAAGTGAAACATCAGATAAAAGGAAGGATATAGCAGAATGGGGAAGAAGCATTCTTCTCATTCTTTCACACATAACTTCACGTATAATAGGGGCTGAAAGACAGAATATTTTTAGATGGCCATCAGACTATGTGTGATCAGGATCCCAGACTTCCTACAGAGTCAACAGAAAGGGATGGGTTCTTAATATTAGTGTTTTGAGTTATACTTTAGAAGCTCCTCTGATTATGTAGGAATCCTTGACATCTATGTTAGGTGCCTGAAATTGGACAACAGAGTGTTGTACATGGTTGGTATTCAGAGATTACACTTGCTGGGTAACCTCTCCTTTTCATTTAATGGAAGGTAGACATGGGATTTTGGCTACCTGGTGACTACATTGGCAGTGTCACAGCTGCAGGCCACAGGTGTGTTCTCTCCACAGGAGTCCAAAAGATATGGTTGAATAATATACTGTTAAAACTGTACATCTGATTTATAGCGTTAGTCTTTAGCTATTGATTTTTGAAATTCTTTATTTATCAATTTATTTATTTATTTATTTTCTGCTGGATGAAGATTCCCCTAGTATTAAGTTCCTATTCTCTCTAGAGGCATGTCTAAAGTATAATCAAATTATCCCTTGCATTTCTTCAAACTAAATAAATTGAGTTCTTTATGTCTTTCACTCTAAGGCCTGTTCTCCAATCTGTTAGTTGTTCCAAAGTGTTTCCAACACTTCTAGAACTGATCCCACTCCTATTAAAGACACATACAACTTATCTACTTCTGTTCTTTATTCCCTTGTTTATCCATCTAAGGACAGAGTTAGTCCTTTTAGCTACAATGTCACACATTAAACTCATGAGCAGCACATGAAAGGGATTAATGGATCCAGGAGTCAATTTTTAAAAGTTTACACCAGAGTGAATGCTATTATAAGAGCCTTTAATGAGAATGAATCTGTGCAAATATCACTGTCGGCACCTCTTCAGCATCTGTTTTACAGAAGAGGTGGTTGCACATTAAATGTCTTTTGGCAAGAGACTTAAGGATTCCAGTAGGAGCAATATAGCATCTACCTTTTGGTACTCTATGCCTTGAGAGATCATATTGTTTCCTACTTGAGTAAGTCTATCAAAACCTGCCCTTGTTCTGAAAAAGCATATTTTTGTTAACACTCATTTTCAATTTTTCTAAACTTGCCAGTAAAATATATTTCAATGGGTTTGTTCAATGTGGTATGAACACAGAAAAGAGGATAGTTACCAGTAATGGGATAAAAGGATACAAACAGAAGATGAAAGTTGAACTGAAAATGTTCTGAGATGGAATTTAAAATGTTGATTATTTGCCATAATTTCATCTCTAAATTATAATCATTTCTGTTAGAGTTGCTACTTTCCAGTGTAAGTGAAACTCTGTGAGGAATTGTGATAACTTAGGGAAAGTACATGGATTAAGGGGTGAAAGAAATGCAGACATGAGGTCGTGGTGAGAGGAAATGATGAAAGACCATAATAACGTAGCAGGAAATATCAGAACATGTGACAAACATTCTGAGGACTGTGTGCATTTTATGTGTCAAATTACTTCCAAAGAGATTCTTTGGAATTTAAAGGATAGTAGGGTAAGAAGGTATACTGCAAAGCTCACAGGACCTAATTATGTGAGACAGATTAGTCTGCAAGACCTTCATAATTTGTCTAAAGATGTGGGTGTAGGAGTAAATTAATGAGCAGGTTATTGCGAGTGACTGTCTGAAATTCCAGTTGTGCCACATGTAAAAGAGCTTATGTGCAATAAACAGAAAACTGCTGGAGTTTTTTAATGCATATCTGAAACAGCATAGTGACATAAGGGAGATAAGGACAAGAGGAAAGAGTTTGCAGTGATTCACTTGAGCAATATAGACTCAAATGTCTGGTATCAAGCATTATAGAACTATAGTTTAACAAATTATAATGAGCAAATTCTACATCATGATAATCAAACAGCTTTTCCTTGTCAAATGTGGCTCATCTACTACCTTGAAATACCTCAAGGTATTTAAAACACCAGCAGCAGAACTAAGGTCTTAGAACAGTTAAAACAGAAACAGTATCTGCAATGGTAGCCTTCAGTTGGGATTCAATTGGTGGCAAAAGTAGATGATAAGCAAATGTAGTGGCCTGTTTTGTGTGAGAAATTTCAGATGAGTGGGAATAAAGGTGTCTGTGAGATGTCACTAAACTTAGCAGGGAGCCTCACAACCCTGTTTGTCTTCTTGCTGTCAAGAAATCTTGAAGAGTGGTTAAAATTGTAACATGGAGGTAAGAATTATGTTCAGCTGCCCTTCTGTTTATTTCATGAAAGAACAGAAAAAAGAGCTGTGGGGTGGTGGTTACTTCACTAAGCCAGAGTAAAAGGTCTGCAGCCACTGTGCAGACCCTGGGGTGGACACAATACACCATGCTGCTTGAATCCCAATATTATACTTGCTGTTTTATGAAATAATTGTGAAACTGCAGTGTGCTGTATGTACTCTTTGCTGTCCTTTAATGGCTGGTCCATGTGGACAATGGCATACTACCACTATATTAATTTCTCAGCTAGTTGAAGTAGCAGAACTTTGTGTAACGATCCCAGTAACACTGAGAAGGCATTCTGGGGATCAGGGTACTTTAGTTTTTTCAGTGTTCATGTAGTTCAAACTAGCTTTAAGCCGGCATTGTTCTGGTTTTGTCATTTAAGCATGACAGGCTATAGTACTGCAAGGGAATACCAAAAATATATCTCATTGTGCTATATATACTTAATTGGGTGAGAGAAGCAGCAAAATGACAGAGAACAGTTGTCAAAAAAATAAAATTAATATATCTTTATAATATCTTGCTGAGGATCTGACAAGCTAGGTGATATACTAGGAAATCTGATTCTTATCTAAAGCTGAAAAAGTGTAAATAGCAAACTTTGAATCATTAGACCATAGATCAGTAATCAATCCAGACTCCTGCATTGAGCATTTAGTGTGTTTGAAGTTCTGTTTAATTGTAAAGGCAGGGAAAGATAGCTGAAAATCTCTGTTCTCATTGTAGCTGTCTGTATCTTGTTTCCACTACCTGTTTTTACTGTTTCCTTTAGTTTATGCATCTGGAGATGAGACTGAAATGTCCTTCAGTAGCTCCAATAAAATTTTATTTTATTGGTCAAGGTGTTTAGCCAAATGGTCCTAAGACATAAATAGTTTGCAATTCAGCCTGATAAACTGCTACATCACCAGAAAAGTTCATGCAGCATACTCTTTGAAGAAAAAGTTCTAAAAAATACAGGGACTAATCCCTCGCATTAATCCCTATCTGATGGGACGCATGGTAGTGAACACAGTCCTTTTAACAATTAAAACAATTTCATCTTGAACAACAAATCATAGGTTTGTGTGCATCATTGTTGTCCAAAGAAGAGGATATATCTTGAGAGGTGGACTGTAGTAATTTTTTTTTCCTTTAGTTTTCTTTATTTTAAATATACAAAGTCATAATCATCTTAGAAATGGTATGCACTATGCACAGCAAAGTTCTACTGGTTCAGAAAAATGAGAAAATGTTCTTTGTTCAGACAAACAAAGTGTTAATCCTTGTTCTAGATATTGATCATCCTTAGTAATTGCACTTCATTCCATTGCCATAGACTACCAGCTACGGAGGCATCATTTTTATGCTTTTTATCTGATTTTAAAAGTAAAGTTTATAGGGAGTGTACTTGCACTCAAAATGTGAATATGAGTTTTACCAGTGCTCTTAAATAACTTCCAGTGTCAGTGTAACTGACATTGTGTGCCTGTAGTTACAGGTGTTAGCCTTTCTGTTGTGAAACCTTCTACTGAAGAGAGATTTGGGTTAAGGTAGACAGCAAGTGTTCTTTCCATTGTTGTTCTATGTCCAAAATTCTAAAATGTGTCTATAATATTTGGACATTTTTATCATACAGGAACACAGAAATGTATATATATCAAGTTGTTTACTTTCTCTTTCATTTCTTCAAGCGGCTTTAGATGAGGTGACAATCTAGAGACAAACTACTTTTTTTTTTTTTTCTTTTTTTTAATGTTAAAATCAAACATACAAATTGTATGGTATATAAAAAGATATTTAAAAATGCCTTTGATGAATTTATGAAGCTCCACAGGATTTCCCACGGGAGGATTTCCAATAAGTCTGAGAGCAGTATGAATGTGTACCAACCCACATACACTGAGGCAATTGCACAAAAAAGTTAGTATATAGAAATGGAAGCTGGTTTTATGAGTGAATATTGAAAATGATGCTCTCTTGTGTAGAGAGCACTAGTGTGTGTGAAACCCTATGTGCTTTTTACATAATATGCCTCTCTAGTTAACATATAACATAAAGTGTCACAGATCTTTTAAAGCTTGATTCACTATGAAAGAAACACAGCCATCTGTAGTGTGAAAGTTTATGACTCAATTGTCCACACCTTACAAAGTGATTCAGCAAAGACATATCTGGGCCGTGGAAACTTTTTCTTCCCTTTTTCCATTAGTTCTTACTTTGAAAGAACAAAAAGATCTTTGAGATGTAGTATGCATTTTAACTCTTGCAGAGTGGGACTGTGTGTAGATTTAAGCATGTGCTTTTAATTATTATTACCATTTTTACTTCACAAGGCCATTTCCTGCTTCTGAGTCATATTTTGAATTTTCAAAGGTGGATTAATAAAACCTGAAAAATGGCAAGTCATTTTCAAAGTGATGGGCGTATGGATAGATTAGATTAGACAGAAATCTGGACAGACCGTTGGAGAAATGTTGTTAGACAAAATGGGACTTCTGCAATTACTTCTAGTCCAGTTGTGACCCATTTTGTAGAGGTTACACAGTGCTATTTTTCAGCTTTCTTTTTCTTACAAACTCAAAAGCACTATGTAGAGCTTCAGTTGTTATCCCATTCTCATTTCTCATACAAACTATGAGCTAATGTCCAAAATCCTTAATCTTTTGGAGTTTGATATTATGGGTAACATTCTCTTTCTTTCTTTCTTTCTTTCTCTCTCTCTCTCTCTCTCTCTCTCTCTCTCTCTCTCTCTCTGTGTAAATAAAATGCATAACTTCACTTTGATTACAGGCAAACCTTATTCAGCCTTGTTTGATATTCATTGCAGTCAAACAGCACTCATGTGGATAGGTCCCAGAGACCAGCTGATATGCGGTAACTACACTAACATCTCCATTTGCCCTCTTTATTTAGTATTCTTGCTAAGCCTGGCTGTGTGGCATTTTCCTTTAGAACTCCTTGCATGTTTCCCTTCTTCCTATTTCTTCCTTGATTTGGGTGGATCCACACCTGACATTGTGAACATCTGAGCTTCATTAACTTTAAGTCCCACTTCAAGTCTTACTGAGTTCTAACACTTCCTGACAGATTGGGGCAACCCTGTTAGATACCCTCTGGAGAACTGGTAAATCTTTTTGCCCTTTATGATAGCTGCCAAGTGGAAGGAGCTGAATGCACATCTAGCTTCACTTTGGAAATCACCTTGCTTCAGAAACATGCTACTTCTCTCATTTGATATGAATTCTTTGCCAAAATCCAACAGTTTCAGATGAGCCAATTTTCTGAGACAGAAGAACAAGAAAAAGTCAAAGGTATCCCTTTTCTCCCTCTCTCTCTTCCCCTCTCTCTTTTCTTTCTTTCTTTTCTTTTTTTCTTTTAAATCTTGGCATTCTGCTCATGGAAAGATCTTGCCAACATGTCTGCTGCTTCTCCATCTCTCACCCATCAGATTTCTTAAAATAGCTAAGAACACAGAGTTTCTAAGCCCAAAAAACAAACTTACTGGGAAAAAAAGGTCTGTATGAAGTTATAAAAATATATATTTATACTGTAAGCCCTGCAGCCTGGCTTCCTGCCCACGTTTGGGCATCTGTGCTGTCTCTGGATACCTCAACTGACACACACATGCCAGATCCAAAGAGGAAGAAATAAAGGGCACTGCTGGTTCAATGCGGAACTCATGAACACAGAGCAGTATCTTTGAGAGGCGGGTTTTTCCACCACTAAAGCCTGTTCATTATCACAGGCCTCAGGAGGGTAGGGATCTGTCTTTACCATTTGAAATTAAAACTTCTTTCATAATACATGCTGTCACTTCAAGCAAATTTCATTCATTACTTTCATTCTTTTACTACAAATAATCTGGAATGTTTTGAGGTGAGTGCATCTTCAAGTGCTAATCCCAAAAAAGACATGCAGGGCATGGCAAAAGACAGAAGATTTGATGAGTTAACTTACCACCTAAGTTAAGGGATCTAGAGCTAGTACTGAATTCATGGAAATAAAAACAAAAGCTTCAGAAGGAAGTATAGCAATTACTCAAGTCAAGAGAAAGAAAGCAAATTCTCCTCAAAAAAAAAAAAAAAAAGGAAAAAAAATCAGATTGGAAGGAAGAATTCTGGCCTACAAATGAGGAAGAAAGAAAAGGAGGAGAAATTCTTGATATATGTAATAAGCTTCAGAAAAGCATATGGAAGACTGAAGGAGAAGTAGCTGAATTCAGGATCCAAGATGCATGTTATTTTGTTTCTCTGAACTTCTGTCTTCTCCCTTTGAAATCACCATAGACTTCACAATGGATTTTATTTATGGTCAGCAGAGGTGAACATTCAGCAACAAGCAAAGGGTAGTTGTTCCCAGATCGAGGAGTATGACTAACCCTCTTGATCCCACTAATAGACAGTCCTGACCTCCCTCCCCCGGAGCAAATGACACTGTGCCTAAGGACTTATAACAGTACTGCTTGCACTTGGTCCTTCCCTTACTACCTGGGAACACTTGATGACCAAGGCTTTCAGACTTCAAAGGGTTTCTGCATCACAGAACTGCAAAACCATAAAGGCAGTCAGCTCTAGAGATATTTTTATCCTCTCTGCAGGATTCAAGGATATGCAGAGAAGTTAAGAGATTTATGATACTGAGTTAGGAACCAGTTCTGCACTGGCTGAAGAGATTGTTGAACTTGTACAACACAGAGGGTATGGGCTAGGTGGGTTGTGCCATCTGCTTAGAAAGAAAAGGCAAGGGAGAGTTTTAACAGCTGTTTGTTGAGTCAGATACTCATCCCTGATTGTTTGTGCCACAGTGGCAGATTACTGCCAAAGAAATGCATCCCCTGTTGCTTAATAGACCTGACCTGGATGTTATAAAGATACACCTGCTGGAAACAAGCCTTATGATGTACTGCTCATAAAATACCAGTGATACTGCTAGAGAAATGTCCTGAAATCAGCATGTTGAGTTCATCCTTGTGTCTCTTTGTAGCTAGCAGCAATATAGCAGGAGGCAGCAGGGATACATCCCAGCTAATTCTACAAGGTGATTAGGGCCTGAGCATGATGTTGCATGTTATATTCAGGTTTTCCCTGAGTATGCTCAGTTTTGTTGGGTATGACATACTGCATGTGAGTCACTCATATTCTGCATGAGTCATATGTTGAAGTGTGAAAGCAATGCTGTGTCTCTGTCGTTGTTACTTGCTGCTCAGCTGCTGCCATACCACACATAGCTCAAGCCAATTGAGCTCACCTTCCCAGTTTGAGTCAACTTTCATCTGCTGCCTGAGCCCTCTAAACATGATCTAAGGTGTTGCCTGACATCTAGGTAAAGTGAACACCACACGTGTTTGGACTTAGACTCTTGAGTCTCCGGTGAACCTCCAAGTCTTCTTCTGAAGGGAGCATAAAGTGTCCAGAAAGCCTGTAGGCATCTCTGAAAATTATTTTGAAATAGAAAAGAATTTAAAGAGTCTTATATAGTACATACATTGGTAGAATTAGGTAGCTGAAGTATGTTTCTCTTCTCATAAATCCAACATTTTGAGACTACACACTGTTGTGCGTGCTTGGGGAATTTCTTTAAGAACAGATGAACCAAGTGTGGCTCACACCTTCAAAGTCTGAGGAACTCTGATGCAGCCATACCCTGGAGGTCATTACTCAGACATGAAACACCCACTGAGGGCTAACTGAGGTGTTTTTATTTCACTGATAAGGAAATAGACCTTTAGTTTATAAGTGAGTGGCAACAAGTTGCACGGTTGATTTTGGCTGCAGCCATCAAGCTGTCCTTTTTGTGGCTGTGGCCACTACATAAGAGCCTTTAGTCATCTGTGACATAGAAATTTTGCTCCCATTTGGTGTCAATTAATGCTTCCAGTTTAAATCTGTTTAACAAAGAATTCAAAGCAGAGTACAGTTATATTATACCTGTCATTTGTAAGTGTCCAGTGAGCTTCCAACATTGTGTGATTCATGGAGCTGAAAGAAACGATTTGCCTAAAAAATTATTAGTGCTCATTCTGCCTGCAGAACCCCTTAATTCCCGTTACACATGTCAGCATATTATGACTGGGAGCTGTCAAATTCTAATGACTAAAATTTCATTTTTCTGTCTTTTCATGCTGTGTTTGAGAACTATAGGTTGGAAATAATTCCCTAGCTAAATTTCTTCTTCAAATGGTAAACTCAATTGTTTTTTCTCTCTCCTCTCTTTTTCTCTGTTTCTTTCTAAATTTGTGTTTATATTAATGCCCTTCTCTTTCCTTATGTTTCTCTGAGAAAAAAATTGATTTTCTTCCCAGAACCACTGTCCATTTTAAAGAACATAATCTAAGCTGACAGCAGACAGATTTGATGCAAAAATATTTTTTAACCCACTGATTTGATCAAAACATGGATTATTTAAAAGAAAGAGGAAGAATAGGCAAGGTTAGTAGGAAACAAAATGCACAAACATTTCTTACCATTTCATGTGGTTAAATAACCTTGACACTGGAAAATATTTTGCCATCCTGCTTGAAACAGGAATTTGTTGACATAATGTTCAATAATAGAGGTAGAGGACTAATGTTAACATACTGCAAATACTGCACCAAATAGTATCTATTGATCCACCTGTTATTATGCTTGCTACTGAAATGCTGTATGTAAAGCAAAGGAAACCAGTTTCCAATTTAAGTCATTAATAGATTGGTTTTGAAATTTATGTTACACATGTCCAACAAATCAAGAATAAAAGCATGTGAAAGGCTGTGTAGTCTGTATTGAATTACTCATTCTTTCCACAGTAAAAGCCTTTAGCTAGAGATTGACCAAAGAATTTTAAATATCTCATTATATATATGTCATTGTTCAAAGTGTCCCTAAATGGGATTAAACAATAGTCACTCAAGAGTTTCCTGCAATGTCTCTTTCCCCCTCACACCCCTTCCTTCCTCACCTTGACTTAAATTAAGGCTAATGATATGTTTTCAGTGTAAGGTAAAAGAAGGATTTTCCTTGAATGACTTTCCAACATTTTAAAATCTAATTCATTATAAGTACTTCTATCAAATGATTACTTATTTCATCTCATTGTCTTAGAGGATTTAACTCTAAAACACACACATTTCATATGGACTTAATGACCATTTTATAAACTGAAACCAATTGAGGCAGCATTTGCCTACAAATTTCTGTTTGTGCTCAGAATTAAAAATTATGTTAGGACTATTGTTGAAAGAATCACAGATTATTTTAACTATTGTTTTTCCCCTAGTTTGTACTCATTTGTCCTGGATTGTTCAATAAAAGGTAGGAGGCAGCCTCACAGGGTGCAGGGAAGAGGAAGGAAAGGGGACAGCAGAAGGAACAGTGAAATGAGAGGCTATTTTTGGAGAAATTGTAATTTTTTTGAATACCAATTATAATGACACTACCCATTTTAAAAAAAAAAAAAGCCTGTCTCACAAAACATTCCCCTTTCCTAAGCCTATGTAAAAAGTATTTCCTCAACCTTAGGCATACTAACACTAAATATCTTTATAAGGAGGGAAGAAGCAAATAGTTTTGGTTTTTCACCAAAAAAAAAAAAAAGTTGGGATAATTAAGGTAGCAACATATTGCACTGCTATATTGGTTCAGTCACCTGATCTGTCTCTCCGATCACTATTTGCACGATATACATGGTTTTGACGGGCTTGTGATAGACTGCTGTCTGAAATTCTTTAATCTGGGTCTCCTGTTTGGCAGTGCAGTAGACTTTGCTATTTTGGGTTTTTGAAACGGAGCCATGCTCTGGGAGGATAAGAGAGAGCTGTGACTCTGTACTGACTCATCACTATGAAGGAAAGCCAGGTAAACTTAAAACTGACAATGGTCCTGTTTGTGCTGGCACTTGTGCAGATGTGAAGCAGAAGTAATCCCACTGAAATCTCTGGTGTTACTCCTGTGTGCAAGCCTGGGCTGATCTGAGAATCAGGCCCAAATATTTTCTGTATAAGGATAGTGTAAGAAAAATAAAAAATAAAATTAATCCTGCAGAAGGTATTTGGTGAAATATGACCTTTCTGAGGCTTTGTTTCATGAGGCGAAACTGTTGAACTCTGAGGACAGTCTGTTATATAAAAGAATGGCTGCAAGGCAGGAAGGTAGATACTGCTGAGTCTGCCTTTGGCATGTGTAATTTGGGACAAGTTCGTTAATCACTTAATCACAACTCAAACATTCCTGTGATAAGAGGAAAAACTCCTTTGGTCTCTACAAATAAATAAATAATTATTCTGATTTTGTATGAGGAATAAGAATTTAAGGAACAATTCAAATACACAATACAATGATTTAATCTATGCAAATCTATCTTTGCATTCTGACTTTGAGACAAGGCTGAAGATGGATTTCTTCTTAGGCACTGGATCTGCAGGTTACATATAACTCTCCAGAGCTCAGACAGGAGTGAAGGATAGTCACAGCAGGAGCAGGTGAAGTGCGAAAAGAGGAGTAGGCAGTGGGTGGAAAGCAGGTCAGAAGTCCCTTGACTCCATGGCCATGTTAGCTGGGTCTGGAGATGTTTCCTGAAAACTTTTTTCTATGTGATTTAAGAATGAAAAATGACTACCTGTTTTTAATATGCATGGGTTTGAAGAGGATTACTGAAGGTAATAGCATTTTGGAGGTGGGTGCTGCCAGTTCAATGTTGCTTCAATGTTGCTTTCATATGCAGTGATTCATCAGCTCTTTCTTCTGTATCAAGCATTTTTTTTTTTTTTTTCATCCAGAGCATTACAAGTGTTTAAAAACCTTAACTTAGTTAGAATTTCTTTTTAGAAGAGGAAAAGCTAAAAATAGCAAGTGGAGTCTGCAAAATTTATATGAACATTCTGTCAACAAGATAGATCTCTAAATCAGTCTGTACACGAAAAACAAAATTAATTCTGTTTTCCTGTGGAGTTTGTGGTTATCTCCTGCTTTTGTGCACTAATGTGTAAAGAACCCCACTTCTCTTGAGGGGCAGAACACAACTGACATCCTTGGGGCAGAGCCTTTTCTTCAGCATTTACACTGGCTGAGGATCTAGCTCTGATGTTCAGCAGAGGGTGCGGCTATTTGAACATTGTTTTGATGGCAAAATCTATTTAAGGAGTTCCATATTCCTGTACTGTAGTTTTCTGCATTCTAGGCTGAACACCAACCCTTCATGGAGCTGCACTGTGAACTGACTCTTTGGCATAGACTGTCTTTAATCCACGTTTGTGACCAAAACAAAAAGCATAGCATCAAGGACTGCTTCTTGCTCACATCAGAGAAGCCTGTAAGCAGTCAAAGTAAGCTTTTATTTTCTCTCTCTCTTAAATAGAAAAACAGAAAATTTGTTGCAGGATTTTTTTCTGACTGTTGTTACCAAACAGACATGAAAAACTTTCAGAGGTTTCAGAGGTTGCTGTAAGATTGGGTTGTGATAGTCTTACTCATTCAATAATCCTTTGCTTCTATAGATTCCATGGGATTTCCCTGGCAAGTTATAAATAAAGGTATTAGATTCCATACCAGTTTAGCCAGATTGTCAACAAAACAAAAACAATGGGGGAAAAAAAATCACACACACAAAACAAAACAAAACAAAAAACACAAAAACACAGATTTTGTACCATATATCCCCTGAATCCCTGAATCAACTGTGAATAAAACTGCTGAGTTTGTTTTGTAGGAAATACAATTTGCTAGTTGTGAATGTGCAGGGCAACTCCCTAGCATTTCTGAAAGTGCCTGCAAAAATGGAAAGATTCACAGAGTTTGCGATGAATGTTTCTCAAAATTTGCATGAGAGTGTGTAATTTGCCTCTTGTTAATCGTTATTTTCCTTCTTAAAATATTTCAGTCAAGTAATGGCAATGATAGTATGATGTGGATTAGCTTTACATATTTGTTTACATTTAGTATTTATACTGCAGTCAAGCGTAGCAGTTCTCCTCAGGGACTGATGTCTATTCACTGCCTCCAGAGCAAATTGCTGAGTGATTTTGTCCGGATCTGACTTGGAGGTCTCTGCTGGGTGGGATCAAAGATGACCAGCACCTTGCAGCCCAGGTCTGGGACTCCCTACCTCAAGACTTTGTAGGAGCTGGTCCTCAAAGGCTGCAGTCCAGCAAAGACTTACATCTGCTTCACTGTATGTGCTCAGAATAACTAAATTCAAGCTAATCTTTTCAGGATTAAGATCCCCAAATTTAAGTAACTAACTCAGACAGAATGAATGGCAAATAATCTATATAACCAGACTGTGAACAATCCAAAGCCTGAGAGCTCTTGGTTCTAGCCTGTGAATGAACTAACCAACACAGAAGAAGGCTGACTTCAGTTCACAAAGAAAGATTTACTAAATAGAAACAAAACAGGAAAGGGAGAGGATGGTGTGGTGATAAGGGTGAGGAGAAACAAATTCTTAGTGAATAGTTTCATTTGCTCAAATATTTCTTTGTTGCCAGGGCTTAATTTAACTTCAGGGTATTCAGAGTTACAGAGAGGCAGTGCTACTAAGAAAATGTGCACATGTGAGCTTTAAGAGCAGCAAGTGAATCTGTGAAGAAATCATAGCCCTAATGCAAAATTTATAGGAGCTTATTTCCAAGTAGATAATAGTGTACAAATTCCTCAGGACCAAAGATGAGTTAAAGGAAGATGTCATGCAAGAGGACACTGTAGAAAACAACCCATCAGCTGCTATCCCACGTGACAGACCCAGAGGCAGCTCCAGAGCCATTAACACAACTGCCTGGGGAGTTTGACAAGGAAAAAGATTCTGACACTGGAATAATATCTGCCAGCACTTGGCATCTGTGTCCCGTGACGACCAACCATCCTCCATGGGTACCGACTCCACTGCTGGAAAAAGGAGAGCAGCAGTGGAGAATTATCTTCTCTCATATGAACGGATAATTTTCACAGTAATTCAGAATCAGGTCCTGGAAACACAAAGCATTTTGGCAATACGTATTCACAATTTGTATTTACCAGAAAAAGAAATATCAAAAATGTGTATTTGAAAAATATTCTGGGAGCATTTGACTTTATAACATGGTGGGTAATAAAAATCATTGAAATGGTATTTTTGCAGGTCCCAAGCTTCACAGAGGGTATGTGTCCTGACCCTGTGCTGCAATAGTTGCTAATTTCTGGTGTGAAAATTATTTAGCAAAGTGTTTGGTTGTCATACACATTTTTCCTACTTGTGGTCAGATTGGTAATCTGAACATCAGACAAAATGTAGTAATAATCAAGAAGCAAATCTGGCAGTTCCTATGCAGTCCTTGACACCACTGGTATTTGGGAAACAGGAGGAGAAGTAGTTTCCATTTTGAGAAGTTGTCTTTCAGGTTGGATGGTGCAAATGGCTGAAGTTTGGATGCTGCCCAGTACTATGAAAGGCTTTCCTTATGGAGGTCACCCAAACCCCTTGGAAATCTGGTCACCCCGCAGTTTGAAAATTGTACACTTTGTTTTTAAGTATATTGGCTATTTAAAATCTTGACCAAGCATTTAATTCCACTGCCAAATTTTTTTCTGAGTAGTTTGTCTACTGCTACTAAACCAGGCCCTATGAACAGCTGGTGGGATAGGACCAGGTGCTGAAGCCCCAGTGCCTCTGACACCAGTGAAGGACTGGTCTAGCAGATCCAGGCACCAAAGACTCCTGATGAAGAACGTTCCTCCATAAGCTTGTTGTGCTAGTATTGTTTGTGAAAAACAGAAAAATGCCCTCAAGTATTCTTTGAGCCAAACCGCACTTTTACTCTAAACTCACATATGAATGCCTCCTCAGCAGCAGCATTTGTCCAGCTCCTGTTATCTCAGTAGGATATGGCCTTAAGAAAGCTCCTTGCTTGAGCCAGCACCTTGTGTTTTGAAAAACCATTCCAGAACCATTTATCTTATTTATTGCCCTCATGGTACTGGAAGAGCTCCCTGCTCCTTGTGGCTGCAATTGTCATTGCGGCTGAGCCACTGGTATTGGAAGCAAGACCCCAGCCCTTGAGAATAGGTGGCTGTAGCCTCTAGCATGTTGTTCCAGTCCACTGACATCTTAACTAGACAGCCTTAGTTTTAGCATAAAATCCATATTCCTAACCTTATGGAGGAGGGAGGCGAATTCTGTTTTCTTTCTCCTTCTACCAAAAACATCAAACAGACTGACAGAGACTTCACAAGTTTGAAGGCTGTTTTTCCATCAACTTCTTGCCTCCACATCTGCCTAATTTACCTGCACCTTGAGAAGGGTGTGGTTCATGCTGTAACTGCATGATGGAGTGAGAGAATAACCTTAGCCTGAAAATAAACTGAATAATTTATTATTTAAATGAGATTTTGTGAGGTAAAATGATGAATCCAGTACAGCCCCCTTCTGAGTTTTAAACATTGTTTCTTCGAAGGCATAAATTTGCTTTGCAAAGGTTTCTTGATCTACTGTAGACGGTATTCCTACTTATGCTACATGGTGACAAAACCTAAAGAGGGAGTCAGATGTGTGCTCTACAGT
Source organism: Netta rufina (assembly GCF_964035555.1). Lineage (NCBI taxonomy): Eukaryota > Metazoa > Chordata > Aves > Anseriformes > Anatidae > Netta > Netta rufina. The sequence goes on from NC_140128.1 coordinate 51,409,941, forward strand.
ACTTGAGAATTTAAGTTAAATCTGTAATTTTTCCCCCTGCATTTCCTCAGAGAAATTAGCTATTCTATTCACTGCATAAATTTTCAGGTTTTGCTAGCACGACACTCAGGGTGTTGAATTTTTTATGACAAAAATGCTGTAATAATTGTTGAACAGATGTAAGTGTTGGAGAGTGGGCTCTGGCAGACCTCATGAAACCTCTATTAGCAATTTAACCCTGTCGCTACTTGAACAAAATGGAAAAGGAAGAGGACAGGGTTTTGAAATGTTTCATTCAGACATGCACAAGGGGTTCCCAGGTGGGGGTAAATGACCTTTAATTAGACATAGTCTTAATGAAAACAGAGATGAAAAAAAATAATGAGTGCTCTCCCAATATTACTGCACTACTAGGACTTTTGGCTGTAATGTGTGGAGCTAAGAATAATTCTGGATGGAAATATCTCAGTCCAGTGATCTGTGCTATCTGAAATATTCACAGGATCTAATCCTTGAATTTCAGGTCTGTCTCTGTAATACGCCTCCCTGTCACTGCAGTTGAATTAACAAATGATGACAAGACAAAAAGTTTACATTCAAGAAAACAGAGAAGCTTTAAGTTTTCCACACCTACCACATTAAATAAGTGGCTTTTGAAGCCTGCAAGGCAACATTTAGCAGTTAGACCTCAGAAAAATAAGCATTTTTGGGAAAAACAACAACAACAACAAAACAAGCAAAACAAACAAACAAACGAACAAACAAAACAGTTTGGTTTTCTGTCTAAAACCAGAAACGTTGCCCAGGAACGTTGTCCTTGAAGTGATTAATTATTCCAAATTCCTCAGAATCAAAGAAGGGAACTGAAGAAGAAAGGACAGCCTATCAGCAGTGCAGATACAGGACAGAACTTGTGGCTACCCAAAGTACCTGAGAGAACTGCCTGGGATTTCTGCCCTGCAGATCGATGACACCAAAAGCTTTGTAGCTGAAACAGAAATTTTGTGTATTTGTTCATAGAAATATACACACACACAGAGACATCAACATAACCACATCCATTCCTAAAATATGTACATATTTAAAGCTAGTATTGGTGATGAAGTCTTATTTTGAAATAGAAGACAATAACTAGTAAACTATTACTTACAAAGTCCTAAAAGCAAATTGTGTGCTTGACTGGGAGAGCCAGAACTACATTCTGCACCACACATGGGCAACATAAGAAGGGTGGTAGTTTTCTGATTCATTTGTATATGCATATACTGTGAGTTTTTACAAATAATGTATAGGTTTGGTACAGTGAATTCCACTTTGCAATCCCAATTAGGAAATAAGCTTAAAAAAAAAAAAAAAAAAAGGTGTGTCAGGAACTACGACAGAGATAAAGATGCAGAAGCCCATCCTGAGGGATGATATCTCTCAAAAATTAAGTTACTTCTCTCATTTTTTGAATCAATTGTACAAAAGGCTAAAACTTATTTGGCTTTTATTTGTATATGTATATACATATACATATACATATACGTATACATATACATATACATATACATGTAATGTATGTGTGTGCCTGCTCCATCTGCTTTTGTTTTACATGCTTCTGTGGTGCTTAGTGAGGCATGGGGAACTTTAGTGCAGTGGCTCAGAAGTTTTGTGGATAAAAACAAGCAAATTATATATCAGCCCTAATTTATGACACACATGATAGCATGCATCTATAGGATAAGATTTTTTTTTTTTAAATTAAAAATACATAAATGTGTCCAAAGCCGTGTATGTATTAAATGTGCTAAAAAGATGTTTGAAGATCTGGCTATTTCTTTTCTAAACATTTACCCAACCAGTTGTGTTAGTAAGCATGAATAGAGGTATTTCTGTGCATCTACATTTACTACAACATATTCAAAGATTTGTAGGGGGACTGCTTAAGAGAGTTGCTTTCACAGCCCATCCCCACTGATTGCTTATTTGAAACCTGGCATTTTTCCTGCTTCTTTTTGTTGTTCTTTTCTATGCTGATTTCTGAGAGTCTTATAGGTAAAACAATCTTAAATAGGAAGCAATGTCCAGTGGAAGTAAAGGAGAAAGTAAGATAATGGTCTAAGGAAAATGTCACTAGTGGCCTTGAATATTTTTTCATCTTATCTACTGCCTATTACCCATATAGATATAGCAGCACAAAATATTTTTTTTTTTGGAGTGATTTGTTGGAGTGATACTGTTCTCATCCCCAGAACACAGCATTTGTAGTTACACTTCCATTTCAGATTTTCTAAAAGAGAAGTAAGGCAAGTACTTTACAGGGTGTTCAGGGTCAAAATGGGCACTGTATGTCTGCATGGTATCACTCTGTAAAACTGATGTGATGATGTCAAAATTTATGACAAAAGCATGCAAAACTTGTCCTATGGTTCAATGTCCTGTGTACCCCTCTCCCCCCAACTCAAAACCCCAAATCCAGGGATGCTAACTTTCTGGGGGAAGTGTGGGTATGGGTGGAAGTGGAGTCTAATGAAAGTGTTATTTTGCTTAGAAACTCTGGTAGATACTATCGTGGCCAACAGCAGGGACTGAACAGATGACCTCAGCAGCAGAATCTGTGTGGCTGGGTGGACAGGCAGAGCTTCTGCAGCTATAGCACCATGCACAGGAGATGCCACACACCGACCAACAATCACATAAGAAATAATGTGACTTCTGACATTGCAAGATATTTTGTGGCTTTGCAAATTTGGATGGTCAAGTCTTCCTAGATAGGGTTCACTTTGTCTGCTATCTGTTTGTCAGTCACTATTGAAATCTGGCTTTATTTCCCAAGCTTTGAAGAATCTCTTCAATCTCATACAGACCACTAGAGATACATGGTATTACAACTAATTGCATTATTTGTTTAAGCAGAAAAAATACTTAAGAGAGCATAAGCTGTCTGAAGCTGTCTTGTTTAAAGGAAGTTGGATACCTGAAGTATTGAATGCTGCAAGTTTAAATTCATTGCTTCTAAATTCATTTCTAATTGCTTCAAATTCATTTTCCTTCCTGCGATTTACTGGACCAGACATAGTTTAGCAACCTGGTGGAAGTACATTGGTGATTGAGCTAAAATACAAAATGTCACTTACCTGTACCTCCCAGCCATGCAAAAAGGGAAAAGTACCTTTACTAGCTGTAAGATTTGCAGCAGGGAGTATTGCTCTTCGGAAGCCTATGGGTAAGGTTTTTTTATTGCACAGTGCTGCAGCAGAAGAATTATCAGGAGTTAATTTGACAGATATATTTTAATTATTCTTGTTGTCAGTAAACAGATATATAAAGAATGCATATTGTTAGAAAAGAGCTCAAAGAAAAGAATTAATCTGATGTCTATTATCTCTACCAAGGTTGTCCTAAGATCACAGCTTGTAAAGAAACTGGTTAACAAATGTATCTACCACTGTGGCAAGGGCCATATAAAAATACTAGAAAACAGATGCTGTTGTATGACTTTATGTCGTGAACTGATGAAGAATGGCTTGGTTTTGCTCAGAACAACAATGCCATGCAGATGCAATGCCAAAACTCTACCCCATGCTTTCTAAAGAAACTTCTGGGTAATTTCTCTTCCCTAAAGTTTTGCATGGTGCTTGGACTCCTGGATGCCAAAGCAGCTTGTTTGTACTGAGTTGATACTGTGGAAATGAACCTTTAGTAGTGTACAGCAATTCACAGCACAAAAGGAATGGTATAGGAATGTACTACAAGACTATGGAACAGTTAATGAGCTTGGAGGCTTTTTGCCAGTGACACTGAGGCCTGAACACTTGTTATACAGGTGAGCAGACTGTACCTAGGGGTTGACCATCAAGGACTTCCAGTACCAAAATCTGATATCTCACACCCAATCTAGAAGCCAAAGTGGAACAGCACTTTTCCTTTTCTAAATAGCCTGTATGCCCCTTACTCAAGGACTGAAGGAGGGGAAATACAGCATAATATGTTCCTGAGGCCAGGTCATTACAAAGCTGTAGATTAGAAACTGTAAAAATAAGAGTCCTAAGGAAATGGCACTTAAGTTAATGAAAACTAGAAGACTCTTGTCATAAGTCAGAGAATGAATCTACAGAGTAAGTTCAAACTTCATTTTAATCATGTCATCTTATAAGCATTGACTGAGTGGCTAATGCAGAAAAAGAATATATTCCCAGAATTTCAGCTGTAATTCAGGTCAACCTAGCTGGAAAGTGAGCTGAGCTTTGATAGTTTCATTACTGATTTTCACTGTTTATCTTTCCAAAGATAAACCAAATCAAAGTGGAATTCTCACATGTAAAATAGGGAAATCAAAAGTGAAAAACAAAGCCCAGGCCTCAAAGAACATTGCCAGTGAAGTCATTCTGTTAGACATATACACGATTAAAGCATGGTGGGATAATGTCAAGATCATGTCCTTTATGCTGAGACTTTTGGCTCAGTACTCAAGTATAAGATCTGTTGTCAAAAACAGCATTTGCATTATTGTTTGTACTGATGTGGTCAAAGAAAATGTCACGTAAGTAAAAGTAATTCATTTTTGGTTCAGGAGTTTAGGCTTTACCTATTTATTTTTCTCACATTTGGTGATCTTACCATTTCTTTTATTTGCCACAATATTATGGCTTGGTTTGACTGGTCTGCCATCACCGCTGCTTCTCAGTGCTCATGCATTGACTTTTTCTTTGGACAAAATGCCTTGGTTGATATGGGCTCAAGGGCAAAAAGCAAGCTAATTTTTCTTCAGTGTATGTGAATCATGCTTTGCCTAAGCTCAGTGTAAATCTGGGGTCAGCTGTACTATGTGTAAAGCTCTCTTTATACTGTTGGAGCATGTCTGCATTAGAACTTTATGTTGGTGTAGTTACAACAGTGTAACTTCACTGGTGCGGGAGTCAGTGTAATTAATGCTGGGGGCACAACTACCCTATTGGTTTGATTCATAATGAAGACTAAAGATGGAGCTTTCAAAAGTGCTGAAGTGACTTACAAGTGCAACTCACATTGTATTGCAGGTTGCAGATTCATTAATCACTCTTAAACCATGTCTACACAGAGAGATTTTATCCCTACCAGCCAGAGTACTATAGTCAAATGGCTTCCATTCATAGTATGGAAATAAATCTGTGATTTCATATAAGAAACTCTTCACAAGTTATTTTTTATGGCACTTTCCTAAATAACATATGCATCTGTACTGAGACAGTTGCACCTCTTGAAGTGAAAGAGCACAACCCTCCCTGTGAACAAGCTCTAGTGTATTTTGATAATCCCACACCTTAACATTGTTGTTCCTTTTGCTAAGTAGTGAGGGTTTTCAATGTGATCATGTTTTGTTGGTGTGTTTTTTCAGAAGGATGAGGGAAGAATCTATAAACCTCTGGTTCCCGAAAGAAAGATCTGAAATCACACGGCTTGCTGCTCTCATCTGCAGACTAACACACAGTTGACCAGCTCTGTCCTCATCAGCAAATAGCACTTGTGTTAGAGGGAATCCATATCAGGTTTCAGGGAAAGGGAGACTTTTTGCAAGGAGACCATTTTATTTCTACACGTTGCTGTATTTCTGCTAGCAGTGCTAGAAAAGCAAGATTATGGTGTGTATGTGTTTAATACAAAAAGGAGATTTGCTGATATAACTGTTATTTGCACTGTTTATATTCAAATGTCCTTAAAAAAAAAAGCATCATCAAAATTTACAGACAGTAAGAGTGTGCAAATCAGAACACTTATCTTCTTTTTATAGACTAAAATCAAATTATTCCTTACATTTTTCTCAGTTACAGAATATTAGATTGCAGTGTCTGTAAGTTACTTGCCTTTTTGAGAAAGGTATATTTTAAAACCAAAATTGAATACCACATCGAGACTTTTTAATTTATTATTATTTTTTTTTTAATTTATTTTTCAGCAGTCATTACTTGTCCTACTATATCAACCTAGTATGGTTCCTAATCCTACCCATGGCAGAGGAGAGTAGTTCACATCACAATCATATTCCTAATTAATTACCTCGTAGTCTGCTATCTTAAAAATACAGGTCGAAAAATGGTATGTTAACCTTTTAATTTTTTTTAACCTAATAAAATAACCAACTTGCTTTGTGACCTGTAATTCTGAATCTGATTGAGTTTTCAATATACTGTAATTCACAGATTTTCTCCCCTCTAGCACTAGGTTTGTATCTGTCACATGGTTTTCAGTGTTCCTAATGAGCTGTTAACAAGCTGTCAATTACCTATGCAAATGAGGCAAGCAGAAATGGAGGGGTTGCTGTACCTAGAATTAAAGTATGCTACCTCGGATTGTTACGAAATAAATCATTTCAGTTTTAATAGCTGTCTGTGCCCATGTGGCTTGTGTCATGTAGGCACTTTTTCATTATATTATTTACCCAGCAATAAAATGCTGCAGGGGACTTTGGGGGTGATTAAAATGGGGAGGGGGAGGGGAATTTGCACTTGCAACTTCATTCTTCTGTGGTTTGCACCTTCTGCTCTTCTTGGGTTGGGGCTCCAAGGCTACAAGCTGTCAGGTGCCCTTGGCCCGGGTGAAATCAATGACAACTCGGGAGTCTAGGCCTGATCCTGCCAGGAGATTTAACAAGCATCCTTGCCTAGGTACATAATGGAGTTGCATGAGTATATAAAATTAAACAAAGTAGGAGTTGAAATATTGAATTTCAGAGAGAAGGATACATCATATATAATGTAATATATATATATATATATATATATATATATATATTTTTTTTTTTTTTTCAGTCTCCTAAGAGCTTTCTACAAAAAGACCTGGCAGGAGAAAACTTGCAGTTTTATTTGTGCTATCCTGTAAGGAATTCTTTCCCCCTTGCTAAAGTCAATGAAATGTTGCCTTTAAATTCTCTTTCCCTTTGCCTTAGCTGCAACTGAGGCTTACTGTAAAACATTTTGCGATACTTTGTATGAAGAATGTTATATAAAATGAAATTGCATTGTATTTATGACCGGCACTATAATAATGGTCTATCAATGTTTCCATTATAAGCCTCTATTGTTGAGGGCTTTAAAACTCACCCTTAAAGATTCACTCAGGACTGTAGCACAGTGTACAAAGGATAAGCAAATCCTCTTGGCTATTTTTGAGTTATAAAAAGTGAAATTATGAATGCAAATTAGACTTTTAGAGGATGCCTCTCTTTTTGGTTTGCGTATAAGTGTATGTATGTGTATCTATATATACACACAAACATTTTAAAAGGTGGTTCAGAAACATTGTTTTCATTATTTAAAAGTGTGTTTTCCAAAAGTACCTAAGAAAGTTAATGGATTGTACTGTTTTGTGCTGTCACATTCCTAGGAAATGTTGCTCATTAAATCTCCTGGCAGGATCAGGCCTAGACTCCCGAGTTGTCATTGATTTCACCAGGGCTAAAGGCACCTGACAGCTTGTAGCCTTGGCGCCCCAACCCAAGAAGGTGCAAACTACAGAAGAATGAAGTTGCAAGTGAATGTTCCCCTCCCCATTTTAATCACCCCCAAAGTCCCCTGCAGCATTTTATTGCTGAGTGAATTTGCACACTCAGCTAACTCAGCTGAAACGTCATTGGCATATGTACGGTTCTTCTGTCCTTATGTCCATTATGTTTAAGGTTCAGGAACCTGAAACTGTACACACTGAAGCCAGGAAGCCTGGGGTGTAGCAGAGAGAAATATTCTGGTAGGAAGCCAGGATGACAGGAATTTGAGAAATATGATGATATGAAAACCAGTAAATGGAAGTGAATTAAATAAAAATCAAGAATGACTCTTCAGAAGGGAGAAACCCCAAAGAAATGGTCTGCAGGGGAATTAGTAGGCTAAATCTTTCACTTATCAATCCTGATGGAAGCTTTCTGGTCAAAATGTCAGTGGTAACTTTATTTTCTGCTGGTATGTACAATAATCCTTTTGTTCCATCTGCAAACACTAGGGGGTAAATTTTTAGCGTGATGCTTAGGGATTTAGCTGTAGGACTCCCATTAACGATAATGGGAATCATGTAGCTTGAGCACTCTGCATCGTGCTGAATATTTACCCCTCAGTTCAGAGCACTCTCTTGTTGAATTTTTAATTATATTTACAGATAAATTCCATAACCAAATATCATCAGCTCTCAAGCAGATTGTTTTATTAAAAGGTGCAGATTTCCAACTTCATTTTGAACTGCAACCTACAGCGATTGGTTTAGCAGCTGAGTAATTTTTTTTAAGTGTCTATTTAAAAATGCTTGATTTGTCAGCTTCAGTGCATTTGCAAGACAATAAATGTTAGAAAGCGTCACACCCTGCACGCATGTGTCAGGGAAATGCAAAATGTAAATATTCCACCTTGTACTGAGCTTTCAAAAGGTGTGTCATGACACAGCTTCTCTACAAGCTCTTTCTCAGAAAGCACACCTTCGTTTAAACCTGTAGCTAAAATCAGCATTCAGTGCTAGTATGGCATAGCCAGTGTAGTTTTATTTTCATTTGTCAAGATAAATGATAGCAGTCAAAAAAGTTAGGAGATTTGCACAAGACCAAAGAGGCTGATGTAAGAGAAGATATTGGAATTCAAGAGTCCTTTGCTTCTACACTGAATAGCCTGTGCTTATACCAAAATCTAACACCAGCAGAGGCAGATATAAAAGAGATGATATACAGATCTATTTAGCCCCTCCCTGAGGCACACTTCCAGTTGCTTCTGCAGATCATAATACTTGAAGTAACTATAACCAGCTCTGCTGTGACCCTGCTGAAGTCATCTGTGACGTAAGAATGGTTCTGGCTACCTTAGTTTCTGCTTGTCTGTGTAGGGTGGTAGAACTGTTCTTTGTTTTAAGGTATGGGCAAGATTAATCTCTCTTTCCAGGTGTTTTGCAAAGGATTCTGAAAGGCTACTCAGCTGATCATGGAGGGCTGCAATATCAGTATTTTTATAGTGCAGCTATTCTAAGAGCCCCTGTGACAATCCTCAGCTGCTGTGAGCAAAGATGTTTTGAGCAGGAGCACAAGCTATAACAGCTTTATAGTGCCACTTGTGCCTGCTTTGTTTCACATGTTGCTTTGGCTTGTGCCAGAGGACTGGACTGACACAGATCAAGTCCAAGATCAAAAAAGCACAAAGACATTTTGGATGAGCCTTGTTGCCCCCACCAATTTCTTCCCAGAAAATGATTAGGTGTCCTCAGTTGAAACTGTAGTTTCAAAGTGGGCATCTATAAAAAGCTTGCTTGCACAGGAGGTTGTCTTAAGACTTTTTTTGTGAATGGACCCAAGAAATCTATAAACTTAAAGTTGCTGTATCAATCAATGCTTGCAAAATGCCATCATAAAAGTGCACACCTTGGTTCCTTCGGGATGTGTGATGCTTCCTGTGAAGGGGTAACTGCATTCAAACATCTGACTTGAACGCAGAGCCCCTCCCAGGATATGTTCTCATTTTATCCACTCAATTCATACTACAGCTACCAAAAAGTTTGGATAAAGCATGCTATTTCATCACCCTTTCCTCACTGTTGTTATTTTGGGCAAAGAAAATATGCTGTCAGTAAACAATGTCCTACCACTCTGTAAAGTTTCCAGATGTTATGCCTCTGCCTGCCCCCAGCATTCAGGTTTGCATTTGAACAGTTCCCTCCCCACTCCAGAGGGACTGGTGGGGCAGCCACTTGACTTTGGTAGAGAAAAAGTGAACCCAAATCTTCATTTATGGCAGTAGTCTTTAGTCAGCTTTGATTCCCTCTCAAAGTCAGTGGCAAACCCCTTCATGGTCAATAGCCTGAGATCAAATCAGAATATCCTTTGAAAAACAATGAATAGTAATCAGTCTATCTTCCCACTGCTGGTGATTGGCAAGACAAGACAAGGGGAAGACCTCCATAATATTTCCCCCAAGAAAACTTATTTATGTTAATCTTATATCTGAATATATAGCCTAATCCTAGTATTCATATCTCTGCCCTCAGTGATCATCAGCCCATCTCTAATGTTTCTTTTGTTCAGAAAAGGTAAACTCTTCTTACTTTTCAGCAGCAGATTACACAAAGGGAACTTTATGGTATATATTACACTCACAAAGCAGTTTTCTCCATCTTGCAATCACTTAAAAAAAAAAATAACTTTCTTCTTATCTCATCTTCCTTCCTGCATGAATGTCTGAGATAATCAATGAAGTTCCTGTGTAGAGAATAAATTGAGCTCGAATGGCTCCTCTTAAACTGTACAATCAAAGAAAGAGGAGGTTTTTTGCTGATGATTTTGATATTCAGTTTAACTTTCTTCGCCAGGCTGTCAGCTCAGTGAAAGTGAGGTCAATCTGACCACACTTTTCCTAAAGGATCCTCTTCTGAACCATCTGCTTGAGTATACATCTCCTGACAAATCAATGGCAGAATCGAGAGGTATGTACTTTGCCCAGAGACGTGGAGGCTGATTGTCCTTTGCTGTGCATCTTGCGTAGCTGTTGAGCCGTGAGTGTAGAGTGGGCGTAGGATAGTGCCTGAAAACAATAGTAATATTTAGCATCTGTGTCCCAGTGATGTAATGCCTTCCTGAAGATGAAGGACAACAAAGATGCAGGCTTCTGTCCTACAATGCAAAGGGATGTAGGTCATGGAAATTGTTGGAGCAGGGTAAGGGTACTCACACACAAACACAGAAGGAAACTTTCTGTGACAGGGTGGTAAATGGATGGCAGTTTTAAACTAGATTTCTGGAGTTGCTGATTCAGAAATCTGAGTCATTTGCAGAACAGATGTGAGAAAGTAAAGCACTGAGCAAAATACAGGAGCTTACAGAGACCAAGAAATCTGCTTTTTGCTCCTTTAGGGTAATTTTACATTTCTTGGACACATGCTGGGCACCCATTTGCAAGCTCTGGGTAGAGGCTGTCTTGCTGCTGTGAAGTTACAGTATGGTAGGCTTGGTGCACAGGAGTAACACAAGTGTAACAAATATGACTGAATCTTTTGTCCCCTCGATCCCCATTCTTTTGGTAAATTATTCAGATCCAGTCACATTTCTCAGGAGTGAATAACAGTTGTTTCAAACAATTCAGATTTGTCTGTAGGGTTACTGCCCTCAGACATTTACCAGTACAGCATTTTCCTGCTCAGGATGAGAAGGGAGCTTACAGAGAAGCAACAAAACTCAAGGGCAGAACTGGAGTGTTGGAAAATTGGTTAGCTGGAGAGATTTCCTTAAAGTTCATACCCAGTATCTCTGAATCTGTGCCTTCCACTTGGGCCTGAGAGGTTTTGATAGTGAATCAGATGCATCTGTTCATGGGCAAAAACCCTCATCCCTCATCCTTCCCCTCTCCTCCCATAAGTTCTGTTATGAGTTGTCTGCATCCTGATGTGAAATGAGGTGGTATGTATGAGAATAAGGGTATTACATCCTGGGTAATATCCATTATGTTGCTCTCTATTAGCTCTCAATTCTTGGGAGTGCATTACTGTATTATTTCTTTTGTGCCAATGCTGTTCCATCAAGGCCAGTGCTGGTTTACTCAGTTGTATCAATGAATTCTTCTAAGATGGCCTAGACAATATTTTGTAATATATATTATGTGATTTTTTGAATCAGCCTTGCAAATGTATTCTAAAAATTTTGCAGTTCCTCAGACAAATCCTATTGTCCATCACTTATGATGATGTCTGATTAGCAGAAAACAAATAAAGAGGTGGTTTTTATCCACACACAAAAAAATTGCCTGACTGAACACAATTCTTCAGGGAGCTTAGGAGTGAAAATTTTTGTTATGACCCATATTGTAGAAAGCCTTTCAGTTGTCTTGTAAAAGAAGAAACAAAATACATTAAATAATTTGGGAATTGTACATGTTACAATACAAAAATGTCAAAAAGTTAAATGCGAATGGAAACATATTTTCACTTACTCTGAATTACAATTGTATTCAGACAATTTTTTCAGTTGAATAAATGAATTAAACTTTATTCCCTCAAATTTAAGACCATTAAAATAATGCTACATTTCTCTTTTTTGAACGTATTTTTAGATAGCTAAGATCACATTTCTGTTCTACAAATGTTTCAATTTTTAAAAATAAAGTTGATATTTAGGAACATTTTAAAGCTTTTTAAAAACAGTTTCTTGCCATGTTTATTTTCTTACCAGGAAAATTTGTGGATGCTGCAGTTTCTAAAATTCCTTTTGTGTCCCGTATTAGCAGTGAATGATACTAATGTCCAGCTATTTTTCCTAGCAATGTATATAATATAGTCCTATATAATATTATATACTCATTATGAATGGTTAGTGAACCTCACTAGCCCAACATATCTTAAGTCAAATGAGAGGAATGGCACAATCTGGGCTGTGTGTAGCTGGGCTGTCACTCACAAGCAGAGAGGGCAAGGCTGTTGCACGCAATTGTTGCACTCCCAGCTCCATTTGCACCATTTACAGCTGCCTAGGGATTGTTCTGGTTTGTGCCAGATAACCTGGTGTGTGTAATATGGTAGCTGGAAGAGGCTGCAGCACATTGTTTTTCTCCTACAGAGAAAATTGCTGCAAGTTCCCTCTGGGGCAGGCGTGCTGTACTCCAGCTGAGCGCTCCTGGGGCTGCTTTGCACTTGCTCCCTGCACAGAGGCTCTGTGGTAGAGCACAAAGGCAGCAACCTTACCAATGGCTGCGGCAGGGTGGTAAGGGAACAGTGGTGGCAATGTAGAAATGCTTTTTGCTAAGTGGATCAGAAATGAACTTTTTGTAGTCACTCCTAGTGTTTTGTAAATAATGCTTGTTTTTGTAAATAATATTTGATGGCCATCTAAACAAGGCTTATGTACAGGACTCAGGCACTGTTCCCCATTGATGGTTGTGCTCCACGCCTCAGTGCTGAGCGGGTGAAGTTGAGGAAGTACCCTGCAGTCAGAGTCCTGAGCTCTCACTTTGACCACTCAGCCTGCCCGATATGCCTGTGTGCGTGGGACACCATTCTACTCAACGGCAGAGCTCCCCTGCCTTCTTACACTGATTTTTCATAATGTTTTATTCTGTAATGGCCAAAATCACACTGCAAGTTTCCTGGGGAGATGAAAGTTAAGAATGGAAGCATATTTGAGGCAAGAGAGAAAAGAGGGGTAGAAGGAGAGAGGACAGATACTGGAAGGATTACTTGAAGAGTGGGAGGGATGCAGGACATTTATCAGAAAGATGAAGCTGAAAGGCATGTAAATCCAGTTAACAGCTTGAAAACAGGTAGCTACATTAAAGGGAGTGGAAATAAAGTCAATTAGTGGCAGGAGGCATTAGTTGAGGGTGTCAGCTGGTGAACGGTGACTAATTTGATATAGGCTAATCACATAGTTTGGCTATTTGATTACCAAATTGAGATCCAAACGCTGCTCCTTCCAGGGCAATCACTTCAGTTAAGAGGGTAGCTGGAATCATTGAGAGATTTGATCCATTCCTTAATTGAAATTAGTTTTAAACAGCTATGACATATGTGATCTAAAACATAAGGAGCAAATAGTTGCTGAGACACAGTGTGAAACATGGCTGCACAAGGAAGCTGAGAGTACAGCAGGAAGGGACATGCAAACCTGTGAACATGTGCATGGTGGAGACGCTGTGGAGACACTTCCTTGTCTGCTGTGCTCTGAGCTGGGGGATAGTCTCTGACCCATGCTCTGTTGACACATGCTCCTATTTGAATGAAATAGGTCAAGAATGCCAAGAATCAGCTCATTTCTTGATAGCTCGCCAGTGGAGATGAGCTAAAAGACATCTGAATTTCGTATGTGCCTTGTACCTGTTTGTACGAGACTGGGCAGCATCTCTGGCTTTGTTTACTGTCTGGCATTAACAGGAATGGATGGTTGGGGGAAAAGCAGAGGAAACAGGAAACATGTAAAGTGATTTTTTTTCTGGCAATCAATGGTTTTGCAATTTCCTGAATCAAAGGTTATATCCAGACTTAAGAAGCTATCTCTAACAAATTTATCTAATATTTTTTTTCCAAATCTATTTGTATATTTGTCCTCTTAATCATCTCACAGAGAAAGTTGCACAATTATGTGCTCTGTGGAAAAAAAAAAAAAAAAGTTTTCCTCTGCTGTAAATATGGTGTTTGCTCATTTTGTCAGGTGCCCTTTCTTTCTGCTACTGTAGGAATGGGATCAATGGCTATCCTCTGGGCCATTTGTGATCTTATACATCTCTGTCAAGTCCTCAACCACCCATCTTTCTCACTAAAACATGTTAATTTTCATATGTATCCTTTGTCCTTAGCCACGCTGCCCTTCACTCTACTGTTCTCTAGCTCTTTTTAGACTTGATGGTCTGGAAATATTTTTCAGGATATTGCTCCCTCTGCCTCGTTTGCCCATCCAGTCATTGTTGGTATAAGTGCTTCAGAAGGAAGGGCTTCCAGTGTAAGACAGCTTCTCAGCTCATATTCTCAGCTGAATATGAGCCAGCAGTGTGCTCAGGTGGCCAAGAAAGCCAACAGCATCCTGGCTTGCATAAGAAACAGTGTGACCAGCAGGGCTAGGGAGGTGATCGTCCCCCTGTACTCAGCTCTGGTGAGGCTGCACCTCAAGTACTGTGTTCAGTTTTGGGCCCCTCGCTACAAGAAGGACATCAAGGTGCTTGAGCGGGTCCAGAGAAGGGCGACGAAGCTGGTGAGGGGTCTGGAGAACAAGTCCTACGAGGAGCGGCTGAGGGAGCTGGGCTTGTTCAGCCTGGAGAAGAGGAGGCTCAGGGGCGACCTTATCGCTCTCTACAGGTACCTCAAGGGAGGCTGTAGCGAGGTGGGGGTTGGTCTGTTCTCCCACATGCCTGGTGACAGGACGAGGGGGAATGGGCTTAAGTTGCGCCAGGGGAGTTTTAGGTTAGATGTTAGGAAAAACTTCTTTACTGAAAGGGTTGTGAGGCATTGGAACAGGCTGCCCAGGGAAGTGGTGGAGTCACCATCCCTGGAAGTCTTCAAAAGACGTTTAGATGTAGAGCTTAGGGATATGGTTTAGTGGGGACCGTTAGCGTTAGGTCAGAGGTTGGACTCGATGATCTTGAGGTCTCTTCCAACCTAGAAATTCTGTGATTCTGTGATTCTGTGATTCTCCAACTCTTTTGCCATTGCTTTCCTGAAAGAGTTTTGGCCATTGTGGAACTTACCTCAAGGCTGGACAAAGCAAAAGCTCTGCCCAGGTCATAGGCATAATTTCTAGTGTCTGTGATCTATCAAATACATGTAGAACCACAGAGTATAGTGTGCATGTTCTTCAAAGGACCTATCTGCTGTTACTTTGTGTCTGTAATCATTCAGGCCATGATTCAGCAAGAAGTTGCCCATCATTGTGCAAATAAAAAGCCTCAGTGAGATGCTCTGAGTTAGGCATGTGCTTAACGGTTCTGCTAAACTGACATGAAACCTGTCATGATCTGCTAAACCACTGACATGAAAGGTGGGCAAGGGAGCTGAAAGGTGGGAGAGTTTTCATTCCCACTTGCTAGCACATATCATAAGGGGGGACAAAGCTAAACAGAAACAGCAAATCACCCTCTAAGCATCTCCATATGTAAGGTAGCTGCTCCAACTTACACCAGAGCTGAAATGCAGTCTACATTCTTTCTTTTTTCAGGTAGGGATGAATACCATTCAGGAGCAAAAGAACAAGCGAATAAAGTATCCTAAGCAATTTTTGCAAAGAATATACATTTTTAAGTTGTTCTGGAGATGATAAAGATTGGACCTTAGCACCAGCAACCTCCAGCAGACTGCAATGGCTCTGTCTTTAATATACTTCCACCCCTGTGTGTTATACAGCCATAATACTGAACACACGAGGCAGACAGCTGCCCTGAGGCATTCTCTGTAAAAACTTTCATATCACAACGGAACTGAACGCACCATTATAACACCACGTCTCCTCTTCTTCACGGTAAGAATTGTTCTGAGAACCAGGCAATGTCATGGAAATGTTATAATAGACACATCCAGAATATATGGGTGAGTTAGTCATCCCCAGTGATATATTTAAGCTGTTCCTTCTACTATATATAGAGCAGGTTAAATATAATTAACATTGGTCAAAGGATCCTTTTACTTTACATACTTTATGAATGTATTATCTCAATTATCAGGAAGAAAAAAGGAAAAGTGTATTTCTCCATATCTTCTGGTACAAGCTCCTCTAAGTCATTTACATCACAACACGATTTTTTTTTTTCTCTCCAAGAAGCATGAATATTTTTTCTCTCCATAAATCCCATAATTGTTTTATTGCTACATTAAAATATGTAAATAATCATTCCCCTCCCCATAATAAATTAGACGCAACCTGTCTAGCTCTGAAAATGAACATTTCAATATCTTCAGACACACAATGACATCATATCAATATTTAAAATCATTTTATGCATGTATTCCAGGTTGTCCAACTTCATTAAGGGCATTCATCAGCCCTCCGGCTACAGTGTATTCCCATCGGAGTTGTAGGCCTCAGGCCCTACCAAACAGAAATTTAAACTAACTTGCCTTTTTAATTCACATTATTCTCAAATATTCTCGTTTTTAACCCCCTGCCATGACTAAGGCATTTAGACCTGGCTATTATTTTGTGCACATCAACATTTAACAGACAAAATCTCCATTTTTATATCAGAACTCGAGTACATGAAAATAATAGTAATTCCCCTTAATTTCCCTCCTTCTCTTGCCACATCCATCCCTATTTTCTGGGTGCAATAACAGCTATGCTTCTTTTAATGCTGAATGCTAAGTTAATAATTAGAGCTACAGGTTGATAGGGATATGGGGTTGCTGGAGTATTATATTTAAATATTTACAAATATTTCAACAATATTAAGTATCATTATTTTATTTTCTTTCTCTTTCCCAAATAATGAAAAAAAAAAAAAGCAAAAAAAAAAAACCAACCCTATTCTTGATCTATTTTTTATACTGCTGAGGATGCGCAGCATGAATATGTATCCTTGCTAGTGGCATCAAATACCGTTGTATTAGTATAAAACTTTTTTTTTTTTTTTTTTTTCATCACAAACAAAATAAACAAACTTCCCATTGTTCTGCTCTATGGGATGACTGTGGATCTGCTCACCAAGATGTTTAATTACCTTCAAAATTCCAGAGTAAAACTCTCAGACACTACACAGGGCTGGAAAGAGAAAATTGTGATATCAAAAAACTTTCTTTGCCACTGGTCACACAGTGTAGATATGACTGCAGCCTCTGATTTATCCTCCCAGACTTCTGTGGAAAAGATTTATATATCCTTAATTTGTTACAAGAAAGGATGGAAGCATGTAAAAGTAGCCAGGTTAATATAATACGATTCTGGGGATGGAACAAGCCTGGAAGAGATATTGGGGGCTGAAAATGCAAAAACTAATGTAATCTAGATCAGTGTTACTAGGTCTTCTGTCCAAAATGTTCTGACCATGTCATGCCAGTGCACATGGCCAGAATCCTGAAAGGCATACACTGATGGATTCTGACCCATTTGCATCGAAAAAGGAAAGGTGAAAGAAGAAGGAATTAAAAGAAGAAGAAAAACAGTAACTGCAGGTTCAGCTTTTGGATCCTTTTTCCACAAGTAGCTTTTTTTTTTTTTTTTTTTTTTTTTTTTTTTTTTAAGCCACTGTCGTCCTCAAGTTTCTTCTTCTTTCTGCATCTCTTCCGCCTCCCTCTCTGCCTTGTTCCAGAGTTCCTGCAGCCACTTTTTTCTTTATGTCACTCCAACCCTCTCCCTTTTCACATTTTTTTCCTTTGGCTTTTTGGCTTTCACAGATTTCTGGACTGAAGACCTCTCTTCGTTACAACACAGTGCTGACTGTCAGAGTAAGGGAATTTCAACCTTCTCCAATTAGCTGGGGATCCTTTGGATGTAGTACAACTAATCATCGAGTAAGTTTTATCCTTCTAGAGAGAAGCAGGTCTTGGATATCATTCCCATCCAGTAAAGCTGTGAGGATCAGCTTCTCATAGGCATAAACCCACAAAAAGATTCAGCTTCCTAAGGCCAAAGCTGGCTGTCTGAAAACCCCGGTCAGCTCAAGGCAAGTGGAAGCAAGTCAAGGGCTTGAAACCGTAAAACCATACCTTACCACAGCTAAGAAGCTGCTTGAAATACTCCCACTGCAGCCCAGAAAGCTCCACAGTGTTTGTTTTTTTGTTTTAAGCTTAATTATCATCAGACTCACTCCTTTAAAATAGCCAGGAACATGTTCCATCCTTCAGCCATGGGGTGCTCTGAGTCATTTTGTCTCCCATTATTTTATTTTATTTTATTTTATTTTATTTTATTTTATTTTATTTTATTTTATTTTATTTTATTTTATTTTATTTTATTTTATTTTATTTTATTTTATTTTATTTTATTTTATTTTATTTTATTATTGTATTGTATTTATCCTTCTTGTGGTGGAGTGTTTGTGCATGTACAGACATGCACAAACAGATCCAATTATAGCCTTCATCTTGAGGGCAATCCTGGAAAAGAGTAATTCTGCTTGTGACAGCCACGCAGTCAGCAAAGTCTGCTAGTTCCCTCTCCACAGTCACTAGCCACTAGATTTTGGAAGACGCAGAGCTGTTTGAGGAATTTGTGTCCTTTGAGACTACTGGCAGATACTCTGCAATAAATGAGTTGGTGTTCTTCCTGGAGATCATGTCGCAGTGTGGCCCCTTCTCCACAGACTCCAAAGCAAGCTGTCCTTGCAGCCAGAACCTATTCTCCTGACATACTGAAAGGACAAGATAATCCTAATATTTTCATTGTCATTGTCAGGCAGGCTCAATCTGCAGATAGTAAAAAAGGAGAAGGAAAAGAGAAGATTTTTGAGACAGAATGCCCTTGACTGTTAATGTAGATCCCTGAAAAGGGTGATGGTGGTGGTGTTGAGAAGACAGTCAAGATTATAACTCTGGGCACTAAGCTATATAAATAATAATAAACACAGCAGACAAGAAAGGGAACAGGACTTGTGCAATGATCACAGCAAGGAACAGGATGTAAGAAGAGGGTTTTGAAAACAGAGCTAGGAAGGAATAGAATCACCGTCAGAGAGAATGAAGAGAGAAGGCAATAGATAAAGAAGAAGAGATGTAGGGAACGGGCAAGCAGACAGGCAAAGAACAGAGAGGAGGAGATGTAGAAATACAAAGTAATGAAAAGAAGTAGAATACTAGAAAAAACACATACAAAATTGAAGCTAAGTGAGAATAAAGAAGATGGAAAAGAAAATATATATAAAAAAAAAAAAAAGGACTCAATTAAGAAATGCATGTATTAAATCTGTTTAAAAAGGAAAAAAAAAAAAGAACGATTCTGAATGAAGAATGATTCTGAATGAAGAATGATTCTGAAAGAATGAAAAGAATGATGGAGAGAGAATGAGATTGGGAAACAAAGGGAGACTTTGTATTTTGTAAAGCAGTAGAAACTTATGCATAAAAAGGGCTATATAAGACTTCTCATTACTGTTTATTATTTATTGCTCCTTTTTCACTGGGCAATCTACAGTGTAATGATGATACAGCTATGTCCAGGCCTTAGAAAAGGATTGAGCCACTTATGATACAAGTTTAGATAAAGAGGTCCATTTTTATGTCTGCAGACATTCTCCTTCTTTTTTTTTTTTTTTCAGCTGCTGCTTCCTCATAACTGAGACCTGTTTAGTGCAAATGAAAGCAGTTTTCTGGATGAAAGAACCTTTTCCTTTTCCTCAGAGTCTTGGGCTCCACATCCACTCCCTGCCAGGACAGGTGCGTCCCACACAGGTAATACCCATATCTGTTATTTACAAGTTTCTCTCTCTGTCGTGCCAGACTGCACTATGTCTGACTAAGGCCAATGCTTTTTACTCTCTCATTTTCATGAACACATAATTCATTCATAAATTTTTAAAGGAAAAAGAATCATTGTTTACTGAACTTTTGTGAAGAAAACAGAGCAAGGGAAGAAAGAAAAGAAAGTATGTGAACTCCTTACTCCCTAGACTTATGACCTGCATAACTCCAATCATTGTGTTGTTTAGACTGCCTTCCTATTTAGCCAACATTAAATTTGTATGCTCCCATACGGTTGTGTTGCTACTTTTATTTTTTGATCTACACTACTGGGATTCTTTGAGGAAACATGATGGTCAGGAGGAGGAGGGGAGGCGAGGACAGCCATCTCAAAAATGAGGTGGAAGCGCCTTTCCGGCTCTACGCTGGTTGCACTCAGGCAGGTACAAGCTGATGGGAATCAGTAGTGGCAGCCATGCGAACGAGGTCAGAGTTGGTTCCTCTGTGGCCTTTATTTTTTATTTTTTTCCTTCCCCAAACTCTCTGAAAATGTGGGTGTGCATGTTAAAACTGCCCTATGAGGCAGCTCTGACATGTGGGGCTGCCTGGCACCAACACAGCACATAATAACACGAAGCATTTGGCAGCATTACAGGGCTAATCTTTACGTAACTGTTCCTGAACAACTTTAGTGTACTGAGCACAAACAAGCTTTCCATCAGCCTTCGGCTGCATGCAGATTGCCTTGTGTCACCTGCTTCTCCGCTGAGCAAACATTAACTCTGGTCAAGGCAAGGAGATCCTTGTTCTGCATTTGTAGCTGACTCTCCCTAAATGACCTCCTTGTTTTCCAAGGGTATTCATGAACCAGAGGCGCATTTGTCACACAGGTCCCTTTTAATAGGATTTTTCCTCATAAGCACGGGTGTAGGTAGGAAAGTATGTTGTGGATTGTTTTGGGGAGAGCTGTGGTGGAATGGTTTGATTTTTCAACAGTTGCTCCACTGTGGGCTAATGGAGAAGGTACGTCTTTTTTAGTTAAGACACTGATGTGAGACTTTGGGGACCTGAAACTGAAATAATATTTCATTTGTTCTACCCTTTGCCCATTTTCTTAGATGTCAATGTAAGCTCTTTACAGTCATCTCCTATGGTTTTGTTGCCTACTTTAGTGGGGCCTGGTCTCCACTAATACTTTCGTTCTGCAAAGAACACCACCAGGCCACAGGCCAACAATAATGAAATTAGGGTGAGGAAATACAGACCAGAGCTTCCCAAGCACCTGGTAATGAGGCTTTTACCCTTGCAAAAAGGCAACTGAGTGCAAACTTACCCTCTGGCAGGCAGAAGTGGAGCATCTCTAGCTGCCACCCTGACCCCATGGCCTGCCTGTGCCACTTCCCCACAGCAGTGCTTCTCCCGCCGCGTGTTCTTTTCACTCTGCATTGCGCAGCCACAACACATGTGCTGCCGCACAGCAGAACCATGTGGCAAATACATAAAAGTGTGTACGTTTCTGAGTGCTGGAAGAGAGCCCAAATTTTGCTGGCAACAAGGCCAACACTCCTCCTTTCCTCAGAGTGAGGCCTGCAATGTTCCTCAGTCCCACAGACATGAACCCTCCCCAGACTCTTTCTGGTGTGGCCATGGGCCGTCAACCTGCGTGTCCGCCCTTGCTGGCCTAGGTGTGAGGGGACCGAGATCCCAGCAGGCTCCTCTCCTCGCCATGTTCTTCCTTTCATTTTAGCTCACGAGGAAGCATTGCATACTGGGAGGGAGGCAAAGCAGAAGGGAACTGCCAGACCCGCATATTGCAAAGTTGTGAAATTGGTTTTGGAATTCTGAGCTTTAAAAATAATTTGGGTTGTGTGGAGAGGAGTGGGAAGGGGGAGATCTTCTTATTTGCCTGCTAGAATTTCAAGTCTAGCTTCCTGGGGACATGTTTCCAAGTTTTTCTCATCAGCTGCAGGGACTAGAAAATAAACTCTCATGTTAAATGAAAGCTGAAATCCCCCATAGTCCTACACACTGAAGATCTGGAGCTTTAACCCTGACTAAATCACAACTAAATCTTTAGCACCAGCCCATGCAAGATGTCTTGCACCAAAGGAAGAAAAATCTATATAAAAATGTTGTTAAGCAGTTGTGGGCAAGTGCAGCTCTTAAGGGAGCAGATGCTCAGATGCAACCAGGAAGGAGAAGAGGCATTTTCTGTGATGTGAAGGAAGTTCATATAGCCAAAGGTGAGGAGACAGGGTCACCATAGTCTATTCCCAAAACCATCCTGTCGCTCCAGCAGTGTATTGATTTGTGGATCTCTGCATAGCATACAGACCAGGTCAGAGATATCCCTACAATTCCTTGAAGCTTTTTTTTTTTTTTTTTTTTTTTTTCTCCTTCTTCTCTTTCCAATCTTCTTTTCCATCTCCCTTTTACTTTTGGTGGCTTTCAGAGCAGGGGGGTGAGGAGGTAGTGCTATTATTTTAATTATCCTCCTCCCTCCCCCCTTTTGTTTTGCATAGGTTTCAATTTTTAAATCATTCATGAGTTTGCCTACTATGATAGAATGTTTTTTGATTCATTTCCAAAAAGAAGTGCATGCTAAAAAAAAAAAAAAAAAAGCTGAAGTGCTCCAGTAATTTTAAATTGTTCTGCATAGTGCATGCCCAGACCTCTGATTCTTTCCAAATGCAATGCTTCACTTTTTATTTATTTATTTATTTAAGAGCACTTCATTTTGGAAGTGAATAGGGTGCTCTGGACACGGGCACTGTAGACCAATTTAGATTTCCTAGATTGCTTCAATAATCTGAAGAGTACTCCAGTCATTTTTAACTATTCTCCACCACATGCCTGCAAGCCCATTCATTTTTGTACTGAAGTGACTACACTTAGTACAAACTCTGCTGTTCATTTGAAATTGTTCCATTCTCCATATCCACAGACCTCAAATTCCAATACAGAAACTTAATACAACATTTTGCTGCAAAAACACATTACCATTTCATGGCATAACATTACTGGCCAGCCTTTTTAATGCATTGCTCCATGTTGTTTTAGGCAGGGCCATGTCACTACTGCCAGTTTGCTGGAGGAGACATTCCCATAATTAGTCAAGCCATTTTTTTTTATTTTTTATTTTTTATTTTAGTGTTTCTGTGTTCAGCCCTGAGTTTTAATTTATTTTACATCTGTTATAAATGACTGAGTCCCAAATAGGGTTACAATCAAAGTTTATTTATACACAGGGATGTAAGACAGAAGGTCACATTTCATTATGAGGCCTTAGCATTGTGGATTAAAGTTTTTTAATCCACAGATCAGAACGCGTTTTGGCACATATATTTTATTTCCAGTTTTGGTGGGGAGTGAAGTGCATCACTAAATATCTCACAGAGCATCAGCAACAGAGCAAGGAAATAATAAATCACAAGTAATGTTAGTCCATTTCATCCTTCCTGTGACACTCAGCTGCACTTGTATCAAATAGGGTATGGCACTTCCTAGTACTAATACTATTGTATCTATACTGTTACTTGCTGCTTTTCTTCAGGGAGTACTTCTATTTCAAATACTATCCTGAAGAGAAGACTCATGATCTGTCCTGTGAGGGTTTCATTCCCTAATTCCCTTCCCTGCCTTTACCTTGCATAAATTTAAAAAAAAAAAAAAAAAAAAAAAAAAAAAAGCCCTTATTCTTAATTCATATTTCTATAAAAGACTGTCTGCATTTCTAAGAAATATGAGCATCTTGTTCCAGGGAGGCTCTATGCTGCCTTAACTAATTAAAGCTTAACAGTAGGGCAGTGTTATGCTACACTTTGCAGTCCACCTAATGTCTTACTCAATCATGATCCAGCATTAAAATTATTAGAAGGAGGCACAGTTGCATTGATCTGCTGCTGGCAGAACTTTTTGCTATATGAGTGTCCATCTTTCACAAGAAACATTAAGAGGACATGGAAGACACGTGAGCATACTCTGGATTATGACCTCTGTGGCAGTCCTGTGTTGCTTCTGGGAAAGCAACTGCCCTAAGGCTGGTTTTGCATTCTCTCTCCCACAGGGAAGGCTTTGGTGATGCTTTAGAAATTCTGCTGCTGAGACACTATAGCTGAAACAAAGCTGTTTTTTTTTTTTCTTTTTTGTCTCACCTTTTTTTTTTTTTTTTTTTTTTTTTTTTTTTTTTTCTGGTGGAGGTGCAGGCCACTATGCATTTTTAGTCTTGAAGACCAAATACTTGTGGCATGAATTAAAGAATCTTTGGGATTGCTATATCATGCCCCTGAGAACACAGCTGAAGCTGAAACTCGGGTTCCAGAAACTGCCCAAAGTCAATTCCAGTTTGTTTTGCTATTTGCTTCAGCTGAATTTTGCAGTTTTCAATTGCTACTGAGAATTTTAATGAGCAAAACAAAGCAAGAAAAGAAACCAAAACTCTATTGGAATGTGAGTAATTGATGGACAGAGAAAAATATTGTAAGCATAACAATACTGTTTCCACTTAATAATTTCTGATGCAGCCTGCATAGGGAACTCATGCTGTTTTCAGGAATCTTGCAGGCATAGGGTTAGTTCTTCTGTACCAAATGCTCTCTTTTCTTAGCTTATAGGATTTCTTACTAAATGTAATGTTTAAAAGAAAGAAGGAGCTCCAGGGGCAAGAGAAAAGGAGAATCGTGGGTTTGAACTTGTTCAGTGTTAAGATTTCAGCCAACAATACTGTTTCCTCTCCATGTCTGTTCCTGCTTTGTTGGGAAGAGTATGCTGTTTGTGAGATCGCACCTTTTGAATGAAATGTTAACTTGTCCTAGCCACTTAGAGAAACTAAAGGTCTCACAGCTGAAAGAGTGGTATCTTAATCAACTTCTGACTGGGTGATTACATTCTCCCTACTTCTATTCCTTGAGATTTCAATTGGGTACAATCTTTTTCTTCACTTACACTCATCCTTTTTTATGTGTTAAGTGCTTCTTCTGTTTCACCTCTGATGGAGCTGATTTTTAGAAGTAGCTAAAGAACTTTCATCATCTAGACAAAACTTTGTGCTCTTTTAGGAAGAAAGTCTCTAATATATAAAAAAAAAAAATATGTGTTATTACTGTGTTGCTACAATATTGTGATGTGAATAAGAGAGACAGAGACAGAAGAATTATTTCACATAGTTAAATTAATTTTGAAGAAAAAGTTTTTTTTTTTTTTTTTAATAATCTTCTGAAGTTAGATGATGGGTAATAGTTGTTTAATCAATTTCTCATATAAATATTATGATGATGTTTCCCACCTTTTTACTTTTAAGATCAAAAACACTGTTTTGTAAACAAAACTCAATATCATTCCCTTATGCTTAGCTTTGGAAAGCTTAATTCTCCTTAAATTTACCTTTTTCAAAAAGCTAATGTAACTTCATGGGCATCAGTAGAGTTATTGTATTTAACTCCAAAGTAAACAAAGCATCATTATAGGCCAGAGTTTCCTTCAGAAAGTTAAATATTAAGGCAGCATTTGCTAATATAGTGATGTATTATCATTCATCCTTGCACCTGTCCAGTTAGCCATAGATCCATCCAAGCATAAGATATAGTGTAGGAGGATTCAATTCTGCAAGATTAAATCTTCAGTTAAATGAACCTGAAGTGGCTTGGGGTGGGTCTGGCAAGCTATCCCACTGAGAAATAAGTTAAAAAAAAAAGAGAGAGGAGGGGATAAGCATATATCCATAAGGCTATGTCTACAATCTGGAGAGAACTTTGTGTATTTCATGCTGTTTTACTTGTACTGCTAAGGACATAGTTTATTTTTGAATCTAATTTGGTGGCATTTAAGGATGTATATATATAAAATAAGAATAACCTCAGTCTACTCAGTAGAAATACATGACTGTAAATCTCATATGCAAAATAAGAATTACTCCTTAGATCTGTTAGCATTCCTGAAAGTATCAGTAAGATTCAAACTTCTAGGGGTCAAGTAGCAACCTCAATACGAGGGAAGAGAGGGTGCCGCCTTCTGATTGTTTAGAATTCTGCAGAAAGACAGAAGAACTGCAGAAAACTAATCAGCTTTAACCCTTCCAACCCTGCCTGTTTTTTTAAATGTCTCTTCTCTTATCAGAATAGCACCTCCAGTTTCTGTTTTTCCCCATATGTGTTCTCCATCTCTAATTATTTCTGTACCTGTTACTGGGTAATGGAACCAAATGAGAAAAATGTGCTGGAGTCTGTGCAGTCTTTAAGTGTTTTTTTTTTTTTTTTTTTTTTTTTTTTTCCACAGGGGAATGATTTAAATGATACCATGTCACTACTGGTTACAGTATGGAGTTCTCCATAGTGCCTGTCCTTGGAGATATTCCAAACCCAACTGGACAGAGCCCTGTGTAATCTCTTCTAGATGGTGCTATTTTGACCATGTGGTCAGACTAGATGATGTCTAGAGGTCTTTGCCAACCTCAGCAATTCTGAGATTTGACGAGTGTTAGTGTTGAGAGTGACAAATCCAAATGGTCATATGGAAAGCATTTCCTCACTTTCATTCTGACGGGCTGTGTAAGTTTGGATGGAGATTTCCCAACCAGTGAGTTCATCTACAACCAGAAATGCTAGGAGACATGTGCTGACCGTGTCTATACAGAAATGGCCCCATGAGCAGCAGGGGACCTAGGAAGCTGGAGGACAACAAGGCAGCTGTTGAACAAATGCTAAAGAGAAGGGAAGCAGCAAAAAGGAGACAATGGGGAGCTAAAAGCCCAGTTTGGGAGAAGGGGTCTGGATGCAGGGAGGTGTTAGTTTTCCCAAGCAAGTCTTGACTGCAGAAAAAATGGGAATCATTGGTCCATAGTACACAGGCTTTGTTGGCTGAGCTCTACCAGGAGAAAAACATATATTGGAGTCTTTTTTTCTTCAACTACCTTTTTGAGTGACATAAGTCATGTCAGCAAAGGGATTCTTGCATCTATACAGAGGGTGTTGCTGGCTTATCTGTATCAATTAAGGGTGTGATTTTTTTCATGCTTGTGACTGAAACAGCTTTGTCAACAACACTTTATAATTTAGACCTGGCTTGAGAGCTGTCCCGGCTCTCAAGCAATCGCAGAGCGGTGGGGATTTCAGAGTGAACTCCTTTATTGCTGGCAAAGAAATAAAAGGACACAAATGCAGCATAGTCATTTTGAATAGATTTTTTTTTTTTATTGTTATTCACATCACACGCAGAATTTCTTTTTTGCTTGTAAAGGTGGTGACTGAAGAAGCAAAAATAGTACCCTCATAGCAGCTGTGCAGCTTCATGGCAGGGCATCCACTGAAATATAGGCTTTCTTCATAATCAAAAGCCTAAAGGTTTCTGTTATGACCATATCCTAGCTAGAAAGGGCTTGTGATATAGCTAGACTGTCAGACACCTCCATTGGAAGCTAAGTTTACACTGGCACAAAAAGCTGATAAACTGATACAATTTCCTGAACAAGATAAGTATAGGGCAAAAGTCCTCTTTTGTAGATAAAATGGCATATACGTCAGGGTAGTTGCAGCCATAGCAGTGCTAGTTAGGAGAGGAAAGTGTGGTTTGCTGTTTCTTTGTCTTTTTTTTTTTTTTTTTTTTCCTTCCTCATAAACTTAACCAACATAGCAATGCCAACAAATCTCAACTGCCAGACTGGTGTATTTCTCTGTGTAATTCTTTCCCACCCTGAAAAAAAAAAAAAAGGTTGTTTTTGTGTAAGTCTTGTCTTTTATTCTTACCAGATGTCCCTGTATTTGGTAAGAACAGTATCTCTGACATGGACAAAATGGTAGCTCTAGATACAGTGATATAGCACTGCTAAGGGGAATGGTGTCCCCAGTGGACTAATCCATCCTAAAATCCTGTTGATACTGTGAGGAAACAATCTTCCTTCCTCCCTCCTTCTCATGGTAGTTGTGGAGCTTGTTTGATGCCCTTGTAAGGCACTTCAGCTCACCACAGAGGCAGAAAACAAATGCAGCAAATAACAAAGCATCATTTTCTGCCCAGTTGGTGAACTAAATTGGTTAGCACAGAGATCAGATGAGCACCAGTGTCCATGAAAAGCAGGGTGTAACAGTGTAGAGCTGGGAGCAAGGGATATGAATGTCAGCATTAGATAGAATTAACTGTCTTACAAAACTTCCTAACATGGGCTTAAGTGTGGGTCACAAAGTGATAAACCAGTGCAAGAACGTCCATCGACACCAAACTGTGGATTTGGTTAGCTGATTCTGAGTATCAGTGCTCCTACGCTTGTCTGCACTTGAAAGTATTTCTTTGATGTGTCTTAACTGGCACACTCCCATCCCTCTGAAGAGATGCTGTTTATGAGAGTCACTTGCCGAGGAAGCTCAAACCCAATTCCAGGAATAGTACTTCCTTTTAATATCAGCATTACCAGGTCTGCCTTAGGCTCCTTGTTGCCACAGCCATTTTGATCAGAAAAGGCATTTTTTTCAGACTTGTAATCAACAGAAATGATTATCATACTAGTAAAACATAGAAATGGAGACCAAGTTAAAAGCAGTGTACTTACAGTTTTTCTGCTGGATAAGAAAATAAGTGTTTCCTTGATCACACAGAAAAGGGAGTGTAGTCTTTAAGATGGTGTGCTTAGCATTTAGCAGTGGACCATACAGCAGTTTCTGTCAGAGCTGCAGTTATAGAAAGTGACACTTCTTTTCCATGCAAGATGTTTTCATTCTGTAAAGTTATGGTTATTAGTTTCTCTCTCTCTCTCTTTTTTTTTTTTTTTTTTTTTTTTTTTCTCTGTAAACTGTCAACCTTCAGATCAGTGAACACTTAATGGTGTTTTTTTTTTTTTTTTTTTTTTTTTAATTGCATACATTACTTTGTTACTACCTTGTGTGTTATGTATGCATAATTAACCCTCCTTTAATTTTAATTGGAGAAAGAAATGTGTTTGGCTAGAAGACCAGACCAAATTGGGGGCTGGAGGGGGAGGACTTTTTTTTTTTTTTTGGAGGGGGGGGGCAGGAATGTGGGGAGCTTGAGCAGAAACCAATTTGGAGAGTGAATGGTGGAAGGTTGCTTTTTTTGTGAATCACGAGAAGCTCTTTAGTTGGAAATACTCAGACAGCTGCCCCCACGGCAGGGTAATATTTGTGAATGCTGAAAGTTGCACAGATATTAATACAAATCACTGCACATCTGCAAATTTCTCCCTAAAAATACACAGTCCATTGCTTATTATTAGTTGCTATGTAATATTCATGTGTCTAAAATCATTCGGCACAGGAGGAGAAATAATTCCCTGGGTTTGATCAATTTCTCTGTAAGAGCAGTGACTAAATTTACTGGATACTGAGCCTGTCATGGAGCAGAGGTTGGAGTATTTCTTACCTTTACCTTAGGGGCTCTTTTAACAGTACTTTGTGTGTCATAAATACTGTGTGTTTAGCACTGGGATAGGAGTGCCTAGTGAAAAGCTGAAGCAAACAACCGACAAGCTGAAATGGTTGGGTGAACTATTCAACAAATACCTATGACAAATAAAAGCAAAATCCATTTGCAAATGATTTCCTAATCAAAATGAGCTGAATCCTTAACTAGTATTATTTGTAGCTAACAGTTTGTGAAGCTCTAACGGGCAAACAAACACTTGAAAGAAATGAATTACTATTGCTGATTTTAATTAGATTTTTTTTACCATTAATGCACCCAGAGATATTAATTTGCTTCTCATTATGAGTGAATTTACTGAAAAAATATCAGGCCATGAAACAATATATATGTATTTTGAATTACAGACATGGGAACAGCTACAGTGAACAGGAACTTCTATTTGTGGTAGTCTAGATACATCAAAACCTAACAGTGATGTTAGCAACTGAAGCAGAGATGTATGGTTCCTGGGCACTTACAGCACCTCCTGAAGTCTCTCAGAGGTGTTTGTGACCACACTTCTCAATACCTATTTCTCTATCAGAGCTGGCAGATTGTCACCAAGACATACATAAGGGCAAAACTACCTGCTACCCTTCTCTTTGACTACATGCAGTCCAAAATCAGCAGCTCTCAGGCTGCAGTCATCACCCAGTGGTTTTGCACAAGGCTATAGGAAGAAGCCTGCAGAAGGTAGCTGAGGATTATCAGCTCCTTACATTTGTGTGATTACTTTGATGGCTAGAAAGTTGGCTTCACAGGTTTGGGAACCACTAGACACAGGCTTATGTCTGAATCCTCCTGAAATTTGAAGACTACTGCTGTAACAACGTGGCATACATATACATTTAAATGCTTGTATTGGGATGCTTAGAGGTATTTTAAAGAGACAAGAATGCCCTTAATAATATTGACTGTAGGTGCCATTTAAACAAACATCTACATGGCTGTCTGGCAACTGCGAGCTTTAAAAGTATAATTACTGCTTGGCTGTAAAAGCAGAACTTTGTTCAGGTCAGGATGTTTGGATCAGAACATGCTGTTTCAAGTTTTATTGAATAGTATGGGAATCATTACATCTTTAAGGTCTGCCCTGAACCACTATTGAAAGAGAAACCAAAATGGAGTAAGGCTCATTTTAACTTATAATCATTTTATTTTTCTCAGTCTCTTCAGTTTCATTTAGTCTGTGTTTGCCTGCTCAGTGTATACAACCAGTGTCTTTCTCAGACATGGATGCAAACTACAGATAAGAATATGCACTTTTTTTTTTTTTTTTTTTTTCCCCTTTATGGCTGCTGTGAAGTTACAGTCACAATATTAAGATGACAAGAAGTTCAAGACAAGATAAAGGACCTCAGTGTGATTGGACACTGAGAGGTGCACCAGACTTCCTCCTTTTGCTTGGCACTTCTCTTTTTATTCTTTGATTAAAGTCTTTTTCCTTTACTTACATCCTCCATTAAGATGTCTCAGTGTCATTTAGGGTGTTAATTGAGAGGAGGTTTAAGCTCATCAAGGCGATTATAAGTGATAGTTAAAAATTTCTATATATGGCCTATGCTGGAATCAGCACAGTAGGATGCCATTTTTCTTTTATCTAACTGACATTGGTAATAATGGATGAAATTATTACTAAATCGCAGCTGCAGAGATGATATCATGATTTTTTTGTGTAATCTTTGATGAAAAATTAATTTTTGAGAGGGATAATTTAAAATGATTTAAATAGTATTATACTGAAGTCCTTACTGGTAATTAACACCAATCTTGTCAGAAGTGAATCCACTTTTGCAGCTGTTTCTAAAGATACCTACAGTATTTGTAACTTTTCTGGGAGTGAAATTATAGTGTTTGGACTTTATTTTTACTGCATAAGGACCATTAAGAGAAAAGGATGTTAATAGAGAAGGCTTTGTTCTCCATTGGGGCCAAATTCTATTTTACATTTGCAGTGTTTCTCTATGTCTGCCTTTAATTAGCCATGCTCAGCATGTAAGCTGAGTTTAAGCAGAGTTTAGTATATGCAAAGCAGACTTTACATGGTATTTATATGTATGTTTTTGCATGCCAGCGTACACATAGATATGTATATCTTTATGGGCTCGCTATATATGTATACACAACTTTATTTGCGAGGGGTTTAATTGCTTGAACAGATGGCTGATCAGAAATGCTTCTTCATCTTCATCAGTGACTCGTCTTTCTTTCTTTGCATCGACTTTCATCACAGTGGCAAAAAAGTGCTCTAACGAGAAACAGCTGAAAATAGATTTTTCTTTGGTACTTTCATCATGCTTTAAGTGACAGAAGTGGATTTTTTTGTCCTATATATAAAGACCTGCAGGAGAAGGTTAAAAAAGGAAATATAGTGAAATCTAAATAGAAAAATTTGAATGAGAATATGGGAGAGCCTCAGATTATTCCTCTTATCTTCATATTTTACTTTCTTCTTTTTTAAAGTACATGCTGATTTTTGACAAGATATATAGTCGTGGTTATTCACGCCAGCTACAGTACCTGCCAATCAGTTTTTCTTTTCCTCGAGTTTGGTGCAGAAAGGGGGAGGGAGGGACATGAGTTGAAAGATGACACAATGGCTTAGAGGACTGTTACTTTAGGTATTCATTAAAATAGGAGTTACATGGCCAGCTTCTGCTGTTTCTGCAATTTTATTGTATTCAAATCAAAGTCTGGCTTCTGTAGGCTTTATAAAGGAAACAATGTGTCTTATAAACAGAGTGCAGGGTTCACATAAGAGTGGTTAATTTACAAGCAGATTCAAGGCTTAAGTTGATGTGTAGATATGCAAATAATCTTTCACATTCTTAATTTTTAAGAATGTTATCTAATATTTTATTTTTTTCCATTGTCAAAGTCTTTCTGCAAATATTTGCTGTTCCTCTCTGCTTTCCTGTGGAAATGTTACTGTTATTGTAGCAACTTTGCAAATTGGTAAACTGAGGAACACTGTGAAGAAGGGAACTAAGAAAATCTGTCTGAGAGTTAAAAGCACAGTAGAACTCGGGGATTCTGGTCTGTCTTTTTTTTTTTTCTTTTTTTTTTTTTTTTTCTTTTCCAACAGCTGACCAAAACCATTGGAAAAGTATGAATTGCACAGGAAAAAATTGCTCTTTGCATTTTTAAATGTGTTTGAATGGAAGATTAAAAAAAGACCCTATGGTTTCATGACAGCATAATAACCTGAGGCTTATTTTCCACGTAGAGCCTAGATTTCATAGGTTTTCTCCTCAAGCTGAGTCAATAACATGTCCTCATACTCAGTGCAGCTGTAGAAGGACCATGGTCCTTGAAAAATGTACAGGGGACCCAGAGGAACCTTTCTACTGTAACATGGGATGAGACCTGGGGGCTGAAAGCACAGGTTTTTCTCAACAAAGAGGAAACAGCAAGAAAACCATCAGAGTACCTTACAGATTAGAGGAAGATTAAAGCTCTTCAGAACCACTGTGGTGTGTCAATCCAGTGCAGATGCTTTAGAGATGAAAAGGAGAAATATATAAGCAAGAGATTCCTGGGGGTTAAGGATATGTAGGGACAAGCAGTGTATCACAAGCATGAGATACGGGAATAAGCAGTGTGGTCAAGCAAATAAAACAATCTCTTAAATTCTATTACTAAAAGTCTTCACTATAGAGAGACTGGGATTCAGGTATAAGTATGTATATCCACCATCTAGGTCTTCAGTTTCAGTTGTTTGGATTGGGACAGTCTGGAGATAGAGAAGGTATAATTAAGACTATCACCTCACAGATTTGCTGGGGCTGCTCATGTGCTTAAACCAGCAGCCAAAAGTTGTAACGAAATTTTCTTTTTCCACCAGAACAAATACTGCAAGATGA
Source organism: Netta rufina (assembly GCF_964035555.1). Classification (NCBI taxonomy): domain Eukaryota; kingdom Metazoa; phylum Chordata; class Aves; order Anseriformes; family Anatidae; genus Netta; species Netta rufina. Next base: position 51,442,973 of record NC_140128.1, read on the forward strand.
ACAGGATGTTTGTGTGCTGGAAAGAGAAAGAAAAGATGCTGGGAGTAAGAACAGCAGTTTCAGATTTTTTGAGCCTTTCTTTTCAGATTGTGACCCCTTGTTTGCAGGCTTTGAAACCCTGATAGAAAGGGTGTGGGCTTAGGAGGAGGTAATCTTGGCTCAGGAGGTCCAGCAGATGGTGTTGGCAAATGGCACTGTGGGCTCCTGCAGTGTGGTGCAACACTCTGGAGGTGGGTAGGGGAGCAACGAGGTTGTGGGAAGCAGCTGGTGGCAAATACACTCAAGATGGCTCCAGTGAGCAACCACAAACAGCTTGGTAGGGTGGAGAAGGAGCAGAGGATAGCTCAGAGTAAACGAGTCAGTGCTGCATCTACATCCCACTTCAGGAGGATGCATGAGAGATGAAGACCAGAAAAGAGAAATTCATTGCTGTCCTTTTGACTGTTACCCTCTGTGGAGTAAACCTTTCTTAGTGCAAGCCTAAGGTCTTACATCCTGGAAAGGTTGCCATTAGAAATGCATCTTCATGACTGGAGGCACTCGGTTCCTTTTCATAATGAAGTAAATCCATAGGTTTTGCACTGAAGTCTGTGACATATCCTGACGAACATCTGACACTCAGAATCAAGGATAAATGAGAGACAGTCAGAGGACTGAGCTTCTTCCCTCTCTCCCCCTGTCCCAACATTAAATATAATGAGAATAATCAAGAAAATTCATATCAAACATTTCTTTCTCCAAAGAGATTAGTGGCTTGGAAAAAGGAGTGGCTAGTTCTTTTTTAAGCTATTGCTAGTGATATGGCTTCAGCTACAGAGGTTTTCAGGAGGTTGAGCACTTGGGGGTAAAGAAATAAAAACAGGCAAGAAACATAGAATTCTATCCTGATCTGTTCAAAGCACTAAGACAGGTAAGAAAAAGGGGTATGTCAGCATTTACACATCAGGTTGCACCAGCTAGGAGCTAGAATATTATGGTCATGAGTTTACACAAAACAGCTTCACACAGCTCTACCAGTGCAACTCCATCCAAAAAAGCAGTATTATTCACAGCTGTGGACTTTCATTTGCAGAGCTTTGTGAAATTGATGAACTTCACAGTTTTATATTACTTGCAACAAAGGTTTTCTGTGACAGTGAAGACAGGACTAGTGTCACTAGTCCTTCCTTGGGATTGAGCTGTCTCCTGCATTTCTCAACGCCTCCAGATGCCTCTTCATATTATTTACATCACCTCACTTTTTAAAAAGCTATCTCATCATGGTTGTCTCTTACTTCATAGGGACATCACCTTAAGTACTGACTATGGCGATTAGGTGTTCAGGCCAGAAAATCTCAGGCTGCTGCCTGCAGAGATGAGGAAGGCAGACACTCCTGGTTAAATGAGTAGGGCATCCTCATTGCAGTCCCTGAACTAGGGTCTATGCCAAACATGCTATGCTGTTGCTTCCAAGATGGACAATTGAGGACCTTATAAATTAATACAGGATGATTCTTCCTTGCTAAGGGAAATTGGCTGCCTCCATACCTGTTTCAGGTGTTGATGATGAGCAAGGTGAGTCCCTTATACATAATGCATAATGTGCTCTGTTAAACAGAATTGAATATCAATTCTTCCATCTTTTGCTATTGCAAATCAGTGCCCTAGTTCTTCAGTCCATTCCGAAGTAGAAAGAAAGGCTATTGGCTATAATAATCTTTAAAACTGAACAACTTGAGATTTTATCTCTACATGTTAGGCAGTAAGGTGTTTTTGTTTGTTTTTACAGTAAGAATGAGTTAAGCATAAACAAGGAAAAAGTGAATATAGCTTGGGTTAAATTTTTAGCACTTTATTAAATGTAAAAACGCTTGACAGTTGTATTATATCACCACCCTTCTTTTTCCTGTTATATGTCCAAGTCCATTTACAAAGATCTATGTCTGAAGAGCTGTTGAACATATGACATCATAAGAGTCAAAAAAGATAAAGAGAGGAATGAATCAAGAAAAGAAAAGGAGTTTAAGTGATAATCCCTGATACTTTTTGTATTTTTCTTTTGTTAACACTGTTGTAGCTGTAACGCAGAACAACCTTTTAGAGAGGGTAAGTAAGTATAAAATATTTCTTATTTCTCCATCTTTTTCAACCATACTGATATGGATTTTTTAAATCGCTAATCAGTTCAGTGATTAAAATACAGGAAAATGAAAACTGACATTTAAAAATATCCTAAAGAAAAAAAAAAACACCTTACACAAGTAACAAGTATAAAATAAACCTTTGGCACTCTTGATTCATTCATCATGAAGCATGAGCTATATAAAACTAACTGCTGATAAATTATTTGTAGGTCACCTTTAAACAAGTTCCTGAGATGATAATGCATCCTCTGAAATAAAAAGGCAAATAGATTTTCTTTTCTTTATAGGAGGCATGTTTATACTTTAGAAACATTTTACATTGGATTTAAAGAATGATAAAGATGTTTCAAAATGTTAGCAGTTATTCACAGCATTGCCTAATGATCTTCAATACACACACAAGTGCAAAAACAATCGTGAGTACTTTGGCAGACATGTTCACATGTTAGTCACTGCAGAATAGTTTCAAATTATCAGAAACACTGTGGCCAGCAGAACTATGGAAGTAATTGTTTCCCTGTACTCCGCTCTGGTAAGGCTTCACCATGAATACTGTGTTCAGTTTTGGGCCCCTTACTCCCAGAAGGACATTGAGGTGCTGGAGTGTGCCCAAAGAAGGGCTGTGAAGCTGGTGAAGGGTCTAGAGAACCGTCTTATGAGGAACATCTGAGGGAGCTGGGGTTGTTTAGCCTGGAGAAAAAGAGGCTCAGGGGAGGCCTTATTGCTCGTGGGTGGGGGTCAGTCTCTTCTCCCAGACAAGTGATAAGACAAAAGGGAATGTCCTCAAGTTGCACCAGGGGAGGTTTAGCTTGGATATTAGGAAAAAAATTCTTCACTGAAAGTGAAGAGTGCATTGGAACAGGCCACCTACAAAAGTAGTTGAGTCACCATCCTTGGAGGTATTTAAAATATATGCAGATGTGGTGCTTGGGGACATGGTTTAGTGGCAGACCTGGCAGTGCTAGGTTAACGGTTGGACTTGATGATCTTGGAGGTCTTTTCTAACGTAAAGAATTCTGTGATTCTACAAAATTAATGAAAAAAGTACAATTGTTTCCATATGAGTGCCTCACTCTGGGATATAAGTGAAACAAAAATTTAGTGTAGTAGTTTACTAGACAATTATTAATATTTACATTTTTCACCTGAATAGCCCCAAAACATTACAAAAAAGGGTAACTTTATGAAGTAGAATTCTTGATTCTCTGCTATTAAGCAACACTTAGGCATCTAAAGTCAGACTCTTTCTTTCTCTCCCCTTCCTCTCTTACCAGAACAATTGTGATGCTGACTGTAATGCCAAAGTCATGTATGTTTTTCTTCTTGTTATGACATTAAGATGACTCATTTGCAGTTATACTATATAGCTTCCTTCTTTTAAAATTTATTTTATTATCTCAAAGTTGTAGTTTATTTTTAATATACTTTTACTTGATTTGTATATTTTCTAACTCCATACATAGTGCCAAAAAACTTATTAATTCTAAGCTGGTTGTGAAGAGAATTTAAATGCATCACAGGATAGGTAGATGTACTCATAGTCAAACACACTCAAAAATATTGTTGTTCTTACATTTGATTGTTCCCTTCTACATATTCAAGAGATATTTGATCCAAATGTATAGCAAATATGAAAACATATAAAAGCTTTGAATTTTCTATGAGGAAAAGAAAATATGGAAAATAGTATGATATTGTACTATACTTAGGGGCACTGGTTAGGGTGTTTATGCTGGAGAAAACAGCAAAATGTAAAGAGTCTGACTAGTTTCTTGGAATCTTATGTTTAATACTTCTTCAGCATGGAAATCATGCAAAATTACTTGAAAACGGCTGTCAAGCATTTGATCATATAGCAATGTAGAATTCCCCAGAAGAAAGAAGAAGAAAAATCCCAGTAAAGTTCTAAGAAGGTTTGAATATCAAGTAACAGACTGGGCTGCTGTCTTCATACTTCTGGTGCGTTTTTAACTAGGCTACCTTGTGTTCTTTTCTTTCCTTTCCAAACCCAGTATTTAAAAGTCCCATATGGCAATAGATATTGCTGGAATAGAATGCATACTGTTCTGGAACCAATTTGATCTGAGTTAACTTTATATGTTTTAAAAGGCAGCTGATATTTTAAAAGGCAGCTGAAATATTTTGCCTCCTTTACATTTTCTTTTGTCCTGGTCCTTATCCACTCTCCATCCTTCTCACATCTGCAGCCCTCCATATGGGTGTTTCAGCAAGATACAGAACTTTCTATTTCAATCCTTTCAATCCTGGAAAGAAGGTGGGGGGTGCAATATAAGTGTTCTTCTGCCCAATAGCATATATGCTTAAATTACAGACAGAATGGGATTGAAGGTGACATGTTCTATATGTGATAATACCAGACTAGGCACATTAGGTTTGCGCTCTTCATCATTAATGGGATGAGGATGGAAAAGAATGTGAATAGAAAAAACAGGATTTTACCTTGAATTTATAGATGCCAGAAACATTATTTAACTTTTAAAGAATGAATTTGATGTTTAAGCTTAATTTTCCCTTGTGATCTGTACTGATGACTCTGCCTTCTATTGGCAGACCCTTATCATAGGAGTTAACTTATGCCCTAGGTCAATAAAAAATCTGAACTGGGACACTGTTAGGGAATAATCCCAAAATGTTCTTGTTTTACTTCATATCCTGCTTAGCAGAGACTTCAGTGTTAGTGACTGACAGCTCTTTTCAACTATCAGAGTTTTTTGGGTCAATAGGTCAATAGATTTAATATCCTGGGGATATCCCCTTCAGATTGCTGATCTCCACCTTACAACAGCCAAAGGTCTGACCTTGGACCATTTACAGATTTAAGCTGAACCAAGTGGATGTCAAACTAGGACTTTGGGAGCCAAATCAGTACAAGGTATATCATCTTGTAGTACAGCCATGATCTGAACTGGGCAGATGCTGAGTTCCCCAGGACCTTTTCCTTGTGTAATAAAACTACAGAAAAAAAAGAAATCATGTATTCTTTAGCTGTTCTTTGCTGGGCAAAACTGCTTGTGAATCTGGACTAATATCCTCAGCTGCACAAAAGCTATATAAAATTGGAAAACTAATTTTTAGTGGAAAGCTGCTTGCATGTTTCTTAATGTATATTTTAATGGTGTTTTTGACTGATATCACATATGTCACATGTATACTTTCTTCTTGCACCTGATATCATACAAAAAGTAAATGTGACATTATTACTGATGAAAGAATGACAGAAAATTTCATCTGATACCTCTAGATCTTATCCATGGTTTTTCAAAATATTTAAAAGATAATTATAGCTTCCAGCTTTCTTGAGAAATCTCTAATTTAGTCAGATTTCTTCTGAAATCAAAGTACAGGAACAGACCTTTTTCAAATTTACTTTTTATTTAGATTCTTTTTCCCCTCAAGATGACTTCTGTCTGTCTGCCTTAAAACTTCTTATTTTAAGCCAGCTGATGGTGATCCTAAGGTCCAAAGATACAGCATACTTGTTAGTTTTATGAAAATAGGTAGAAAAATAAAGAAGGGGCACCCAAATCATGTCCTTACTGAAAAACAATATAAAACTGATTCTTCACTGTAAGCTAAACAGCATTAGTCAACAGAGAATAAGCATGGGATAGAAACATTACCAATGCCCCAGTTACAATAAAGCCTTCAGACTTAGCTTGAACCCCATTAGATAAAGATAATACAATCATGAGTCAGGAAGCCATAAGCTTCATGAGTTGTATGTCTCATTGTTTCCTTTCCTAAGTCCAAAGGAAGGTCTTGTGCAGGGTCACCAGACCTCAAGGATGTGTCACTGACAGCTTGAGGGGAATTGGAGTTGTTAGCATGAGTAGCACTGTCACAGGAGAATGTTTTTTCTCCGTTCCCAATGGATCTCCAGAGCTTCCATACACTAATTAATGATGGAGGCTGCTGTTGTGGGAAAATAATATAAAGGCCCAGATTTTCTGCTGCAGGCAAGGAGCAAGGAGTGCTAATTGGGAGGGAGGTGTGAGCAAAGATGCCACCTTGCACTGACTGATCATTAGCCAGCTTTTGTCCCTTGCCATGAGTTAGAGCAATCTGAGGGTGACTGTAAATTATGTGGACTGCTAGTGGCACCAGAGGACCATTAGGCTAGTTAGACCTTACTAGTCTGTGAGATATACTTGCTACAGTCTATACATTATCCACCAGGAAGCAGAAGTAGAGAACATCATACTTTGATTTTGAGACTGGGTTAAACTGCTTTAAGGGCTATTTTGAATGAGTGGGAGGAAGCATTAGGTCAGAACCTCAGCCCTTTACTGGGATTTTTGCATTAACGTAAGTCTTCATGTCATTCAGATGCTTAGGAAAAGGGTCCTTTACAGAAGATATTGATGTATAGAAAAAGTTATCTGGCTGGATGTATAACAGTGCTTTAACTTCTGATACTGCCTTAGTGTAGTGGGTTCAGCATCTGCTGAACATCCCATGCAGTGCACGAGGCTGTGACTCTAGAGCAAAATCAAACTTCTCAGATGCTCTGCTGTAAAAAATTCCTTATGAGTTTCTATACAGTGTCCTCTTTGTTCCTTTATGCCTTGGTCTTCCTCCCCTGCAGCTGTCTCACAAAGGTAGGGGTGACAGGATTTGGCCAATATGTATGATGAATATGTGTAGGTCAAGGATGACATAAAGAAGTAAAAGGCAAAAAAGGAATAAATTACATGCTGTTATGTCTAAAAAAAAACCAATGGCCAGTCAAAGATATGGAAGTCTTGTTCTGAATAGAGTTTATGAAATCCATCAGATATGTGAGCTGTCATGTTAGTTTTACATTTGATTTTTTTCTATCATATTTATCACAAAGAGTCAGAGCAGAGACAGAATCATTACGGTTCCTGCACGTTATGGTACTTTGGCACTAGGCCATTCTGAGCATACATGCCAAGATGCTTTTATAAAACCATTAAAACAGCAGTACTAATTAGATATTTAGAGGAATAGAAATCCTGAAGGTTAAAATACCAGTGAAGCAGTTATGACCACAAGTGGAAGCCCATAAAAGGGCTTTCTTCACTGGTGAAAGCAAACACTATTAACCCAACATATATGTTTTTAATAGTACAGTAACTTAGTCTTTAAACGTTCTTATATTTGTGCTGCTATTCCATACATTTCTAATCAGTATTTACTGTCTTTGATACAGTCATGTTTAAAGGCACCACCATCATATGTGTTACTTTACATGCAAAGATACAGTCTCTACTTTGAATTCCTTGTAATCTCATAATCTTTTCATTTATACACTTGTTCAAAGACGTATTTTAAGATAGCAAATAGAATGCTATCTATGATGTAACAGAGATATAGAATGTAAAAGATGTAAAAGTTTTTTATTTAAAATTGTATGCTTTCATGCATCAGTTTCCATATTCTGCAAACTTGTAAGTACACTAGGCTACTTAACTGTTCAAAACAAAAGATAACCAAAGAAAGGAAAGTCTATGGACTTTCCTTGGCTTGGAATGTCTTGGAGAAGGTGAAGACAGAAGAAAAATTCAAAGAATAAAAACCTGGGAACAATCAGTGAAAGGACCATGGAACAATTTAAAAAACAAAACTACTCCTTGTACTTTCTCTTGAAGAAAGCTTGTACTTTCTCAGAAATATTGTGCCTGGCTGCTAGAGGATATTGTGGGGACCAAAAAGAACAATGGTTTCAAAACAAGATAAGACAAGGTCATGTAACACAAGGTCACTTTGTCCTCCTGTTGGGACATATTAGACACAACAATCTGATGCAACTCCCTACTAGACATCAGTAAGTTGTCAAATGCTGGAAGCGAGGAGGGTATATTTAAGGAATGACCATTCTATTACATTTCTTCCCTAAACATTTAATACCATCAATGGTCACAGAAAGGATAATGGGTCTGATCCAGTTTGGCAGTTATTATATGTGTCAGACCGATCCCTGCATATAGGTGTGGCTGACAACTCATGTGAATAATGTGATAAGGTTTAAACCTGATTTCACTGATACATTTTAGAGACTTGAGTCCAAAGCTGAGGACTGTTCAGAGGGTAGTAGTCCTTTACTGCAGCTGTGAGGTACAAACATCACTTTTGCAACATATCATGTGGTTGCAGTCATGGAGTTGTTCTATCCATCCTCTCCTCCCCATTTAAATTGTTTGCATCCACCTTTACCTTCTTTGGTTCATAGTAAATGTGACTGCCTTCTGAAGCATGAATATCAATCCAGAAAATTGGACAAAGCCTTTCCCTACAGCAACATTTGGCCACCCACTGGATTAGCCCAGTTTTATAACTTTGTATAAAATTAACAGGCCCAACAAGTCCAAAACTGGTAGTAGTTTAGCTCTCAGCTTGTTTAGATGGAACGCTACTCACTGAGTAGCGTGAGCTTTGGTTTCAGGAGGTGACCAAAAAAGAGGCTATTTTTTTCCAGCTGAGTACAGAGTATAGCTGAGAAATAAAGGTGAGCATATTTCTGCTACACGTCCTGATTTGCCCCTCTGTCTGTTGTTTGATATTCTGACCTTGGTGTTTGTTTCTCAAATAACTTTTGTTTCCAGAAATATTGAGAGGCTCTCCCAAACAGCTGCAGAAGGTGTCAAAAGCACTGAAAAAAAAAGTATTATATAAATCTAAACATCTGAAATGCAGAGTACCATTATTGTCTCAGCTGTTGTGATTCAGACTCACTGTATTCACACTTACAGACTAGCAAGTACACACAGACACAAACACACACAGACACACATACAAGCACAGAAATCACAGGGGGAAAGGAAAGAAAATTACACAATTATGAGGCTAACGGAAAACAAGACAACAGGGCTGTGATATTGTACCTACAATGGTGTTTGATTCAGAGATTCCTTGCCTTAAATGAAATATGTTATCAAATGTGTGGATGTCTCTCTATTTTTGTTCTCTGGATTTTGTAGTCCTCTTTCAGCTTGATACCCTACTTTCCTTAGCTGCAGGGTATAATATAATAAAAGAGGTGTGCATCCATCTATAAGCTGCACTTAAGTTGATGTATGCAACTATGTGTACATATACATCATACTTTTAGAAAGTATATAAATGTGGTGCATATATAGGCATATATATATGCATACACAGATTAATACTTTGATGTATTTAGCATTTTCAACTAATTATACCTTGCAGTCTCATGTTAATTCCCATTTGAAACATTTGGCACTATTCCTCCTAATTCATTTATATTAATGAGGGGAGGATCCTCTGAGCAATAATCAGTTAAAAATCATGACTAGCTTTGTTAATAAATACCAGATTGGTACATGATACTGTATTGGCTTGTCCTTAATTAGGAAGCACTGAAAGGAGTACCAAGAGGGAAATACTCATAAATTTTTCTTTTAAAGTCTAACTGCTCTCTTTCTGGAATTTACATCTTTGAAACAGAGAGAAAAATTATAACTTTGAATTTTTTTAATTTTCCTGCACTTAAAACAGCTTATCTTTAATTAAGATATACATTTGATACAGAAGTTTTTCTAACCTAAGTCCATGTAGAAAAATCAAGAGAAACATAAGCAGCATTGCTAAGTATTAGGTAATTGAAATACTTAATTTAAATATTAGAAATCTAGAAGTTTTATGAAGCATTTGGGGAGGCTGGATAGCTCAGGGAACTGGTAATGAACTAGTGAAGCCTTCATTTGTAGGTGATTGATTGCAATTGCATCTAGTAAAGGCAAGAAAGTCATTCCCATAAGCCAGTGTGCAGCAATGTCTGGGCCCTGTTTTTGTAGACCAGCTCCTTACTCTAAAATGGGGGACCAGGAGAGAGCAGGCATCAAAACTGAATTACAGATGCCAGAAAGAACAGGCAATATATATTTTTGGATCCTGAATGGTCTGGAATGGTAATAAGCAAGTTGACCATATACTCAAGGAGTTTTTCTTGAGTTTTTAAATCTCAGAAACCTTTGAAGTGGCTACTTTTTATTTATTCATATATATATTTTTGGCATCAATTACAATGATTTCTTTTTCCTCATGTCTTCCTAAATATTTAACATCACTGTAGGCTTGCCAATGTGAAATCCAATGGTGCTTGTTTATGCCAGATACCTCCAGTTTATGTATGCTTGTTTTATTAGTAATCAGTAATATGAGTTATTATTACAGGAAAAACTCAGTTGATCTCTGAGGTCTATTGAACAACTGAATGGCAGTCACTGATGGCCCTGTTTTATGTTATGGTGAAAACTGATGTCATCACCTTTTCTTATAAGGATCTTTACAAAAGTTTAGTGCTTTGAAGCTTGACTTGGGGATATGCTGATCTGGAGCACAGCAGCAGTGAACTCAGCTCTTGCCAGGACAATGGTGCTATAGAGGAGATGCAAATATGAACCTGGTTTATGTTGTGTTTGAAGATGACCTCACAGGGAGCCATAGAAATATTGCTTATAAATCCATTTTATCTGTGACTCTTTTTTGGTCTATCCATAGCTCTTTGCTGTGTGACATGCATATGAATGGGGAAGATGGGGGGATTATTCATGGACAGGCACTTGGCATAGTGCTTAGTCTAGCAGGCAGCTCAGATTACATGAGACAAGCCTGAAAGGCTGCTTGTGAAGTTATACCTCCATTTTCCCCTTCAGCATTTGTTTGTCCAGTCTGTTCACCCTAGAAGCATCTTGAGCAAGACATTGTTTGCATATGGCTCTTGGCGCCCTGAGCTTGACCTCCCTTTGAGCCTCAAAAAATGGCCGGAGAACAGAAAGTCCTGCAATGGCAACAAGAGGAGAAAAAACTTGAGGAACAATGTGTGGGAAAGGGCAACATTGGAGGGATGGGACTACAAGATGTCGTAATTGTGGTTGTGAGGAATGACTTTCCAGGGCAAACCAGGGACATGCCCATTGATAGGAATGGGGTGGTGGTGTCCTTTGGCATGGGGTGGCAGGCCTTGGGTGCTCTGGGAATGGGTGGAGAGCAGTCATGAAAAGGCAGAGTGTAGAGGAAAGGAAAATAGATCTGTCTTGAAAAATTGTGGTTTTAAGAGACTTCCCTGTATCAAATGTTCTCTGAATGTCTCTTAGTCCCCATTGCACCTTCTCCTTTCATGCCTTTTCAACCCTACTGTCCTTACCCACACTCTCATTTCTCTTTCAGGACTTCATCTTTCCTGAATGAACAGTTTAGAAAAGTCTATTTGTTTGGGATCAGAGTGGGACTGGATTATGCCTCCTAATCTGACCAGTCCTGACCTAGTCTTCCCTTCCTCTGGTGCTGAGACACAACATCAGTTTTCCCTTGGGCTGGGAGGGAACTGCCAATGGATGAGGAAGAAGAGGGATCCTTGAGACTAGGACAGAGGAGGTGGTCTGGTCATTTGAATAATCAGCAGTGCTTATGAACAAAGAAATAAATAGCAGTACTGTAACAATTTCAAATGCTTTTTAGGAGTTCTGAGGAGCAACTCTCACTGTTTGTCAAATAAGAGTGAGGAAAAAAAAAAGATAAATTACTTAATTTTGACTATTTTTTAATTGTTCATAGCAAATGATAAAATATTTCTAAAATAAGAATCTGAAAACTGTTTTAAAATCACTTGACATGATCTTTTTTAATTTACCCATGACAGAATGATTGCAAATGTATATCAAACAGCTGCTTTCAAACGCAGGTAAGCTGTTGTTGAAAATAGGTTTAATCCTAACTGTTTATGCCTGCTTTTGATGATAGTGCTGTAGAGTATTGTGTTATTTAATAATGCATTCAAGCACCTGTTTAGAGAAGGTATATTCCACTATGGTCCAAAATGAAAACAACCCCATTACATGTCAGGGTTTCATTCATAATTCTTGTATCATGCTCTGATTAGAGTATACATTGAACCTCAGATGAGCATTACCTAAGGCACATTGAGTTAAATGCACTGTATAAACTAGGCACAAACCACAAAGCTACCTTTAACTTGCACAAAACAGCAAGTAGAAATTGATTAAAATATGCATTCTACTAATATAATGGCTGGTCTCAGTATAGAAATTAATTAATGCTAATAGTACACAATCAAAACTGCTTTTAGAAATCTTCTTAGAGCATTAACTAAAATGTTCATTTTTTTTAATGCATTTGACTGAACCTCTGAGACTAAAAGCTTTGCTTCCTCCATGCAAATGTGAAAAAAAAATCACAGCCTGAATTTTCAAGTGGTTATTTTATAGCAACCTCCCCCAGCCATTTGCTTTTGGATTTCTTGTTAACCTGAGCCTGGTCCCAGGCCATGTGTGAGGTTGTACTATTAGCTACTACAGATTAAGGTGGCAGCCCTGGGAATCGAGGCCAATAACATATGCAGATTGCGCCACAGAGCAGAGAAGAAGATAACTAAATGAAAAAAAGGGAAAGGGTATTGTGTTTAAAGAGGCAGCTCAGCTATATTCTAGGCTTTCAGCTCACAGTTATTCTCAGCACAACATATGAATGTTTGTCAAAAAAGACTCCAGGGTGCTCTCTTCCTCACAGTCCTGGTATGCTTTTTTTTTTTTTTTTTTTTTTTTTTTTTTTTTCATATTTGCACAAGGCTTTTCACTTTATTGGCATGATTTTCCTTAGCCAATTTCATTTCTAAAACATAAAACTTTAAAGAGCCACCGCTGTGGGCACAGCAAGGGTCTACTTCTACTACTCCCACGGGACCTGGTTGAGAGGTTCTCTGGACTGACCTTGGACTTTGAGTCTCCAAAGCCAGAATTCACTTTGGATAGTGTCAGTTCTGGTGGTATCACTGGTGCATATCTCCAGGAATCTCAGGATGAAAAAAGCCTTCAATCTGGGGCACCAGTTATTTAATAATAGAAGTGTTTTTGATACATGTATTTTATGTATCTATACACACAGGCACACACAGACATGTATACATAAACTTCTCATTATTTGCAGGTACTGAGTTATTCCCTTTCTTCTTCTCACTATTTGACCTCCCTCCTTCCTATTCCATATATTTTTTCCTCTTCATTTTTCTTTTCCTTCTCAGAATCCACCTCCCACCTCAAACCTTTCTGTGTTTCAGGTCCTTGTTTTTCATTATTCCCCAGACACTTCTGCCTCTTTCTAAAAACCCAGACAGGCTTAAAAATAACAATGGCTGGCCTCAGGAATGTACTACTAAAATCTACAGAGACAGTAGCAGTTTACATTGCAAAATGTGTTTGTATGGATCTTAATTGCAGCAGAACTTCTTAGAACTGCTACCATGAAATACGTGATCTTTCATACTCCTAATGCCCATCAGATTTTTTTGCTATGCGTTTTTTTAGTAATATGAGGTGATGCAATTTGATGGCATCAGTTAAAAAAACCCACACATCTCTGAATGATATAAACAAAAGCAAACTCCCCACTTTGTTGATGTGCTCAACAATCCTGGGAAGCAGGAGGACTGGATTCAATTTCCAGCTATTGGAGATCATAGTTTTGCACACTTCATTTGTCAGCTTTCCTCTTCAGAGGAAAGGACTATCTATGAGTGGCTTCTTCTTTGCTCCATTCCTATTTAGTTGAACTAATTTTGGTTAGGTTCCTCATTTTCCTGAGGGAACCTAGGGAAATTCATCCAGAGGAAAATACTTTCTTGCCTTAAACATCTACCTCTCTGCTTCTGCTCAAGTATGGTTGGCATCATAGTAGCTAATTCGCCATCTTCTCAGCTTTGCCTTGGGTACATATTTTGCTGCCTTATGCCTTCTTTACAATTGCATCTTATCATTTTTTATTTTTTATTTTTCCTTTCTAAGCTTACAGTGACCTGGCTCATCTCAACCACGAGTATCTAATGCTATTAGAGATCCCATGTGTGGTTCTTCCATGGAGAACTACTCTCAGTGCAATCCCTGACGTTGTCCATTCCATGCTTTTTTCCTGTGCTTATGTTTTAACAACCAGAACATTAATATACAGAAGCATTTCATTATAAGCCAGGTGAGAGCTAAGGCTTTTTTTTTTTTTTTTTTTTTTTTTTTTTTTTCATTTGTTCTAAGTTTCAAAGACAATTTAACATTGCAAAATTTGAACAGATGACTTAAGGAGACATTATTGATGGAAATATTAAACAATTAAAATCAAATGCTTAATGTAATTGAACAAAATGTTCATCCACTCTGCCAAATGGAGTGAGTAGTTATAGGTTTTGAGAGGACAGATGGATGTGTGGTAAGCCATCTAAGTTCCTGCGTAGCTAGAGATACCAGCAAGCTACCTAGAAAGACGTGGATAACTGGACCTGTGGGATACTCAGGGCTAAATGATCCTAAAAAGAAGATGGCTTTCTTTCAAAAGTATTTACAATTACACATTAGAGAATTTGCTAATCATTATGGAGTTTTCTATAAGTAGAAAATACAATCCATGACTACATACTTTACAGTTCCTGTCTAGGGTTGATGATTTATCGGTAATTCTGAGAAAGGCTGCTTCCTTTTCACTATTTCAAATCACACAGAGATAAAATTAAGTGCTAAGAAGCCTACAGACTGTTACTTCAACTTCTCAAAAAGAGTGGTTAGGCATTGGGAAGGGTTGCCCAGGGAGGTTGTGGAGTCACCATCCCTGGGGGAGTTTAAGGAAAGGTTGGATGTGGTACTTAGGGACATGGTATAGTGGACATTTTTTGTGGCTGAGGGGACAGTTGTAGTGGATGATCTTGGAGGTCTTTTCCAACCTTAATGATTCTATGATGAACTTGTCTAAAAGATCAGTGGAAACACACTATGAAGGGTATGAGCAGCAAATCTTCTGGCTTTGGCTTGAACCTATCTGAGAACTGACGGGAGCTACACTGTCTATTCCAATTTCATTAAGCAACATTGATAAAAAAAATACCTCAAATTAAGGAAAATCTCATTGCTTTAAAAGAAGTCCTTACAACTTCTTCTCCAGTAGAGCAAACATTTTCTACTGGTATTCATTGTAGAATTTGGATCTTGAAAATTTTCTTTGGTCATATCTTACCAAATTACATTAAATCTAATATAAGAATGGAAATACTGGCAAAAATTCAAAAGTCCATCAAATCAACTCTACTGTCTTTAAAAATAGCCTGTAATCATTGTTTAAAGAAAGAGTATCAGAAAGAAAGCAAGTATAGATGCTTCCCCAGCATACTAATCTCACAGTTTCAGATAATATATTTTCCAAGGGAATTCCAAGATAACTGTGATATCTGATATATATCCTGGGAGATTTTTATTTATTTATTTATTTATTTCATAAAGATTCTAGCTATTGTTTTGTTGTTGTTTTTGAAATTCATTATATTTTTATCATCCAAAACATATCCTGGCAAGGAGTTCCACAGTTATATCAACGGATAACTTGGTTTGTTTTAAATCTTATACTTGATGATTTCACTTCAAACTGACAATCCAAGTTACTTTGTCACTTCTTTTGTTTTTTATTTTTATCTTTTAAATTTTATTTTTAATTATTATAGCTACAACAGGACCTATCATTTAATAGCTTTATCCGAGAGTTTTTTCCTTTATATCGACTTGCATTTTTATTGGTTTGCTGTTTTACCACCCAGATACCCAGAAATTAATTATTTTAATCTATATTTAACTCTCTGGGCATCAGATATTACAATATTTCCAACCAATTTGACCAGTAGAGAAATTAGGCTTCCTGCTCTACAGCTTTCTGGATCTACCTCCCCACTCCAAAATGCTTTTAAAAATTTGTAGCATATTTCCCACCTCCATTCCTTTGGTACTGAGGCCAATTTAAGCAATAGGTTACACACCACAGTATGTAGTTTGGCAATTTCATATTTGAGTTCCTTTAGAGCTCTTGCGTGAATACCATCTGATCCTGATGATTTGTCACTATTCATTTTATTGATTTGTTCTTAAACCTCTTCTACTGACACTTCAATTTAAGACAGTTCCCCAGATTTGTCCCCCCATAAAGAATGGTTCCAGTGTGGAAACCTCCCTAAGCTCCTCTGTAGTGAACACTAATGCAAAGAATTCATTTAGCTTTTCTGACATGGTCTTATCTTCCTTGAGTACTCCTCTTACACCTGTAGGCATGATTGACTCTCTGGCAGGTTTTCTGCCTCTGATGTATTTGAAAAAAAAAATTATTATTATTTTTATGCCTTTAGCAAGTTATTCTTCAAAATTTTGTATCCCCTGTCTTCTTTTGGATTTGTGTTTAGGCTGCTAAAGTTTGTATTCTTTTCCATTTTCGTTTGTCAGGAAACATATCATGAGACAAAACAAATAAAGGAAGCAAACAAGTAGCTTATTGGGGACAGGACAAGAGGGAGAAAGTAACAAAAAGACAAGAGCATCTGTATTCTTGAACAATCATGAACACTATGAAATGTCACTGCTTTCCTGGTCTCCTCCAGATATTGTGAAAAAGGAGAATTTTACTAAAGAGTTAGACTGATTGTTAATATTTATTTGATAGGTTCACTAAGAATCTTGAAAAAAAAAAAACCTGTTCATTTCAAACTTTAATTTTCTTATCAGGTTTGAGAAAAGTCACTGGGTATTTTTGATATCCACCGATAAGTAGAAAAGCCATATCAAAAGGCTTTTCAGTTGTATTTTAAACGAAAATGAAATGACTGAAGAGGAAAGAGATGTTGTAATGAGGCATAATTTTATTGGTTGCAAACTTATATTTCTTGGCTTCAAATGTTTTCATCCAGATTTCATCTCAACTTTACAGTTGCATCTGTATGTTCCGTCTTTCAGTTCATCATCTAGATTTTCAAGAAAGCTTCGTTAATGTCAGCCTTTCCTTTGTGCTCTCTCTCTCTCTTTTTGTCTTTTATTGGAGGAATAGATAATAGCTGAGTGTAAGTGGAATTTTCTCCTCTATATCTGATTTCTATCAACTGAGCAACAACATGGGTTCATCAAGGAAAAGTCCTGCCTTAGTAATGTGATCTTCTATGATATGGTCACCTGCTCAGTGGATGAAGAGAAGGCAGCAGATGTAATCTTTCTGGATTTCAGTAACTTTCAGTAACCTTTGATATCGTCCCTCATGGCATCATGCCGGACAAATTGTCCAACTGTGAGACAAACAGGTTCACACTATCATCCATGAGCTGGGTGATGAACTGTCTCAACAGTATTGCTCAAAGGATTGTAGTAAATTAAGCTACCTCTGGCAGGTGGATGGTGACTAGTTGTGTTCCCCATGGCCCAATTCCAGGGCCAGTTCTGTTAAACATTTTTATCATTAATGACATCACACAGGAATGGAGTGCATCCTCAGCAAGTTTACCTATGGTACTAAACTGGCAGGTACTGCTGACTCCCTGGAGGGATGAGACACCTTGCAGAAGGAGCTAGATAGATAGGAGCACTGGCTGATTAGCAATGGCATGAAGTTCAACAAATTAAAATGCTGGGTGCTACACCTGGGACATAGAAATGCTGGACCCAGACACAGGCTGGGAATGAGTGGCTGGGGAGCAGCTCAGCAGAAAGGGACCTGGGGTTACCAGTGGGCAGCTGGCTTAGCACAAGCCAGCAGTGTGCCCTGGCAGACAAGTGGTCAACCTTCATTTTGGAGGGTGTTAAACCCAGTGTACATAACTAGCTAGTCCAAAGAAGTGATTCTCCTGCTATACTTAGTGTTGGTACGTCCTCACCCAGAATATTGTGTGCGGTTCCGGGTTCCATAATATAAAAAGGATGTTAAGGTCCTTGAAAGTGTCTAGAGGGCAACAAAGCTGGTAACGGGACTGGAAGACACATCCTGTGAGGAGAGGTTGAGGACATTTGGGTTGTCCGGTCTGGAGAAGAGGAGGCTCAGAGGTGACCTCGTTTCTTTCTGCAGTTCCCCAAGGAGGGGAAGCTCAGAGGGAAGTTCTGCTCTCTGCTCCCAGCACCCGATGGCAGAAGTTCATAAGGGGAAAGTTTCTTTCCTCCACCTGGTTTCTCCTCTGTGAAGCTCTTCACACCATGTCCAGTGGCCACAGTCTTTTTCATCTAGGAGACCTTTGTGTGAGGTATCAAGGGACCTAAATTTACATAGTGTCTTTACCTTGATATTTACCTCATCCTCATGCCTGATGAGAGATTGAAAATACATATTTCTGTTTTCTCTTTGTACCTCATAAGGGCAAAGGACAATCATCAAGGCAGCTATTATGGCTTACTATGAACACAGGAGAATCAGAAGGTTTTTGTCGCTAGTCTTCCCCTGGTCATTTCTTCAGTAGAGATTTTAATAGACAGAATTTATTGTTTGCAGTTATCTGTGATGTTTAAAACTTGAAAGAAGAATAAATTAAATCACTTTTTTTTTTTTTTTTTTCTCCCTCTTACCAGTGCAGCAGTAAATAACACTCAGAAGTCATATTCTTGTAATGTCTTTGCTCATGCAAATTGGTTGACTTTCATGCCTAGTTTAATTGATTTTAATGGGAGCTAATTATGTCAAGGAGGTGTTCTCACTTGTGAAATAATTTTCAAGATTAGATTTTTGGATAACAATGATAGCAAAACCCCATTTTGGACATATACCTGAGGCAAGGTGGAGAATCATAATTAAGGGTGTAATTCTTTATTAACAGACTAGTGCAAAAATGTTTTTTTCTTCTTTAATGTGTGGCAAAATTTTACTGTATGTAAGTATTCAAGCTGGATTAACATCAACTCTTTGCTGACTAGATTATCAGAAGAACTGGTAGTTGCTTCTGTGTAAGGAATTCACCATTTCAAGGAAGTTATAGGTGAGTATGTCTCCTCACTCATATCTGAAAGCAACAACAAAAAAATTCACAATAAACTAAGTATTCTGGGAGAACATCATTTGTTGATCATTTTGGTTGGTGCTTTCTAACAAATTAATGAGAATATAAATAAGAAAGAAAAACACGTTTTATTTTACCTGTGTTTTCCCAGTTTTTATCTGAAGAACATGTAACTTTCTTGCATAGCATAGGAATCAAGTATCTCTACACTATAGTGCAGAAAGAAGTGCAGATGGTGGGGAGTGGTGCCAGCCAAGGCAACACTTCAGCTCACACAACCTGGTCACAGTCACACAGCTGTGCAGAACCCTCCATCCAGAAGGCATCAGGATCTAGCCCTGAGAGAGTCAAAGCCAGATATCAGGATTTTTTCATGCTAAGAACAAAAAAGGGGGAGAATTGGTCACAATTTTCTTCTTATACTGCTTTTAAATTACAAAATTGCACATTCACATTTAGTGTTCAAATGTTTGAGGTGCTTCTGGATGCTCCTGTCATCACCTGAAATTCTGGGTTCTCTCTGACATGGCAAAATGGATCTTTTGGAATTTAGTGCTTGCAATGCATTTAGATAATTAAACATTATTTTTTTCTGTTTATTTTATTACTTTATTTTGCTTGGAAATGTAATTAACCTGTTAGAAAAGAAGAGAAAGTATTTGTAGATATATTGGTGCTGTTGGCCCTGTACTATATAGTTCTAGAGAACACCGTATTTTTAATTTTGCTGCCTATCTTTCCATATAACGTAGTGTTATTAGCACTGCAACACAGAATGTGTCTCAGCGTGTCATCGGTATGCTTATGGGCCTCATAGCCAGGGCTATCAAAGCTAATGGATTAAGCTAACCATAATATATTTTACTTTGCTTCTTTATCTCAGACACAACAAAGAATCTGGGAATACCATGGTATGGTATGTAGAAGGTTTGATGAGTTAGACGTCTCAACTTGGGGTTCCATAGTTAGCTGTTTCTCTGCTTACACCCAGGTTACAATAACTTAATAATTCTTCAATTGCATAGATATTATTGGACTGGCAAAAGTCAGTCAGTGTGGAGTGGCAAAAATGCACACCGCCACTAGTCAGTCTGACCCATCAACTTGGCATGATGCAGAATGTGAGTAAGAAAATACTGTACTGGACTGCTTTGGGGGGTATATCCTCTGGTTCAGGAGGGAGCAGGGATAGAGAAATGGAAGTGGAGCCCCTTTATTGCCTCCAGCACAATTTAGAAGAACTTCTTCATAGGAGCCGTTAACAGTGGAGTGACAAAAATGCCAAGTGTAATGAAGTTGTATTATTGGCTGACAAATCTAAACACCACTGCAAAACACAGAAAGATTGTCATCATCATAATAATCATCATCAAAATATTAATTTTCCAATAGGCAAGACAACATCTAGTTGACTTTCTGAGAAAGGATCAACAAATTTCTCTATGCATTTCACTACAGTGGTAGTGACAGAGACATGAGTATTCCATCTCAGGTTTGGACAATGATCAGTTCATTGTAGAAGGGTATTTGCAAGCACATTCTAACAGAAGAAAGTAACAGCTGCACTGCATTTACAGAAAGTTACCTTAGCTTATTTATAGTCTTGCACTAAGGACAAGCTTTTCATCTGCCCTCATCTGCAAAGGCAAGTTATCATAATGGAGGCCACCAGCAGGCTAAGAAGGGAATGTATGAAAGAAATGCATGTCAGAATCTGTTTAAGACAATATGAAAAACTGCTCACGTACATACAAATAGGTGAGAATTCTTTTTCAGCTTTATTTACCTGAGAATGAATTTCAGTTTGAAGAGGCCTTTATGTCGTTTCAGGCAAAGCACCTAAGATATAAGCAATTTTCAACAAGAGTGCTACACATTTGTCTTTATAACAATTTGTATGTAACAGCTTTTATGCAAATGACACTAAAGTGGTACCTTTTTTCTAAATTGGACATTTTTATGGTTATAATTTTCTTCTGTAATAACAGCAAAAAAATGGCTGTCCCAGTGGAGTTGAGCATTTCATCTCTAGTGCTGTTTTGTGAAGTTGGAATGACAAGTTTCTTTCATTTGTGCAAAGAATGACAAAAAATACTTTTTTTTTGTCATTCTTGTCTGACTTGGTTGAGGCAGTTACACTTGGAAGCAGCACCAGTCCCCTGACACCAACCTCTTCTCTGCCAGCAAGAATGGTCTCATAAAATCATAATAAAACTTAAAGGAACTAAAAAATATTGCATTCTTTCTCTTTCTGCTCTTTGAAGGACATAAATTACTTTGTTAGTTTAAGCAGTTGTTGCTTCGGTTTGGTCTTTGGCATTGATTCCCACTCATTCTCCAGATGTCAGACAGGTGACTTTTACAGACCGTGGTCTTGGATTTAATTAACCAGAATACAAGAGAATTTATGTATTTCATGCAAACATCCCAAGGCATTAGTATAATATACCAAGTAAAATAGGCAGGTTATTGTTGCTTAATTGACTACGCAGTTCTGCAACAGCAATGTACGAAATTGCAGGTCTTTAACAATGATTAAAATCTATCTCAGTTACCAGTTAATTAGTGATCTGTAACCAAGAAACTTTGTGATGGATGATTTTACCCTCACAAACTGATAGATTGGTAGACTTTAATTGAGGCATACAATTAGGTTAACAAAGTCAAAGTTGAAGTCTGATACTTCATCTCATAAAATAGAATCTCATAAAATGTAATTAACTGTAATTTTTAGTAAAAAAACACAAACGTTTATTTTAATGGGAGAAGCCCATAAATACTAAAAGGCCTTGTGCCTTTCTATATAAGCTATGCGTATAATGTATATATATATATTTGTTATGTAACCACTTTTCTGTTAATGATGATTTTTATTCCTACCACTCAAGCATTAGCAGAAACACTAAGGCTAGCTTAGGAAAGCACATATGTACCTAAAAGCAGCACTTCTTACAGAGAAACTAGATGACGCAGCCTGGGTCCATGAACAGTATATTTTGGCATACGGAAGCCTAGGGCTGCACTGAAATAAACCAATGTTTCATCTGCAGCCTGAAGCCCCCAAGCCCAGGGTACACTGTCCCTGCTATCTGCAGCAAAGACTATGCAGCGTTCTATCATTATGGCATAGCACTGTATAGTGCATATAAACCCAGTTACATTCCTTGTCTTGAACACAAATGAAAGAATAATTAGTCAAGATAATATATTTCAGCTATTACACACAAGGCTACATTTTGAGGAATAGAATTTTTACTGCTTACCTCATCCATATGAGCTTTCCTAATGAGTGGGATAAACCCCCAATATAGGAGAAGAAAGACATAGAAGAGCCTTCTGTTTCTCTTGAGCTTGGACTAAAGGCATGGGATGCATCCTCACAGCCAGGGGATGCTTTAGGTGTTGAAAAAAACAGCAGCTGCCAGTTTCTGAGACAAAACCTGGCCATTTTTAAGTGAGGCAGAAGGAACACCTGAGTTCAGTCTTCCTGTGGTACAACAGAAGCAACATGCGGCTCATGGCTTGTGACACCCCGATTTCAAAGCTGCTGTAGTTGTTAATCCAGTTGTCCTAAAAAGGCAAGACATAGTTGCTGATCATTTTTTTCTAAGCACCAAACAACTACACAGTTGGTGTTATCATTTAGCTTTTCTGATTCTGGACATCCAGTACTTGCTCCACTTTCATTGCAGGAGGTAAAATTATCTTTGAAACAAGTGGTTTGTGATCCATAAGTCATTCATTATGTGGGCTTACTGTTTTGATGAGTACAGCCTATAGCCTGAAACAGTTTGCATCAGAAATATAAGATGTTCTCTGTCTGATCAAAAGTTTCTTTCTCTGATGTTTCTGTTTTGCACTATACCTTCCATTTCAGCTACACAGAATCTATATATATAATTGGTGAACCGAAAGAGTGACTTGAGACATCTTAGTATTCTAGTCAGACAAAGCTTCAAAGCAATTAAAGAAATATGTTCCTTCTATGCAAAAGGAATTTCCTGAGAATAATGACCAGGGGAAGGAGGTGACATTAATAAGTATATTAGAACACCAACACTGAAATTATGCTTTAAAATCCCCAGAGAAAAAAAAAAAAAAAAAAAAGATTAAAAAGAAAAACTCCAGAACAATTAACGTTTTTCAAGAAAGACAGTAGAAACCTTTATCTTCCTGTTCCTCCTCCCCTCCAAAAAAATAAAATAAAATAAAATAAAAAAAAAATAAATAAAACAAAACACCAAAGAAAAGAAAGAAAATGCAATAGTGCCAATACAGATGAATAGGTGAAGCAGTCTGTATGTTTGGAGCACTTTCATACCAAAAGTTATGCCTTTAATCATTTGGATTACTGAAATAATTTCTCAGTACACCATATAATTTATAAATATCTGCTTATGAAGAAGCACTTACAGTATTATATATGAGTTTTAATGCATTATTTACATTTCAGAAGCACAAATGTCATTTTCTCAGCATAATATTAATTAATAAATACTTTGTGCATTTAATAGCACCTTTCATCTGAAGACCTCAAAACATCTCTAGACTTTTACAAGGGGAAAAACTGAGGCAGATAACCACTAGGCTGCATTTTCAAGGTTATACTTTATGTTCCTGGTGGAGCTAGCAATAGATACCCTTGTGTGTTGACTATGAATCCTGAAAACAACCCCCTGGCCCGTTGCACTGCATGAGCAACTCTATGTAGACTAATAGATTATTAATGTTCTGACAATCTAATGGTTTACTTAGTTTGACGTACCTTTAGGGCTTTATAATTAAAGAAATATGTGTTAACATTAGTATTAAAAAATACTTGTTATAGTCAAATATTCAGTGGAATCAAGTTAACAAATGCTCTATTTGCTCTCTCTGAAACCTTGTGATGAAAACGGCTCATACAAGGGTAGTGAACAAAAGGACTGATTTCACAAAAAGAAAAAAAAATGTTTTTTTTTTTACCTCTTCTAAATAAAATGTCATAAAGACTTTGAAGCTCTGCATTGTCACTCAAACAGCAGGGCTAGGAAAGAAGGCACATTCTAAAAAAAGAAATACATTTAAAATTTTTTTGAAAATCCTATTTACCTTGGGCCTAATCCTCATTTGAACTAAGGCCTCTCTGCACTTGCAACATAAAGTGACCTCAAAGTGTGGGTGTATATTAGAATACTTTTCCCCAATGGTATAAAGGATTTAAGAGTATGAGGAAAAAAAATATTGCTTCAATGTTACCCTCTGCTATATTCCTCGTTACTTTAACTCAGTGGGAAAACAAAAGAAATATGAGCTCTTCTGATAAAGTTTTTAGTTTCATGCATCATATTTACCTTTGATTAAAAGGCTTTTTGGTACAA
Source organism: Netta rufina (assembly GCF_964035555.1). Lineage (NCBI taxonomy): Eukaryota > Metazoa > Chordata > Aves > Anseriformes > Anatidae > Netta > Netta rufina. Next base: position 51,467,242 of record NC_140128.1, read on the forward strand.
CCACTGCTATCTAGAGTGATCATTGCATCATGAATAATCAAATAAGATTAGCCAACTGTGTCCAGATCCAAAAGTCCTATTATTGTCTGCAGGAAAAGCATCATTTGGTTTTAGACTATTTTATAGTCTACCATAATCCTTGCTAGACTATCACCAGAAAACCACCTGAAATTCCTTTTTTTTTTTTTTTTTTTTCTTCTGAAAAAACATTGAATGTCATTTAACCATTTTCTTTTTATCTTCTATCTGTAGCATGCATGACAGTTCACTATTCCTGTCATACTGGTGTGTTTTGTGCTTCGTTAGTTATGAAAATCACATGGTGATTGCAAAGCCTTCATATGCAAACCAAAAAACATATCACAGTTACATATAGCCCTTGACGGTACTCGTCACTCACTACAGGACTGCAGAAAGAAGGTTCACAATTCCCCTAACACCATTATTTTTCACAAATTTTCCTTTTTTTTATAGCAAGGTAATCAACTGAGGAATGGGACAGATCCTGATCTCTCTTACCTTGGTGTAAATTAGGAACAACTCCTCTGAGATTGGAGTGGTTACTCTGACCAAGTGAGATCAGAATCTGGCTTGGAAACTTTGCATAGTCACTATTTAATTTGGAAGAGGGAACTCCTGTCTGTCTCAATTTCTCAAGTGCTATCTGTCTGTTACCAGGCACATGAACATTAATTGTGTGTTTTAAACTTTGTTTGGTTGAACCTGTCATCCTAGGCTAAAATTGTGTGACCTAACTTGTAGTAGCTTTTGCAGTGAAGGTATCATTTACTGTTGAGTATATTTTACTGTGCTGTTATAGATCTTTTCACTCAACCAGCTGTCTAACATGTTGAATAGTCTTTCATCTTGTCAAACACTTCCATTCCCCTTTCTACAGCTTTCTCAGCCAACATGTACACACCTAATCAATCTAATGCCACCGTCTCCAGACTTTAAAACCAAAAAACACTGTCCAAACTACTTTTTTAAAGAAATAGTCATCCTTTTCCAGTAAATTCATCATCAAATGGACTGATAAATTGTTAAATGAGAAGAAACACTTCTCTGAAACTGTTACTCTAGGTCCAGCCTTAGAGCTCCAGTTCACTCACTGAATCTGTCATTCGGTAAAGGCTGTTGGGGGCTTCCCTTCACACCAATCGTGTATATGTTAATGTAATTTAATTTAATAAACAACTTACCCATGGAACTGAGCTTAAATCCTTTTGCTTTTGCTTATATGTACTTTCTTTTTTTGTTGTTGTTGCCATTTTTTTAGCAAACAAGATTAGTCTGTCTCAATCTGTTCAATGCTTTTTTTTTTTCTTTTTTTTTTTTTTTTTCTTCCTTATCTTTCATCAATGGGAACTCCATTAGTAGATTGATATTTACATCATATAAGAGGTGTAAAAAAAGCCATTGGCACTGCTTTCAGGTGTCTCCTGCTATGTGATATAGTACATACCTAACATGGTATGTAGTATTCATTAGGGTTGCTTTTATTTTTATTACTTTTATTTTTATTAGATATATTACCTCCTGAGACTGTATGAAGTGAACCGTGTCACTGGGTGAGATTACTACTCAGTTAATAGCAGTTCTGAAATCAGTCAATTGGGAATAGGCTATGTTGCAAGAACCTCTAAAATGCGTATATGTGCAGTGGGGGACAGGGCAGCTCTCAGAAGGGGAAGGTTTTCTGCTGTTGCTGGATTCTCCAGTGGAACATTTTTCAATTGCATGCTCATTTCTATATGTGCTTTTAGTTAAAACAGATAACAACACCTGAAACAAACACTTTTATAGCCAGCAGGTACACATGAAATAGAAAGGCCTGAACAAACAGGTAGAGGTGGGTGCTTTGTATTTTCAGCCTGGTTTTGAATTACTAAGGATGGAAGGAGGTAAAGACACTTCAACCTTTAAGCCCCTTTGACATTCACAAAGTGCTAAAAGTCAGCTGGGGTCTAAGCTCTGACAAATTTGCATCTCTTTGAATATGACGCTTGAAAAGCCAAGCCGCTAGATTAAATTTTGCCATGGAGAAAATGAGAAAGGCTTCCATCTCCCAGGTCTACTGGGAGGATCTTTATGGTTGATTTACTTTTTTTAAATAAATGTTTCTTTATGTGTTTTCTCTAGTTTGCGTCCAGCCTTCCTCTATCAGGCATGCTGTATCTTCTGCTGATTTTTTCAGCCCACAGTAAGTCAACCTGGGCATAGCTGAAGGTGAGAGAATATTTCAATCTATAGCGCATATCCCTTCTGTGTTTCCTGATTAAAATTTGCAAACAAATCTTGGAATAAGCTATACCTGACATGACTTCTAAAATAATTTACACAGTTTATAAAGCAGGGGCTAAATCTATGCTATTTGTATGCAGAAGTGATGTGGGTTTGCAGGAGTGGGCCCAGCTGTGTAGCTGAAACCTTACTAGGACAGCAAGCAAAATAATGGTTACAGCAAACCCATAAAAATAATAAACTGATTGTCCATTCAACAAAATCTACTAAAGTGTGAATTGTCTAAAAAGCTGCTGTTGTTCAGGCTGACTTGTCCTACATTAACAGTGACATCACTGATGCGTGGACATGCAGCAGGGATGGTGAGGGCAGGATTTGGCACTGTGGATGTGCCAAATCTGTTTCAGATAATGACAAATAAAAGGGTGTACATAGAGGCAATTTTTTGGGGGGTATATAGAAGCTTATAATATGGACTCAATTTGCTATTTATATATGGTAATTCCCAATTTATGGCTATCTCAAGAAAAAAACTTCACAGATGTTGAATGTAAACATTGTTTTAATGTTCATTGAAGAAACTCCAAATACACTGCTGTTGTCATTTCATTATTAAAGAAGTGTAATGCCTGCAAACAATCTAGATTTTACAACAAAATTTGATACCACTCCCTTGTATCTACGTTTGCTACTACAGGAGTCTCATTATTTTGGGGATTTCTAAAGCAGAACAAACCTTTCCTGTGATCCAGAAGAAAGCCTCAATACTTTACTCTGTCTTTGATTCTTAGCTGTACATGAAACATGTACATAACAGAGATCATACACAGAGCAAGTAAGAGATGTTGATGTTGTGTATGAAAATTTGTGTTTTTTTTTTTTTTTTTCTCTACACAAAAATCATTTGCAAGCTCTGTGAACAGCATAAGTAATGAAAAAAAACACACAAATATAGCTAGTCTCTCTCTCTCTCTCTCTTTTTTTTTTTTTTTTCATTTTTAAATTTATTATTATTTTTAATTCCTTGTTGGTTTCTTATAATTTTCTGGCAGATCGTATAACATCAGAATGAGATGTGTTCTGGAGTTAGAACTTAGCAATGCATTCTGCAGTTTTAACTCAAGTCATTTGGGTTCTGATTTAGCCCAACATGTGTCTCTTGAAATAACTCAGGAGAGCAGATTGATGATATACTTAGAAGAGGAAGAACAGCGCTAAAGACTGGCAGTACTAAACAATCCAGTTATTAAATGCATTTAAGCATCTGAAGAAGTATAACTTTCTGGGGGAAAATATATATATATAATAATATATATATAAATACATGTATATTTTGGAATCCAACAAAGTGCCTGCTGACATTAAAGGAAGGTGTAGGGAGCAGGATTAAGTTCTGTGTCCAGCTACTAAGCTGATCCTGAGCATTTTAACCTCAGCATGTTACTGTCATATCGGGGTATCATTCAGGTCTATTTGCTTCACTTGACGCTGTGGCACTCCAGTTGCAGACCCTGGTTTCTTATAGTTAGAGAAAGAAACCTTTTAGAGTAACTAAGTGGTTTAGTGCTTCATTTATCCACCTAATTATTCTTTTGCCTTTCAGAGGCCATTGTTCATTATTATACTTTGGTTTTCCTCCCTCAAGTCCAGTTGCTCTTGGTATTCTCAGGCCAGCTTCCACCTCTGCATGGTCTTCAGACTGCAGGCTGTGCATTCATCCATGTCATTCTCTGTTCTCAGATACCCCACCTAAACATGGAATTCTGTTGGTGATAACCATCACCTCCAGGATTATAGCAAACCAAAAGCAGTGGGCTCTGCCAAGTGTATCCTTGCTGAAGGAGAAAAAGCATGTTGCTACCACCCAGGTACATCCCTCCACAGACCAGGAATGCTCAGGTATGCGGTGATCTGCTTGGCCCAGCTCTGAGCCAGCTGTGGTGGGACAGTGACCAAATGCTGCCTACCAGGTTCAGCACAGCCCAGCGGGTATTTTTTCTCAGAATTAAGCCCCTAACTCCTGGCAAGTCTGCTTCCCAGCTAGGATAATAACTTGGATGCCTTTTTTTAGAGAAAAAAAAAAAAAAAGGGAGTGATCTGGGAGCCTCTGAGAAAAAGCACTTCAATACCTCATTTAAATAGTCTTATGCAACGTATTGGAGTTTCTAGGACAACTCTCTTACAAATGAATCATTACAGCAGTAAAAGCCAGTTTATTATTTAACCAATTCAGGCTGAGTGGAGACTGGAGAGTATTAGCACTTGCATTGATTGTAAGTAAGAGTCTAGTAATTAATGATCAGAGTTTTCAGCAACAGTCTTGAGGAGAGAGTGCAATGTGCCTGAATAGGTATGACTGAGGAGGTGGTAACTGAGGTGGTAACTGAATTCAGAATTAGCCTGAAGACAAGGGCAATAAAAAGCAGGACATTCCCATAACCCATTGCCAACACTTTTCTACGCACCACAAATGTTACCCAGTGATTACTCACTACGACACAGTGAGTGGATTAAACTAGGCACTTTGGATCTGGATTGGCACAATAATTTTCAGCCTCTGTATGATGCTTATCCCTGGTAATTGCTACAATACTTTACAGAAGAAGGCAATGGCCTCAAAAGCCTCCTGGGAATTGCTTTGAGTGGTCAGAAGCCAAACTAAGGGGTGAGGAAATGTCTCTGGTAACCAAAGGCTGGAGCTAATGTACAGATATGACTAGAAAAGGCCACCTTTGTCTTGGTCCTGGCATGTTGTCTTGGTCAGAAGTGGTCAGACCGTGTCACAAATCTGTGCCTACATTTCTTCAGTAAAGAACAGTTCTGAAAAAAAATAAATAGTTTTTGACTGCATTCTTTTTCTTCTACTTATTTCCCATTTCTATGGTAATATACACCAGGAACTCCTTCTTTAAATCTATCCAACAGATCTACATTTGCCAGAATCTTGAACTTACTTTTCCTCCATAATAATAAATTTCAAAATTATTTTGTGTTTAAGAATGTAGGATGATATAGATGACCCTACATTGCATTTATACATATGGTGGAAAATTGTAGCTTGGAGTCGGCCCTTTACCACACTTTGAGGTGATCTGCTAATTTCTAAAGCTTCAGGATTTACTGTGGTCCATTTTAATGCTTAAAGCAATAGGCATATTTATTTATTTTAATGAAACAAGAGATGTATAAAAATGCCATGACTTCTGAACTTCCAGATTTATGAAATCCTCCTTTTTCTTGAAATATTTTATTCTGAAGAGATAGGCACATTTGGGACAAATTTCATCCACTGTATGACAATAATATAGCTGTCTTTCCTTATCTAAGAAATGTATAGTTATTAGTCTTTAAAGGATTAATTTATTCTATAATTCTTACAGTTCAGGTCAATAAATAATAATAATAATAATAATAATCCCTTCAGAAATAATTAATAATGAAAATGTAATCAAAAATTAAAAAAAAAAAAACAAAAAAAAACAGTAACAAAACCCCTTTCCCCTCCTCCTCATATCATCATTGTGCTTGAGTTCTAACCGTATTCATCCTTCAGATGGCATGATCTTTAGAGTACTAGCTTAATTTCTGATTCATTCAGTGGAGACTACATGGTCAACATATAGCAAAAGAGCACATAATAATACACAGAGTTATGATAGGTGCAGACACACACTCTGGGTGCAGTTCTTCAATGGCTATAAATCTGAATGCATATATGGTTGCTTGCACATTTAAAATCATGCATGTAAACAAATGAGGACAGACACATACACATGAAATACTATCCTCATAGCATCCATGTCAGGGTTATGCAAATTGATTTTGTGTGTGTGTGTGAGGTACAAGCAGATACCCATGATCTTAAAATGTTACTGTTAACATGACATGTTTAAATACAAATGGACAAGTTTATGTTCCCTTCTGCCCCTTTCTTTCTCTCTCCCACTCCCTCTCTCTCCCTTTCCCCCCTTCTCTCACTTTACCTTCCCAATGGCACTATTTTATTTCAGAAGAAAACTTATGAAAATTGTTGAAACATACACTACAAAGCATTTCCTTTTTTTTCTATCCTTTTTTTTTTTTTTTTTTTTTTTTTTAAATTTATTTATTTATTTCAGCAGATAGCCCCCAAAAAAGGCAGGGATGTCAAAGGCTTCGAGTCCCCCCTTTGACATTCACGCAGTGCTGAGAGTCAGCCGGGGTCTCAGCTCTGACAAATTTGCATCTCTTTGAATGTGACGCTTGAAAAAAGCCGGAGCTGCTAGATTAAATTTTTTTTTTTTTTTTTTTTTTCCGTCGAGAAAATGAGAAAAGCCTCTATCTCTCCGCCGAGTCTACTGGGAAGATCTTTATTCTGATTCTTGTTAGAATTGTTTATCACCCTGACAGACCAGACTCGGACGAGATAAAGGCGCTGCTCCATCACGGGGCCTGACAGTGGTAGGACATGCAGAGAAATGAAAGGAGCAGGGGAAAATATTATTAATAGATGCCGACTTGATTTGCCTCTATGGCACGTCAAGGAAGGAAAGGAGGGGGGAGCCACGGCTTGATTGCAAGCCTATGAAGTTCTGTCCAAAAAAGAAGCTATTTTTCATTAAGTGATAGAAGGGCTTTTTTCATGTTCTTTCCTGAGGAGCTGATAACTTATGCAGTTTATTCTAACCCTGCTGATTTCTGTCAGGGAAAGAAAACTCCTGAAAGATGGCTCCAGCTCGTCCTTTTCAGGCTGTCTTGTCAAAAATGGTAGCAAAGCTTTAAAGCCCTGGTCTTGACTCCTGCAAGGTCCCTTCGATGTGATTGGGTTTGTGTGTGTCGGTGAGCATGGGGGGCCAAGGGAGGAAGGCATTATGTGCCCACTATGTCCCTCCTAAGGAAAACAAAAAAGCAAAATATATATGCAGAGCAGTGCTTGCACATATATACATGCACACATGCACTGCATGCACTGGGGCTTTGCATGTTTGAGCATACATGCAGAAACATTCATTCTGCTGCCTAATTATTCTGCAGTTAGAAAATATTTGTCTGATATGAGTATGTGCTGAATTTGGGAACAGGAGGCTGGGCATAAACTTAGAGCAGCCTCATTCAAAATGAGCATTAAAAATACAACCAGTTCCCTGCTACCTCCTGTATGTAAGGGGTCACATAGAAAACTGACCAGTGATACCAGCTGAGGGGGTAACACAGTGATGCTGACTCTGCTGAGACTCTCACGTGTTCTGTGGCAAAACTGCCTCTACATGACTGTCATTACTCCTAGGCTAGATTTATTCATTTTCAACAAGGAAAGTAGGAGTGAGAAATACCATTTGTGGGTGTCATGGACACACTTATTCTTGGATCTTTCTTATCTGCAGCTCTAACCATTTGGGGCATTCACTGCAATCACAGTGTTGCATGAACACAGTTCCTTACTTTTAATTTCCTTGTTCTTCATCTGAAAGGACTGTGTTTGATCACTGAATTTTAATTCCATTTAAATTAACTGCTGGAGAAATGCTTGCCTGAAGACAATGGAGTAGGTCTGTTTTTGTGTACCTGCTCTTTGAGATCACTTCCTGCTCTCTCCATCCTACAACCTGTTGAGCATCCCTAAGAAGCTGTGAATGCTGCTTAGCTCACTTTGGTTTTAATAGGATGGGAATGTCTGCAGCTCAAGGGAATTACTCAGCACTTTTATGGTGGAAAGGAGAATGGCTTTTTTTCTGGAAAGCTCGTAGATAGTCGGACTGCTAGGCAGGTCACTTTCTCTTCCTCCTTCATATTTTTCCTAATTAGTTGTTCTTTATAGTAAGACCAACAAATATGAAACCCCAGATCCTTTCCATTCAGTTCAAAATAAAAGATGAATTACTGAATTTGAAAGTGAAAAGTACAAAAAAATAAATGGTAACATGTCCACACAGTCCACAGAATTTTAATCTTCATCTTTTATTCTCACTGCCATTTCCCTTATTCATTGTATTATATTCAGAGCTTTTTTTTTTTTTTTTTTTTTTTTTTTTTTTTTTTTTTCTCCAGAGAGCTTAAAAAAGACTTGAGGCACCTATCTAGCTAACTAACTCTCTATCATGTCTCTCCCATACAGCCAGTAGCATAGTCAAATCTGGAAATGACTTTCAAATTCAGATGCAGAGGAAAACGATAGGGTCTACCTTGGGGATGTCCTGGTAATACTGCATGTAGGAAGTACACAGATGCTAAGGTTAAACAGTTGCCAAGTTTGGGGTTATGAAAGATTTTTACCACCTTTTCAATCACCGTTTTGGTGATCCTCCTGACCCCTCCTGAACACTTCCCTTGGTACACTGTTGTTTTTCTGTTAAAGATGTCATAAAACATTAGGTAGCCTGATGTACCTGCTGTTGCTGGAGAATTATGGACTGCTGTGTGCTAAATGCATGTGTCATAGTTAACTGTAAGCTGATAACTACATGAGACTGAATTTGATAACCCAGTTACCCAGCTGTCTATTCTTTACTACATTGGATGAGATTCCTTATGCAAATCTGTTGAACTACTCTTGGATTTAAGATTAAGGACATTTTTACCTACTTCTGAATGGTACTCTAGTTACTTTAGTTACTATCATATAATAGCAGTAATAAAGGTATAAAGGTGCTGGAGCACTTGACTAGGAGAACATACAGAGGGAGAGCATAGACTTTGCTCAGATCATCTCAGGGGAAGTTAAGGGGATCTGCAAGCTGAGAAGGGGAAAGCAACTACTGTAGGTTGATATTCTGATATGCAAAAAAAGGCACTGAAAACTTCCAGTCCATGCCCTTTCTACGTTTTCAGTGTTTTTTATTTACTGGGCTGATGTCTGTGAATCCTCAAGAGCCTTGTGCATGGGAGATTTGTTCTGATTTCAGGGGCTATAGGAACATTGTGAGCAATCCTGACTTGGCTCTATGTGATGAGTCTTCTGGTAAAAAATAATGACCAATTATAATAGCTTCATTTACTGATAGTGAAATGACAGAAGTATTGTGTGAGCTTCAGATCATATACTCAGTTCTGTACGAAGCATGTAGCAAAAGACTGTCTACACACATCAGAAAGCCAAAGGATGGGAGAGAAGAAGTATAATGACTGCCTTTTCAGGATCTGAAGGATGTAGATACTGAGCAACCCAAGATCACACGCAAAGTCTGCAGAAAGGCTGAATGATTGAACAGAGACCTTTAGTCCCAGTTCAGTTTCTTAACCACAGCACAGCCATCATCATCCCAACCCAGGGTGGCTCAAGGCTGTTTTGGCTGAGCTATGCTCATCATATCATGTTCTGTTGTAATGTGGACATGCCAAGCAATTTAAAAAGTCCCCCCTTTTTTATGACCATGTGTAGTTTACTCAAATTCTGTGAGAAGCATCATGACGTAGGTAGGGATTTACCTCTTTTTTTTTTTTTTTTTATAACAGCTTTTGTTTACATTGCTCCAGTGACAAAGGGGGATATTGTTAATGTAACTTTGAGAAAGAAGGCTGAGTTATGCATCCCCAAAGTCCTCTATTTGCATACTTTTAGAAAGTGGATATATTTGGCAGGCATTCTTTTTATTCAGCCATGGTTTTGGCACATGCCAGAGTACAGAGGCTGAGTGAGTGAGCATCATGTAGCAATTTAAACTGAGAAAACAGATGTGGTTTTGCATTTTGGTATGTGTGGAGTCTCAGGCTACCATGAAAATATCTTTGGGTAATCAGCACACCCAAACTGCACAGTTCTCATGTAGCATAAACTTACAGTTATGCTACAAAAGGAAATATTTTACTGAATCTTTTACTGATTTTGTTTTTTTTTTCATTAACTTATGCTGCTCCAAGTTAACTCTGCTTTGTGTATAATTAGAATTGAATTTATGAAGATTCATTTAATGTCAGATAATTATCCAGAAGTTTGGGTACTTATATGTACTATTCAGATCCTTGGATCTATAAGATAAGAATGAGAGAGGGTGACATCATAAGATTTTTGGGCTAATAATTCCATATGATCATACTGCGATATCCAGATGAAATTATTTTTCTTCTGGTACTTCAGCACTCCTAATGCTGAGTGGGAGAATATTTTACAAAATGTGCAAAAACTAATGAAACAGTGAGTTAGTTAAGCAGCACTGAACAGAAGAAATACTTGCTTAGAAATCAGTTCAAATTTAGACTAAAGAGCTTATGAGTGAAGTACAAATTTAACAAAAGGAGTTTAATACCCAGTCCCATATCACTGGCAAAATTACCTTGATTTAAATGAACATCAGTTCAGGTCAATAAAAGTCTTTTTTTTTTTTTCACATGATAAGTAAGAAATCCTGAGTAATGTCTAGAATGTGTTCATTGCTGATTTGTCTGAATTAGGCATGGAAAATAATAATCTTTGCATAGTTATGCACTCCTTTATTAGGTAATGTTAAGTGTGATGGTTTCAAGTTGTAAAGTAGGAAGTTAGGGCTATTAAATCATGACTTTTGTGTATTTATGGAAAACACTTCTACATTGGAGTAGTTACTGGTTTGCTAGTTTTTTTTTGTTTGTTTGTTTTTACAAGATTGTGTGGAAAAAGTGCTACTAACATGTTCAATAGCACTTAATTTTCAACTGAAAAAGCAATTGTAGATTGACTCAGAGCAATCTCCAAACAAGGTTTAAAAAGTTGCTGTAAAATTACTTGCTGGCTGAGTAAAATGCATTCATTCACACTGACTGTCCAGTTGGCTGCCATTGTGAACATTTGCTTTTTAGTTCCTACTTTCATCAATCTAATTTGTTTTCCCATAGAAAGCTTTGCATATGTGGCATTAATTTGTGGATGTGGCCCTAGAGGAATTCATTAAGATTGTATTTTTAATATCACCAGTTACTAGAAAGGAGTTAATAATTCAAAACCATTTATCTACAAATTTGACCTTTTTTGTCTCCTTCTGTAAAGGTCTGCAATCAGACTGCAGGTTTTGCAAAAAACAGTGTCAGCAGAACATGTTTTTGAAGATTATTTTGCCAATTTCTGGCATTTGGAAAACTTACTTCAAGAGATATAACAAATGTAGCCATCAGTCACAACTGGCTGTCACATGGTTTCAGCTTTGGTGATGGCCAGTATTAACAATACCACTTCAGGGAAATGTATGTACAGGTCCATCTATTGCTGCATAGTCAACAGGAAAGTGCTTCTGGGATATTTGATCAGGGACGGGATCCAGGTTAAAGACTTCATTCAGCTCTTCTTGTTTAAGGACTCATTGAAACTTGACTAAAACTTTTTTTCTCTCTAAATATCAAAGCGTGGAGAGCTCATTCATTTGTTTCTCAAAATAACTATGTTAGGGAATCTGAAGTAACTTTTTAATGATATCCACAATATGCACTCTGCCACTCCAAAAGTAGCATTAATAGAAGAATTGTAAAAAACTCATTTAGAACCACTTTTCAGTCTCCAAGTAACCCTACTTCTTAAGTCATCAACTTTAAGTGAGGAAAGACTGACAATAGAGTGTGCTCCTTTTAGGGGGAGCAAAAGAGTGGGGGAGAGCTGTCCTTTGATATTGGTTCATATTCAGGAAACAGCCTGGGTTAATAATTTAAAGGTAGGAAGTTAATTTATGCATCCCTGAAAACCTCCTTTTGTGCAGTTCTAGAAAATGCATACATGTGACAGGATATCTCATTGTTCTCAGGATGTGTTATCGTGTATATGTGGAGTAGCTTTAGTGCGATATGAAATGCAAATTTGCTTCACTTTGTTCTTGCCATTTTTATGAATATTAAAAATATGGATAAAATAATTGTGAACACTTTTGGAAAAGGTCTTTAGCTCCTAATTTCAGTGCTATAAGGTTTTTATATTGGTGCAGCAGAAAAGAAAAAAAATAAAATTTTACCAACTTATATTGGCATGAATGTAAGAAGTTTAATTGAAAATTTGCATTTTGAGTGCACTCTGAGTAGAATTTTATGGTGGCATGAAACCCTAATGTCAATAAATGCCACAACAGTCTCTCAGGTCAAAACAATACAGTTCATTCATGTTAAGTCAAACAAAACATCATTATTTAGTTGAGTTTAAACCAGCACCAAGTTTGTAACAGAGGAGGGGTTCAAGAAGAGTAGATTCTAGACAGATAAGGCAGTTGATTCGCAGCATATGGGGCAACACCAGTGCCATCGTTCTGAGTGTTTTAAGACTATATCCCTCACAACCAATCCATCTCAATCCTCCCTGCTAAGTGAACTGACTTGATGAGAAGCCTTTGTGTAGCAGTTTCCACTCTCACTAGCAAATTCTTAGACATAAGGGTGTCTCTAAGACTGCCATGCATGCCTTATTTAACATTTAGCACTACAGAATCACACAGAATCACAGAATTTCTAGGTTGGAAGAGACCTCAAGATCATCGAGTCCAACCTCTGACCTAACACTAACAGTCCCCACTAAACCATATCACTAAGCTCTACATCTAAATGTCTTTTAAAGACCTCCAGGGATGGTGACTCCACCACTTCCCTGGGCAGCCTGTTCCAATGTCTAACAACCCTTTTGGTAAAGAAGTTCTTCCTAAGATCCAACCTAAAACTCCCCTGGCGCAACTTAAGCCCATTCCCCCTCATCCTGTCACCAGGCACATGGGAGAACAGACCAACCCCCACCTCTCTACAGCCTCCTTTGAGGTACCTGTACAGAGCGATAAGGTCGCCCCTGAGCCTCCTTTTCTCCAGGCTGAACAAGCCCAGCTCCCTCAGCCGCTCCTTGTAGGACTTGTTCTCCAGGCCCCTCACCACCTTGTCGCCCTTCTCTGGACCCGCTCAAGCACCTCGATGTCCTTCTTGTAGAGAGGGGCCCAAAACTGAACACAGTACTTGAGGTGCGGCCTCACCAGAGCCGAGTACAGGGGGACGATCACCTCCCTAGCCCTGCTGGTCACACTGTTTCTTATGCAAGCCAGGATGCTGTTGGCTTTCTTGGCCACCTGAGCACACTGCTGGCTCATATTCAGCCGACTATCAACCATCACTCCCAGGTCCTTCTCCGCCAGGCAGCTTTCCAACCACTCATCTCCCAGCCTGTAGCTCTGCTTGGAGTTATTGCGCCCCAGGTGCATGACCTGGCACTTGGCCTTGTTGAACTTCATGCAGTTGACCTCAGCCCATCGGTGCAGCCTATCCAGATCCTCCTGCAGAGCCTTCCTACCCTCAAGCAGATAGACACATGCACCTAACTTGGTGTCATCTGTGAACTTACTGAGGGTGCACTCGATGCCCTCGTCCAGATCATCGATGAAGATATTAAAGAGGACCGGCCCCAGCACCGAGCCCTGGGGAACGCCACTAGTGACCAGCCTCCAACTGGACTTGACTACATTTACCACGACTCTTTGGGCCCGGCTATCCAGCCACTACCTTTGTAAGCAGTTCCTGATTATAGATATATGTTGAATAGTGCTCCAGAAATTGAAATTATGTTAAATCAACAGACTAGGCTTGTTTAAAATATTGTGGGAGACCAAAAGGCCAAGTCATTATTTTTGCATGTGATTCTTTAATGTAAAAATCAAAACCTGTAGACTTTGCTTCCCCAGCATCCACTGATGTTACACCTATGCATTAAGTGCAAACTCAAATACTTCATATTACAGGACAAAGAATTATGCTGTAAGTACTATAACAGATTATGGCTATGCAAGAATCTGGAGATGGTCCTTTAATTTAATAGCAGTGTACCTGGGAAGCTTTGGACACAGAATTATTGGTCTTATTTTTTTAGATTATTGAAATAATTGTGTGAAAATAATGCACAGCTTGGGCTGAGATTCTTCAGGACTAAACATCTTTTTCTCAGTGCAGCTTTTAGGCTGCAGTTATAAAGATCTTCATCAGCATGTAGTGACTTTGCACATTTCTTTGATGAAAGGGTGATAATTTGCACTTATGGCTTTGTTTGACTCATATATTTAGCTCCTAACTGACTTTGACTGACAAACTGAAGAATATTAGTAATATGGAAATGAAGGTTGATCATGGGAGGAGACGGACAAGCATGCTGAGCCAGATTCTATGTTCCTTCTGTAAGACTTTGATTCTTTCAGAAGTTGGACTGCTCTTACACCACATTTTCTTTTCTGGTAACATAAATTTTCAGGTCTTCTCAGATACATAGTTACACATGAGTGTGAACAGACACTTATCCATTAAGAGAAAGATATGAGAAGTATGAAAACCCCTTCATTTTTCTTGGAAAAGCATCACATCCAGGATCTGGATTTATAACCATTTGTCTAGTTACCCACTTTATGAGGACCTTAGAGTGTTTTCTTTGCTTTAATTTTGGAATGGTGGTTCTCTTCTGAGCTTCTCTTTCATAGTAAACTCATGCAGAAACTCCTACCAAAAAAAAAATAAAAAATTGACACCAACTCTGGTACCTCTTATAGACATCAAGTCCTGTGCTAAGCCACCATTTCCAACAATAGCAAACCTGTACACCACCTTTTCTTTCATGCAGGGTTATAAGAATATGTACTGTAAGACTTAAAGATTAAAATGGTGAAAAGTTCTGTACAGGAGAATTTTATTGTATACATCTATGGGTTATGATAACACGTGCCAAAAAAGGAGGAAAGGATTATGGAATCATAGAACCACAGAATGGTTGGAAGGGACCTTAAAGACCACCCATTTCCAACACCCTGCTATGGGCAGGGTCACCTCCCACCAGACCAGATTGCCCAAAGCCCCATACAGCCTGGCCTTGAACACTTCCAGGGATGGGTCATCCACAGCTTCTCTGGGCAACCTGTTCCAGTGCCTCACCACCCTCACAGTAAAGAATTTCTAACATCTAAACTAAGTCTACCCTCTCTTAGTTTAAAGCCTTAACTATCACAGCACATCCTGACAGAGTTCCTCCCCAGCTTTTCCTGACCCCCTCCAGGCCCCCTTTAGGTACTGGAAGGCCACTATAAGGCTCTCCAGAGCCTTCTCTTCTGCAAGCTGAACAACCCCAATTCTCTCAGTCTGTCTTCATAGGAGAGGTGCTCCAGCCCTTTGATTATCCTTGTGGTCCTCCTCTGGACTCCTTCTAATATATCCATGTCCTTCTTGTGCTGGGGGCTGCAGAGCTCAACACAGTATTCCAGGTGAGGTCTCACAAGAGCAGAGATTAAGTGTACAGTGAGCAAAGATGTACCAACAAAAAAATTCAGAAAGATAAACATCTGCCAAAACTACACCTAGCAGTTGGACTGTTCCTCTTAAGTAAAAGGGATGGAAGTTTAAGTTTAGGCTTTGCTACTGATTTAAACACACTTTAAAATAAAATTTGACAAAAAACTGAATTATAAAATAAATTCAAAGTAAAAAAAAAATAAATAAACTACTATTTCAAGTTTGGAAAACAATGGTTTTGCCTTCCATGGGTTATTAGAAATGACACACATGGAAAAAGGAAGATGTGAAAATCAGCAATGGTTTTGCATCAAGAAAATCTTACCTGTGCAAAAGATAAAACTTTTTTTTTTTTTTTAAGGACTATACGCATGAGGTTCAGACAGGTGTTTAAGCTTGACTCTAATTTGTTGGCTGGTAATTTTGAGGAACTGTATACTCAAAATAATAGAGAAGACATTAAACTATTTCTGACTGTAGGTACCCACTTGTCTTAATTATATAGTTTTACATAAAATATGAAGCCTTCTGAGAGTAACGGGGCCCATTGACTTTCTGTTTCATTTTGGGCTTGCTCCACCATGAGTCAAATCAAAAGTCTGAGAACTTCAGTATGAGAAACTGAAAAAATAAATTGTTCAAAAAAGTGAAAAGCCAGTTACTGAGTTTGATTTGAAGTTTGTCTGTCTTCTTGTCTTTGCCAGGAGTTGATCAGAAGAACTGGAAGACAACTGTTCTTTATCCTTTTAAAAAAAATATGAAGGACAGAAAAGCTCTCTGTCTCTGTGGCTCCAGGGACAATTCCATACACGTATACACAGAAGCACAAAATATGTGTGATGTTACGTATCAGTTGGCAGTGGTGCTGTAGTATCGTATAGATGGAGACATAAACCTGTCAAGTCAGATTGCTGGGAGTGCCAGATGTACTGTCCAGGTATGCAAACAAACCAGCCTATGCCACCATCTCAAGAGGCCACATCAGTTATTTCCTCTGCTGCTTTTGCAGTTTTTGCACTTGATAGACTCATGTTCTCACACTGTAAGTACCAAGGCTGCACTGTGAATTTTTTGCTTTTGATAAAGATGCTATTGTATATAACAATGTTTATGTTTCTTAAGAGTTCCCATATCGGCTGTAAGAAAATCCTTAGGTACTGACCTAAAACAGATGCCATGAGCACTCTTTTTTTCTACCCTTTAAATGTTTTAATGGTTTGTGTATTTTAATTTTACCACTCACTTAGCCTCCTCATTATATGCTGCTTCTTTCTCAGTTGCCAACAGGGGAGACATGGAGAGACCTTTCTCTTTGTCTCTTTCCAAACTCAAATTAAAATAAAATCAGGAAAATTTAGTAGCCATGGTGTGACTGTGAGCAACAAAACTTGCTTTGCCAGAATCTGTTAGCTCTGTTTCAAATCTTGCACAAGAAGATCAGTCTTGTCTGTCCCCTGTTCATGGAAATGCAGTGGGCTCAGTTTCCCTGGGTGTCACCACTGAAATGTCCACGAACTAATCTGAAAGCACAACCTGAGACCCAGAGTGGTGGCTGAATATATAAAGCTCTCAGGATAAAAATAAAGTGAAGATATCATCACTGTCATTCAAAAGACAGTTCCAGCAAGGAGATCAAACTAGTCTGCAAGAAGACTGAAAAGCTGGAAGGCCTATAGCCTAGATTCCTGGTACCACTAAATGTTTCCCCGTGTTTCCACAGTTTTTATCAGCTCTCCACAATGCTTCAGTTCAATCACAGAAAATACAATGAAATAGAAAACATAGTGGGATTTTGAAAAGCATTGTTGTGTTTTTGAGACTCTCTGCTAAAAGTTACATTCACAACTGGCTGGCAAAATTTGTTGTACCTTAGCTCTGTCTTCCTGAGTCACAGAAACTCCACAGGAGTTATTGTCCCATCAGAAAAGGGTTTTACACGTTACGGAAAAAGAAAACAAAAAAAAAAGCCCATAGACATAGTCAAATCCACTAGGCCATGAGAATTTCACTTCCCCTCAATGACACTTTGCTGCAACTGTGGGCAGCAGATTGTGTTTGGATTGTCAGGGAAACAGTCAGGCCATTATTGTTGTTGTTTAATATTTTTTTTTTCTCCTAGCCAAAGTATTAAAAAAAAAAAAAGAGGAAAAAAAAGTTAATTTCTTCAACAAGCAGCTGCAATGACAGATGGCTGATGAATGCACTACCAGCAGTTCCATTGGAACTCGACTCCGTGGGAGTCGGGGCACCGCGCACCTTCCAAAGGGCGCCACGGTAGTCGCTTGGGAAGGGGAGTGAGAGTCGGAATTTCTAACCATGGTGAAAATGTACTGAAGGAAGAGAACATGATGACAAGGGGTGAGAAAGGGAAAGGAGTGATTGAGATCCATCCAGCTGAGTCTTTATCCCCAAGGATGAATTAAGATGAAATAGGGGCCTGGAGCCATGAAAACTTCAGGAGCACTTTAAAAATAATGCCTTCTCTGATAAAACATATTATCTTAGCCACCCACTTGCCGGTAAGCTTTGTTGATCTTTCTTCCCTAGCTCCCAGATGGACTCTTCCTCTCTCTATTCTTTCTATATACTTTTCTACTCTCTTTCCCATTCCTTCTTTTCCCACAGCTTCTTCCTAGCCTCACGATTGTATGTGATTGTGAAGGAAATAGCTAGGCTGTTGCTCTTCTCAAAGCTATTCCAAAGCTAGATGTCTCCTGATGCTTGTCAGAAGACCCTGTGAGTCTTCCTTTACACCCCAACAGCAAGTAACCCCTGATCAGCCCTGCCACATAGATCAGCCCTACCTGTGCTTTCCTTGCACTTTTTCTCCTCATAGTGCTCAGACTTGAAAAAATGGTTTGCCCTGGTTAGTAATCATCTCATTGTCTAAACATTTAAATGTTTAAATGTATAGTGGGCAAAGTTAATGATGCTCTGTAGTGAGTCTCCTCTTATTGCCTGCATGTTTTTGCTCATTGTGGTGGCAGAAACACAACAGAGAAGGAACAGAAGGCCCACTCTCAAAGTAAGTAGACAGTTTCCTACATCAAGCAGAATTTCATATCCTGTAACCCCCACAGCCTGTCATAGTCCCCAAGACTGATGTTCTCCTTTCTTCACCTCCCTGTGTGGAGAATGAGGTGAAAGAGCTTAGGGAAATGGTTTAGTGGGGACTGTTAGCGTTAGGTCAGAGGTTGGACTCGATGATCTTGAGGTCTCTTCCAACCTAGAAAATTCTGTGATTCTGTGATTCTGTGAAACTGATGGTGGTTGAAAAAACAATAGGGGTTTGCAACAGGGCAGTGAGTACAAGAGGCACAAAACTCCTCAAGCAGTAAATGCATTCTGTAAACATAAACAATAACAACAACCAAGACACATATTCCAAAACCATCTTTAGTGAGAATCAATTACATTATATATGAATCAGGAGAGGGGGCTAGTGTGAGAGAAAGGGGACTTATTATTATTTTCAAGTCAAGTCAACCAGACAGGCCTGCAAACGAAAGCATTTTCTGTCTTTTTCTCTCTGTTTTGTTGATAGCTTCCCCTTGTCTCTCTTCCTTGGCATATTTCCTGCAGTTTCCCTATCCAGCAGTACTTTTGTACATCTGAATAACATTTCAGATATAACACCAAAAGAATTGTTTTCCTGTGGCACCTAAATGTCTTTTCTATTTCCTCATATTCATAATCCTGGCAAAAGCAGTGCTTATCAAGGGGTATTCTATATTAGAAAACTCAAGCGTGTCTGTCTATGTGTGTGCATGCGTTTGTGTATACCCACACATACATGAGTACATGTGATCAAGGAGGCAAGAAAATATTGTAGATCATTAATAAAATAATGATAGATATTTCTCTTATACCTGTGGCTGAAAAAAGAAGGATAGCTCTTATTCTTGTATCTGCACATCGCTAACTAGTGCTAATACACAAACAGGATTTTTTTTTATTATTTTTTTTTCTCCTGTATCCCCCAAATCACAAAGTGGGAAATGAAAAGGGGAGGGGAAGAAAGAGAATTGCTGGAAATGATTGTCTCTTAGGGTGTTCTCTAATAATGAGAAAGGAGCCCCACTTTGAACTCTTGATTCTTTGCCAGAGAACAAAAACCTTAAAGCATTTTGCTACCTTTAATTGTATTACTCTTCTAGTAATCAATAAAGATAAAAAAGGATCATTCTATGTACAATATGAAATCACACAGGGTCTGACTATGTGGAGATAGATTCCACTTATCTGTCTCTAGGGGTAACTTCTCTTGTAGTAGAAAACTCAATTTTTATTTGGATTTTAAAAATGTTTCAAATTATCCAGTCAATGCTACATGCATATTAAAAGATTTATTACCAAATATTCTCATCTTGATGTACTGGATCTATGCACCCTATTCCCACTAATGTTAATGGAACTGCATCTGCAAATCCCTGTACATCAAAGCAAGACAGTACCCATAAGTACTGCAGATACAGAGGTATCTGGATAAACAGCACAAAGATTAACCACCTCTAGCATTACTGTTTTTCGTCTTCATGTAAACCTTGATCTCATCTTTCTAAGGAGTAAGTATCTGACATAGGAAGCTAAAGACATCTGGGACAAGTTCCCCTACACTTGAGCTGAGGCATTTAAAGGAGACACCCAAATGCAGCATGGCAGCACCCATTCTAATTAGAGGGGAGAATGTGAGGGGCACCTACACAGGGTGACTCAGATTTCAGGTGGGCTTAATCATCCCTGGAGGTGAGGGTTCCTCTCCACTGACTATCGACTGGGGGTGTAAAGAATGCTGTTAATTTAAGTAGCTAAAGGTAGATAGGTGACATCAGGCCTTAAAGTATTAACCCTCGTTCCTATCCTTTGCCAGGAGGTGACTCAGAGGATCCAGCTCACACAGTGGCTCTTTGAGAATAGGCTGTTCATTTCTTGCTGGGGTCCCTATTATCTTTTAATTTTAAAGGTGAGAGGAGAGATGGAGGAAGGGCAATGAAGATTTTCAAACATGGGTTTCTGGAGTTTTAAACTTAAGTCCCTAGGTGGGTTTCGTAAAAAAATCAGCTTAGATTTCATTATTCCAGAACAAGAGTTTGGATTAACTACCTAACCTTAGGCATCGATGTTTTGTAACATTTGGGTCATGTTTTAATAGTAAGAGAAAATCCCTGTATTATTATTAATATTATTATTAGTATCCCTATTAATTAAAATCCCTTTATGTATGCCAATGTAAACTCTAATTAAAATAAATTAAATATACTAAAAACAAAGCTAAACAAATAGACATACCCTGTTAGAATTCAAAGCAAACAAATGCACATTTTAAAATGAAAAAAAAGGATGAGGTAGAAAAATGAATTAAGGTGGTGACAAGAAGTATATTAATTGTAAGAGGAGGATACAGCTGCAATAAAATCTGAAGTGCACACTGAATTGCAAGATGGGTGGGGCGATTAGAGCACTGACAGGCTAATAAGTGATAATTAATAATACCTCTTCTGAAACTTCCATTCCTTATCTGTAGATCTGCAAGTACCTTACAGAGGAAGCATCATTAGCCCCATTAGACAGAGGAAGGAAAAAGAGGCATAGAGTAATGAAGTACAGTGGCCAGAGTCACCCAAGGGTATGGCTACACAAACAAGTTACCACAAGTTAAATTAGGATATAGATTAACAGTCAGCTGTTATGTTCTAACTTCCTATTTGCCTGTTCTTAACTTGTGGTAAATGAAACCCAACTTAGCTTGGGTATAATGAGAGACTAAACCTCCACACTGGCTACAGGAGCCAGTATCATGAAGCCACACTGGCTACTTTGCTCTAATGATACCTCCATCAAAAACCTGTCATCCCTGTGTTTGTGGGATGGTAGTGATTGCTCTGCTAGCACTGGGTTAAGTGCAGTGTATAAATGGAAAGGGTTGCTGGGAAAGGAAAGATACGGTGGGGGTGAGACACGTCATGTGGTTCAGCACAGAAAAGTCAAAATCTGGTGCAGATCTGCGATGTGACGGTAGGTTTCCAGCAAAAGCAGGTGGTGTGGGAATGCAGCTCCCTGTTAGGACAGGGCTCAGAGAGAAGGGGATCAGCTGTAGCCAGAGACTTTAAGGTTTAAGGCTTTAAAATCCAAAAGGACCAACTTAAAATCAATCTGCCACTTTGGAGGCAGGCGGTGTAAAGCATGCAGAGTGGTATAATGTGTTCCTGCTGGCTCACAGGGCTGAGCACACATGCTGCTGCACTCAGAGTGAGTGGCAAGCAGTGCTGAGCAGCCTGGCTTTAAGCTCTGCTACGTGGGTATTACAATAGTTGAGATTTTTGGTAACAAGGTCTGCAGGTCTGCCTTGCTATATTTGTGATAGGCATGGGATAAACTAAGCATGCAGCCAGTGCATGCAGCATAACTGGAGAAGGGGGGAGGAAAGTGCCTTTCTGACACTTGAAGTGGAAACCTGGCTTCAGCTTAAGCAATGGCAAAACTCCATTAACTTCGATTTGAGCCTGTGCTTGCCAGGTACTTTTCCAGCAACACTATGGCCTAGCAGAGTACCAACATGTAACCAGCTCATAACCTCTGAAACACATTTCTTCAACATTCACAGAAATAATAGAAACCATTCCAACTGAGAACCCTCACTCAATGCCTGCTTTTATCAGCTCAGCAAAGGAACATACCCTGCTGCATGAGGACACCCTCCTCCCCCTCTACAGTGGAAATAAAAATCATGATGTGGTTGGCATGGGATTATATATTAATGTCACTATTGTATTCTATTTTTTTTCTATTGTATTTTAATTTTCATCTGTTCCAAACTTACAGCGTTACATGTAGCGTAATGCAGTAAGCTTGTAATGTTACTTAATGTAATGTATCATATTACAAAATTTGTGACAAGATCCGACACTGAGACAGTGTTTTCCCACATGTATTTTCTTGTGGCTCATTTTTACTCTGAAAATCTGCTTCATCTAAAAGACCAAATACTTTGTCCAATCACAGCTAGTGACATAAGGTCTGAGTCAGAAACTCTTTAGTTATCAGCGTTCTCCTGTGAGTCTTGTGTTCCTTCAGGTCTGGATCAGGCAAATGCCTAAACACACTCAGTTGTGGAGGCTGCAGGGACTCTGGCTCTCCCTTGCTCTCTGCAAACTACCTTCCTTTCTTTCAGCAGTTTGTCTGTTTTTGGCTTGATGCATTAAGTGCACTTACAGAAATGCAGAGGGCTGCAGATGTGCAGAGGAAAACTATTCTGAGGGAATGCTATCCTGACAGATATCCTGACAAAGCCAGGTAGGCAGCTCCTCCACACTGCCAGCACAGGGGCCTCCTGGGCTTTGTGCTTACCCCAGTGTCTCTATGCAGCCACAGGGTGGACAGGTATCTCCAGAGCTGTGTCAGCATATTGGAGACCTGCCATGCCCTCCACCAGCACCTGTCTTGCTCTCAGAAAGCTCGGCAGCTGTGCTCTTTCATCAGGCTTCTTGGCTAACAGATATAGTGGACTTGGGTATCTCTAGTGGCTTAAACTAGGCACTTAGGTACTTTAGTCTTGCTAAGCTTATGTGGTGGTAAGCTAAGGATTTGAGGATCAAAAGTTGGGAGTTAGACAGGATTTAGGTATTCAAGTCTTCTCTGGATTGAGCCCTTTGTCTAACCTTTTTGGCTAACATCATTTACTGCTCAAGAATAGGCATCTCAATATTCTGTAGTCTGAAGTGGCACCCACAAATTAGAAATGGAAAATACATGAAAAGAAATTATTCCTAAATACATGTATTATACATAGAAACTATGTGTATACGTGTGTTTGAGCACCTTGAACAAAATGATTGATTTCTGAACAAGTAGAAAAGCATTTTTTGAAAATGCATGTATGGTATGTGAAGTCTACAGTCATAACAGGAAATCATGCAATTTCTGCAGAAAGATTTTATTTAAAAAAAAAAAAAGCAGAGTGCATCTCATTGACCTACATTCAGCTTCCCCAGCATACACTGTACCTGCAGAACTTTTCTGCAGAGATACATTGTAGATACAGATCAAAGGGAAATGCTGGTGTCAGAATTGTCTAAATGTCCCTTTTTGGTCCTGAAAACCTATATCGTTGCCATGCATTGGCACTGACTTTGTAACTTTAATCAACCTGTAAACTGTTCCTTGGACTGCTGTCTTTAAAAGCCAGGTAGGCTGTACATAGGGATAATGAATGTCTGTATCTATACAGCAGACAAATGAAGCTCTCTGTTGCCTCAGGATGAAATTACCTATTTTTTTAAAGAGCTAAGATACATACATTTCAGTATATAACAGTAGCAAAGTAAATTTAACATCAATGTTAAAAGAACTACCATCCACAAATAGTTAGATTCACCCTGTTCAATGTGTATGCTAATTGTTTTGCAGAACATTTGGTCCCGTCTATTAAAAAGGCCATGAAGGTGTTAAACATCACCTGTCAGGGGTGCTGGATTTTATTACATGCATATCTATCTACTGTGACTTAGAATGAGACCTGTCAGCTAAAAAAAAAAAAAAATTAAAAAAATATATATGTATTTCTTAAAAAAAAAAAAAAAAAAAAAAAAAGCATAGAAGAGGAAAAGAGGAGTTACTAAATATCTTCCTCTCCAAAAATAACTACTTCGGGCTTTAGAGAAAATTATTTTGAACATGAAATATTTTAGAATATTTCAGAGAAGTACATGTCACAGAAAAGTATAATTGAGAAATTACTTTGTATCACAAAACATTACCATTTTAAATGAGCTGTAATTGTTAACAAGTCTCTAAACCTGTAAGCCACTGGGATGTAAATCTGAACTGATCTGAAAGCATCCTGGAATTTACTTTTAGAAAACAAATTTTCACTTTAGTGTTGTGTTCTGTCATGCTACTCTCATAGTTTCAGCCAACCCCTAATATCTGTCATAAACACTTCCACAAAATCATAATCTATTTTTTTAAGGAATAGGAATTATTTTGTGCTGTTTGTGCATGAAGAATTTTAAGTAAAATCAATTTCATTGATAGTTCTCTTTCTACACCAAGTACTAGAAATTCCTTCCTCTGATGGCTAGTCACAAGATAGATTTTAATCTTATGAGATCAGTTTCCATTGAACCTAATCATCAGTCTCTTTCATGAAGTTACATTGACAAGTTGGAATTTTCTGCCAGATACATTTGATGGGATTCTCCTTGGATAGTGTTGGCTACAGATAGTGTTTTATGCTTTTATGGCCTTTACACAGTCACTTGTTGCTAACAATTATCCAGTAGGAAGTCTATCATGGATCTATGCTACCTCACCCAAAGGGAAAAAAAAAATCACAATTTGGTCATCCACATTGCTAATGCAGCTTGTAGGAATGGCACAGACACATCCAGGTGAACCAAGGACTGTGAATTTTCTTTGATGAGCATAAAGGAAATGCTCTACCACTAGATAAGTCCATGTTCTTTATTTGTACTGAATCAGCCTAAAATCATTAACTGGAGATTTACTTACTTTAAAAAGGGGAGCAGGAAGGACACGAGTGGGAGGAGAATATAAATATTAACACCTTTTTGAAAAGTAGCTAAGATAGTGAATCTGGGTAAAAGAACTCAGAAAAGATTTTTCAAAAAGAAAGTCTAGACAGGAGAGGAAGATTGCATCTTTAAAAAAGATCTGCACGATCATCCTTAAGCATTCAAAAATACGGCAATGAGAAATCAGGCTATGGAAAATTAGAAATTGATTTAAAAATGTTCAAATGCCATTACTGTCAAGAAAAATGCTCCTAATATTCATATCTGTTGAATAGGAAGGGCTGTAGAATTGAGTCCTTCCCTATGTATCTATTAGATTCATGCTTGTGGCCCATAGATAGTGCTGCAGAAACTTCCAAATTTTTAAGGGATCAGGGAAGTCTGATATGAATGGGACAGCATCTCTTCACATTCATTGCTTCTGGTTTTGCTTGTAGCAAGGTGGGGGTTGGTCTATTCTCCCACATGCCTGGTGACAGGATGAGGGGGAATGGGCTTAAGTTGTGCCAGGGGAGGTTTAGGCTGGATATTAGGAAGAACTTCTTTACTGAAAAGGTTGTTAGGCATTGGAATAGGCTGCCTAGGGAAGTGGTTGAGTCACCATCCCTGGAGGTGTTTAAAAGACGCTTAGTGATATGGTTTAGTGGAGGACTTCTTAGTGTTAGGTCAGAGCTGATCTTGGAGGTCTCTTCTAACCTAGATGATTCTGTGATTCTGTAAATCAAAATCCATTGTAATTTTGGGCCAGAATCCATCTGCCAAGTATTGATGGGGTCATGGGTAATACTCTTGTCAGTAAAGTACAACTGAGGAAAGATGGGAATATTCTGACCTATTCAGTTGTTACTTTGGGATAAACTGGTAAATCCATTTAAACTACAAAGGCCTTTGCTTGTCATGATATTTAAATAGGCTCATAATGTATACTTATTATTAACAGATAAGACCTTAAAAAATCTAAATTCCCATGGGCTGGGGGAGAGAACTGCTGGAAGTCCCTCTGCCCTAGGACACTGCATTTTATTAGTCAGGAAATGCTAGGATGTCCAATCTCTTGATGCCACCAATTAACTGAGAGTTGCCTTTTGGGAAGCAGTATGTCTAGTTCTTTAAAGATATTAACTAATCCCAATCACCTCATTTCTCAGAAGTGTTCTGAAAGAGAAAAACATTTTTTTCAGAAAATATTTAACCCTTACCCTCTGAAAAATGTTCACCATAAGTAACCTAAAGTTTGGACACCCAGAAATGAAGGCACCTGAATACCATTAGTCATTAAAAATTTTGCTCTTAGGCACTGACTAATTAAAGGTTAAAGTCCCAGACTTGTTAAAGTCAATGGAATATATACAGTGATTTAAAAGGACCTTGGACCACATGAAGGAAGAGAATTCAGATGCTAAGAATCAAATTGCCCTGTTTTGGTGTATTCTGCAAGTGATAAAGTTTAAGAATTAGAGCACTGTCAATATGTGCTATAAAACCACATGTCCTTTAAGAGGATAATACTCCACTAGACCTTTTGCCACAAATTACTCTATATAATTGGACCTAAGATCACAAAGAGTGCACATTTACAAGATAAATTGAAAATTAATGAACAAATAATATAGTAATTACCAAACCCTTATTATTTGAAGAATATACACACTATGGGGTCTATTTCTTCCTCGATGAGCATGTGTAACCCCCATTAATTTTAATGGGAGTTAAGCGCGCACATCAAGGGAAGAATTAACTCATGATTTTAAAACTGACTACTAAGATTAAGACCTGCACTTTTGGCTTTGAGTTGAAAATGTGGCATATCTTTTGATATTTATCTTTTTTTAATTGTGTATTTGTAACTGAAGCAATTTGCAAATCATTGTTATCCCTATCAGTACAAGGCAAAGATAAATTGCATTATATACTCTACTTCTCTGACTCCTTGATGTTCTTTTCAGATTAAATTGAACTGTACCAGCAGTATCATAATTAATAATCTATGCTGATCAAGTTGGCAGTGCTAAGGCTGTTTGGTATCTGGTGGTAACAAGAAATTGTTCAAGCAAGGTGTATTGTTTGTTTATTTTTTCACTAATATAAGAAATTATATAATTAATAATACAGAGTCACGGATATTGTCAGATAATGTAAAACCTGCAGTTTAGATTTGGACAAGGAAAAAAAAATACCCAGTGCATAAGACCTCTCAGGCAATTCACAAACTATGATGTTAAGCCCATGTAAAAAGGATTTTACTCCTTGGAAAGAGATTATAAGATTCTCGCATGAAAGCTTTTGGTCCTGAATGAATTAGATACTGGTGCCAGTTGTTTTTTCTACATCTCTACTTGGGGCAAGGACATTTCCTTGTGCCTCACAACTGTTGCCCATTAATTATTAGTTAAATGGCTTCTAAAGTTGTTCACAGTCTTTTCAATATTGATCTAGGTGTTGCTCCCCCTTTTAAAGCAGGAACTGAAAATCTTTGTAAAGTGAAAACTCACATGATTTAGATTATAGAGAAATACATTCTAATTTATTAACAAACAACAAAAACAACAGTAAAACCTAGTTAGTGCCTTTTTTAAAAAATAGTTATCCAGTTCAGTTATATTTCTACATTGAAGCAAAACCTTATGTTAGCTGCAAAGAGCTCAGAAATACAAATAACAAGGAGGTGACCACTTTAATCTTAATGTGAGAGATGAATGAACTAGAAAAAAAAAAAAAAGAATGGGAAAACAAGTTAAAAAATCATTTTTATTTATTTATTTTTTATTTTTTTCATATAAGCTGCTTTTCTTGGCATAAATAGAAAACTAACACTAGGAGCAGATTACAATAAATGAGATTTTTATTCTATTTG
Organism: Netta rufina; assembly: GCF_964035555.1. Lineage (NCBI taxonomy): Eukaryota > Metazoa > Chordata > Aves > Anseriformes > Anatidae > Netta > Netta rufina. The sequence goes on from NC_140128.1 coordinate 51,495,040, forward strand.
TAGGTCTCTAAACCATTGCAAAGTAGAACAATTTTCAATTTGTTTGGTTGTGTAGAAGTACATCAGAAAGAATGCACTTGCAAAAACTTTTGTCCATAGCTATAATCATTGAATAGCTATTTTAAATTCCCCTTCATTTTGTTCATGTGTTCTCTTAACACTAAATGTTTTGAACTTTTGCAACTTCTATCTGCCATTCACATTATCTCAGTTGTTCACGACCACAGTTTAGTGCTGTTTTGAGTTGGAGAGTCAGGTTAGAGGTGGGAAGACCTAGGTCTCAGCAGTGGAAATCAGCTGAAATTGTATCAACTCTATATTCTTAATAGCGACTAGTTATAGAAAGCTTCTCCACATTTCTGCACACACATTAAGGTACCGCCAAAGGACACTATACCTTCAAACATCCAAAATGGAGGCACTCGGTATCATTTATATCAGTTATTCACCTCATGAGGCAAGTCCTGTTCTGTCCTATGGTTACCGAGGTGATGTTTGAGATAAATGAGCTTCACCATTTTGCTGCATCTGTTGACCAGAGGATGAGAACTTAGAAACTGATCAAAATGAGAGTGTTCTGAGTGACATCTGTAGTAACATTTGAATACTGAGTAATGTGAAAAGGGTTCAGCAAGAAGTCTCTTGAGTGTTTTCTTGAGGGAAAATATAATTATGGACTATCAAAATGAGGGTTAGATGTAACAATAAATATATATATATATATATATATATATATCATAAAAGAACTTCCAGTGCAACCAATGTAGATTAGTCATTTTGAAACAGGCAGTTCCAGATCCATGATAGTTATAGTGGCGACTTGCACTTGTTTATCCAGTCAACATAAAGCTGCTGAAGGTGAAACATATATTAAATCTTCAAATGAGAAGATTATGTTTTAAGATATATATCTTAACACAGTAAACATTTGTCCTTCCTTCATGAAATGTTGCTAAAAAGCATTAGTGGATCTCAAAAAATTGTTTAATGAAAAAAAGATCTTCCACCTGTTGTGGTCTGAAGCTAAGAAAAATGGCTACAAATCAAAAAACAATCTCTGTTTCTGAGATGATTTTCGTTGTTGTTTTTGTCATTTTTTTTTCTTTGTATATGATGATATTAGGCAGACTTTTAATCTTGTTCAGATGTGATTTTGTTAGTTTGTTTATTTTTATTTTTATTTATTTTTATTTACTTTTACTTGTCCACGAGAGATAGGATGCAGCATTTCAGGAAATAGTAAATCCTTCTGAGCTCTATTGCTCTGAGCCACAGATCTGATCATAATTGTAATGGTGTCATCTGCATGTGCTGCATCCTCAGAGCAGGCAATACTGCAGTGCACAGTAAAGCTGAAGGAAGAATCTGGTGCTGTCTACAGAGGCATTCAAAAAAGTTTTGTTCTAAGATTTCTCAACCAAATCAAATATATTATTGTGAGACTGCTCTCTAACATCTTGTAAAAGTTGTGACAATGTGACAAGGTCCCTGATGACTGGAAAAAAGCAAATGTTATGCCTAACTTAAAAAACAAACAAACAAACAAACAAACAAACAAAAAAAAGTAAGAGAAAGAATCTGGGGAACTACAGGCTGGTCAGCTGGTCAGCCTCACCTCAATTCCAGGTAAGACTATGAAGCAAGTCCTCATGGAAGACATTTTTAGGCACATGAAAAACAGGAAAGTGCTTAGAATAGCCAGCAAGTATTGCATGAGCAGTCTGATTGTGCTCTAAGACAAAATGACAGCTGGCTGTCTGGATGAAGAGAAAGCTGTGCATGTTGTTCACCTTGGCTTTGGAAAAGTTTTCAACACTTTTCCATAGCGTCCTGGTACTCATACTGGGGCAATCTGAACAGGATAGGTTGAGAAAAGCTTGATGGGGTAACAGTGATTTGCAGTTTGAATTTCAATTGGTTACTGGTTCCTCAATAGTCAGTTCTGGGGATGTTTAATATCTTCATGAACAACTTTGATGGTGAGATGAAGTTCATGATGACACAAAACAGAGGGGACTGTTTGATACAATGAATTATGTGGGTGTTATTTGGAGGGATCATGACCATTTAGTCAAAATAAAGTTTTAGGGACTTCATGAAATTTGATAAAGGTAAAAGTAAAGTCCTGCAGGTGGGTCAGAATTATGCCAGACTGAAGTGCAGACTGAGTGGGTAGGTTGCAAATCTTCCAAAGTGTCTTGGTGGACCATAAGCTGAACTTGAGTCAGCAGTATGCCTTCAGAGAAGAGTTGGCTGACCACAGACCGCACAAGGAAGCTATAGCCAGCAGGTCTGTGGAAGCAATTCCCCTGCAGTCAGAGCCTATTTTGGGGGAACCCAGTACAAGACAGACACCAACAAAATGAAGATAGACCAGTGAAGAATCATTCAGCTGAATAGGGGGATGGAAATGACAATGAATGAAGAAAGGCTGACTGAGTTGTGTTTTTCTAACCTGGAGAAGAAAAGTGTAAAGAGGGGACCCACCTGCAGTCCACCTGTTGTTCAGCTGCAGCCAGAAGAGCATTGCAGAGGAGGCAATGTCAGATTTTTCTCAGATGGTTACAGAAAAAGGATGAGAGATAAATGGATGTGGAGTCATAACTTCCAGAGAAGGAAAATCCAATTGAATAGAAAGAAAAAAGTTTTCACAATGAAAGTGGCTAAGCACTGGAACAGGGTCCCAGAGAGTCTGTGGGTTTTCCATGCTTGGGGATTTTCACGGTTGTCTGGAAAAGGCCTTGAATGACTTGGTCTAACTTGGAAGTTAGTCTTGACTTGTGCTGGTGGTCATACAACTTAATTCACTGTTTCCAAACTAAATTACCTAAATTATGATTCTATGATTTCACAACCAATTTTCTGACTCATATTATGAAAATGAGAAAAAAATCCTGATAAAGTGTATTACTCAAGACTTACAATTTCTAGAACCAAAATTCATTTGGTTTTGCATTTGTTTCTTAGGGGATTTTGGTAGAGTATGGAAGGAAAATAAGAAAGAAAAGAAAGACAAAAAAATGATATTCATGGCATGTACTTATTAGTTACCTATATAGACATCACCACCCATAGCTATCTATTTATTAAATCACCTAAATATCTATTAAAAATCAAAATGAAGCCCAATTTTTTAAAAAATGTCCTAAAAATACCCACAAAAAGCCTTTGAATTCATGCCCATCTGTGCACTGGCAAAGGATTCAGCATCTTACCCATGAAAACTGTGACCTTCAAAACTCAAAGAGTTATAAAAAAAATCAGTATATATAACTTCAAAGGACCTGTGCAAAAATGCCAAAACTTTTAAAGCTGACTTCTGCATAATTGTTTATGTGAAACTTGTTGTCTATAGTATTACCTTTAAACTGAGTTAACAGTATTGTAAAAGAATTATTAATTTATTTTTCATCACAATATGATTGGTATTTAGTAAGAGCAGCTTAAATCCTAGTCATTGTGAAAGGATACAGTGTGCTATATCGGAAAGCAGAATTCATTCTTAACGCCATTTTTTTTTGTTGGTTTACAACTCAAATGGCCATTTGCTGAGAACAGTAACTAGTGTCTGGTATTTTGTTTTGGAGATCTAGATGAATACGCAAACAGAATGTTTGCTTCCCAAAAATCTTGGTGTCCTTTTGAAATATTTATGTCTGACTGCCACTGAGTTTGAATGGATGGATTGCATGTGTTATGGTGAAAAGAGCCCCAAAAGCGACTTTAATTTTCAAACTGTGTCCCTTCAGCTCTTCTGATAATGACCTGAGTTTCCGAACAAAAACACTATGGCTTCCAAATGGCAAATCTCTAAATTTGCCCATCAATGACTTGATTTAGTGCCACTGAAATCATTTGGCTCTTTGCCATTGTCTTCATTAGGCTCACTATCTCAACCCAGAAGGTCTCTGCCATTAGCGGGATAAAAAGATACTTAGAACTCCCCCATACCTTTTTTTTTATTTATTTATTTTTTTCCAGCCAAGATGAGATTTTTTTGACAGCATGAGCTTTCTCTATTTTTCTCGTCAGTTTGCATTTGGGGGTCTGACACAGCAAGTCTGCCATAGCAAGACTATGTTACACAAGCATTGCTGAAAGCACTCTGAGGAAGGCTGCTATAAACTTCCCTGTTTGAGCTGTACATTTCTTTATTAATGACACTGTCAAAGTTTGTATTGTGCTCACATTGGAAGGGGAAGCTTTATCCTTACAAAACCAATAAAAAGTTGATTACATACATATGAAATCTATGGATTAGGGGCAGGATTCTTGGATCCCTTACAAAGGAAGTGTCATGTTTCATCTTCTGTAGGGGGGTTTATGGGAATCTGTGTGTGAAGCCACAGAACTCCCTTTCAGTAAAGATCATACAAATAGAACGAAGTTCTCTTTAAAGCACAACTGCAGGATTACAGTTAAGAGGAGAAAAATTCTCTTTTTCTTTTCATCTTCAGTGCCACCTGAAGGCTGTCAACAGAAATTAATGACTTTGCTTAGGGGACAAAGTGTAGTAGATATTCCTAGTTAGCAAAAAATTGTATTAGTCCATGCAATTCAGAATGGCAGTTGGTGAGGAGAGGGATTGTGCCAGACCTGTGACTGAAGGGCCAAATATTCTAGTGGGACCAGTTAAACATCAAAGTTAGATTTTTCAAAAGCAAAGTGAACATTAGGCTGAATTTGAAATTCTCTCCTTTGCTACATCTAAGGGAATCATTTTGGTTCCTTGAAAAAATGCAGAGTCTTTTCAAATTTTATTCTGATGTTCAGTTTCAGAATACCATGTGTTTCCTAAATAGAGGTGTTTTGCTAATATATTGCCGTTCCTATAGTATCCCAGATTATCTCTGGGAGATAACATTCTATCTTGTATTGCCATCACCTAAATCCAATTCCTTTTTAAAAAATGATTCTAACTCTACAGCTAATTGATGAACCTGAATGAAATGAGTGCAGTACCACAGAGTAAGTTTAGGACATACAGTCAAACAAAATAGCCTTTTATAGTAGGAGAGGTTTTGGCATAGGCTGTATGTAATAATCAAATACATAACATAAATCAAATCCTAAAAGTTAAAGGGAAACATCTGAGATTGTGAAATATGCAATGAAATATTTTTCACATAAGCATGTATTTCAGAAAGATATTCAGCTTGATAGTTACATTTTATTAATTGAAGGGAAATGTTGAAATATATATAGCAGACTGAGAAATTTATAAAGGTCCAGTTTACCTTTATTTAATCTCATACTGCCCTTCTTGACTTCCAGTGTCTGCATGGGAAGGAGGAACAGGTCTTCAAGCAGTCAGGACAATTTGTTAGGTAGCAAACTACAGAAAAAGAAGGAAACCTTTTTTTCCCCTGAAGCTATATAACAGTGATGCAGTCCATTGGTTACTACAAACCCAGTTACTAAAGTACCCAGTCTACCTCAATAGCCACAGAATTCCCTTTTGAGATCCCCTAAGAAATTCAGGACATCTAGACTTTATTACAGTGGCTGTTCATATAGTCTTTCTCTCTGATTTTCTTTCATGAAATTTATGAAAATGTCTCAGGTTTGAAGACTGTGAAAAGTCATAGACAAAACAATTTAAGACACCCATGCTTTTAATGCTGTAGAGGGACAGTTCTTGGTATTCTTTTTAAACTACATAATTTTAATCAGCATATACTACCCACAACATCTATGGCTTAAAATTAAATAAGTATTCTATGTTACTGGATGCAGTAAACGTGTATAAATGTGGTTTGGATGCCAGTTCTTCAATGCAGGACCACTAAGTCATATGCTTAGATGCTCAAATGGACCAGAGGTCACAGAAATACTTATGTTTAGCAGTTCTATACCAATCTGAAAATTTGCTGTGTTGCAGTAAGTTTGTTCTGCTCCTGGGGGAAGGAAAATCACCTGACATAATTCATCACATATCAGACTTAAAAACCCTTGTTTGAAAAAATACAACACTGAGAGTCCTTAATCTGTGATTTTTGGAAATTTAGTAATACTAGGTTGCATTTAGTCAGAGCTGATAATTTAAAGAAAGCAAATTTTCCTTGGAATATTTTTTTTCATACAGGTTTTAAAGATTTTTTCCCTCTTCTGAAAAGGTACAGTTCTGAAGTTTAGACCATCAAAGTACAAAGTTTGAATATCACTACAAAATATATTTGAAGACAAAATATTAAACATTCATTAATAAAGGCACAGAAATGATTACATAACTCTCTAGGTTAAATATGACCCACTTAAACAAATATCTGGGGCTAAAAAAAGAGTTTGTAAAATCAGTAAATTTATTCTCAGTCGTTTGAATGACATAGGTTTAAACTGATATCACAATCAACTTTTATCTTCTTCAGCACAGTCATTTCATACCTATTCAAATGAATCTCATCTCAAAGGTGCAAGATCACTCCAAGGTGATAATTCCATTGCACAGTGGGATCTAGCCTAATACAGTTGAACTCGGGGAGAAATTCATGCTTATCCTGGTTTCAGTGGGATCAGAAATTTGCCATCTCTATAGAATTAGGAAGATCAAACTTTAAAAGAAGAAATCTGTTATTATAACATGTGCCCCATGATTTCAAGTACAATCTTTGGTTTTCAGGGTCTCTTTTAAATAAGATAGGTGGAGGAGAAGATGGAGAGTAATCCCAAGATGTGTTTTCAAGGGAGAAAGAATGAGGAAAAATGATAAACACTGAGGGAGCAGGGGGAATTGTGACTTAATTAGGTATTTAAAATATAATTAAAATACATTAAAAGATGATCAAGTAATTCCATATATGTAAATATAATGTATCAAATAAGCTGTATATATTGGCCCTATTTCAAGGGCACATTCCTGTTTATTACTGTGCATAAGCTTCTGCTTAAGTGCTTTTCTTTGAGGGAATGGTCTTAAGCTCTTATTTAAGTGTTCTTGAAATAGGGCCAATGTGTAACTCTATGCCTTTTTCACTCACTGTGAAGACACTCTGCCTTTGCTCACTATGTTCATTTATTCTATGCTGACCCATGTGCAAAAAACTCTTCCAGATGGGAGGCAGGGCTCTACATTTATTGGTATGGTACAATCTCACCATCTTGAAGTCCTGAAAGGGGTATTCTGGGTTCTCTGGTGTTTCTTCATTGTGCTGTTAATACTAGTAATACAAGTAACAGTTAATAAATCAATCTGTTTCTTCCAGGAATTTTGCTAGAAGGCATTAACCCCTTCTCACCATCTTCCAGGCCACACCCCTGCACTCTTTACAATGAGTGCAGCATATTTTTTATTTCTTCAACTGGCATTTGCAATCTGTCCTGACATAATTTACACATTTACACATTTTACAGAGCAAAGCACAGTCATGCAATTTAATTCCAAAAAACATAAGCATAGGAGACTCGGCACACTCGATTAGCAAAGCATATGATCGAGTTTTGCCAGTATGATATCAAAGGCACACGTTTGATTTGAATTTGTGTCAAAATGTACCTGCTGCTCTTCATTTCAAAACAGACATGTGCTGATGTGTTAGCCCACATTCACACACAGGGGGCTTTTATATGCTGCTAACTGCACGTGTAGACCAGTGTCCTTTATAAATGTACTTTCTTTCCATTCTTTTTCTCTTATCTCAAGGCAGCTGGTCTCCACATCCTTAGGGAGAGAGAAGGCCTGTCATCGCCTGAGAGACATAGAAGGGGAGAGCAAGAAATCACTGTTGAACCTAATGAAATAAAGTTCTGACCCAGATAAAGTCATTTGGGTTATGCCACTGATCATTGCCCTATTGAGCCACCATTCCAGTTCTATTATTTCTTTTAAATAGGGATTTAATGCTCATGAATGGAAGGTGAATGCTTGAAAATGAAAGGTGATCACTGCAGTAAAGGACAAATCAATACAGAACCAAAGTGCTTTACTTATCCACAGGGCAAACTAAAGTGAAAGGAAATGTCTTCAAGACCCTCTCAAGCAGTTGTACTAATAGAAATGATGATTAAATTCCCATACTATTACACTTGGACTTACAAAAAATCAGTGATTAAACATTTACTAGGAAAGGAATTGGCAGTTACCTGGACTGTGGGCATTTTGTTGTTCATTTTCCTTTAGTGTGATTTAAAGGAAAAGAATTTGATTGAATTTTGTGAACTTTTAATTAATAAAGATTTGTAACTACAAAGAGCAGTCGTAGAAGAGGCAGGGTAAAAAATATCCCCTATAAGTTATTTAAGGTTCGGTTCCTAGGGATGCAAGGAACTGAGTACTGTTCTTGGGTTCTGGGTCATACAAGTATAAATGAGTGTATTTGGAATAATAGCTGGAAAGCTTTTTCAGTAGGAGTAAAATGGCCTTTTTTACCCCTGGATGTGAATAATACTTGACATTGTGTGTCAGCAGTACAAAGTGCTGACACGTTACTGCTGTAATGTGGTGGCAAGAGAAATGCTTATGTTCACAGGTAAAATATTTTTGAATTTCATAGAAATTGTAAAAATGAAAATAGAATTTGTGCCAGGAACTTTCTGTGCTAATCTGGGACTAACATTTGGGGGTGTTGGTGTCAAGAGAATTGGTTTGGGGTCATTCTCAGCAGTAGATGAAACAATGAAGAATACATTTCCTTTGATCCTCCTGTAATCCCTGATTGGCTGGAAGCAGGGAGAGACAGTTAACTTCACGAAGTCAATAAATGTGGCCATCTGGGAGAATGCAAATTTAGACAAATGTGATATATGTGGGATGACACTTTTTGCTTAGAACATGCCACACCATAAAAGCATTAAAATACATTCATATGACCCAGAGCATTTGATTAAAGCCTTTAATATACAATAAATTCAACCCCAAGCAAACTTAAGAGTACAAATTCCAGACCCAGATTCATTCAGGTTTACTTTTCTGCTTCCTTAGCCTCTTCTGTCTGTACTGTGTGTTTCCTTTCAATTCAACTGAGTGGAATCTGTGTCAAAACCACTATCCATTGTGCCACAACTACTCCTTTATGTGGAAAATTGTTTTTCCTCTTTCAGTTCTTTACATTTCATCCTTTTGAGCCGTCAGCTTGGGGAAAAAAAAAAAAAAAAAAAAAGTTAAGTATCTATGTATGTATGTAATTTCTTCTGGAAGAAGTCACAGTACTCCTAAAACGAATAAAGCTACAGGACCTGATATTCATTGCTACTGGTAAAAATATTTTGCATTCAACAGCATGTCTTTCCCTACCTGCAGGAACATCACCTTGTGATATACTTGGGCTCAGCTATTCCCAGGCAGGAAGAAATCCAAAGTTGCTCACAGTCTTTTTCCAAGTAGTAAAACATGCAATGCTGCTATCCAACTTCAAGCTCTATAGCTAGCTGCACAGTAATATTTATCTGTCGATACATATTTAGATCTTTAGATCAGTCATAGTGTGCTTTGGTATGACATAAAATGCAATTTTTCTGTAGACTGGACTGTGTCTTGAATTTGCTTACTTAAGCCAAATATGTTACTTAAATAATAAAATGAGAAAGAACAACTTTTTGCTCAATCAGATAATGACAAGACAAGAGGGAATGGTTTTAAATTTAAAGAGGGGAAATTTAGATTAGAGGTTAGAAGGAAATTCTTCACTCAGAGCATGGTGAGGCACTGGAACAGGTTGCCCAGAGAAGTTGTGAATGCCCAGTTCCTGGAGGTGTTCAAGGCCAGGTTGGATGAGGCCCTGAGCAACCTGATCTAGTGGGTGGAATCCCTGCCCATTGCATGGAGGCTGGAACTGGATGATCTTTGAGGTACCTTCCAACCCGAGACATTCTATGATTCTATGTTGCTTAAAATCTGTTTTAAAGCAGTGTATTAACTACCTCAACCAGTGGAAGTCCTTTTTTTTTTTGGTGGCTGCCAAATAACTACATTATGTGTCCCATAGCATGTGAATAGCTAAAACTAAGGATCGCCTTTTCCCTACAATGTGCATAACTGGACAAACATAGGTTATGATTTTCAGCTGATGTAAATAATTACATTAAGTCATTACTTAAGATTTGTCATTTTTCTATAAGAGACTGAACAGCTCTAGTTAGAGCAAACACAGGTTTTTGTTTGTTTGTTTGTTTGTTTTGTGTGTGAAATGAAAAATTGTTTTTTTCCAAGATACCAGACCATTTATAGTTAAGAAAATAATAGCAGAGATAAGCTTGCATTCTTTGTTTACATTAAAATTCTACTAATAGTGGAACTAGCCACGTGAGTAAAACTTGTCTGACTAATCCTTATTTTGTGTGATAAGAGATAATAGATAATGAAACAAATCAAGCATCTCAAACTGAGGATCAAGATTGCAGTAGAAGGAAAGCTAGTTTATTCCAAAACAAAACAGTATGTCTGGTCTTCAGGTCAACAAAACTGCTCCTGATGACCCAAAAGCTCTGCTTTTATGGTAGGTGAGCAGACTACCACACCAAGGTCATAGCTATAATGCTGAAATGAGAGGGTAAGCTGAACGGTGTTTACATATGATGGAGAGGCCTACTGGAGACAAGGATGTAAAGCAGAAAGCAGACGACATGCCTGTTACTATCTGTGTTTTGAAAGGTGAGACAGGCACAGAAAAAACCACCAAAGGTTTCCGAGGAGAAAAGAGGGTGGGGGACTCTCCCTTTAAAAGAGCGAGTCCAAAGTCCAATTTCCTGTAAAGTCTCTTGTGATCATGTCTACCTGTGATTAGAGAATTAAATATTCCACAAGTCTAACTGTACACTCATTTACTCTCACCTTCTGTTCACACCAGTCCTCTAACGGCTCTGTGCAATAAAGTACACACTGCTAACCAACACAACCTACTTCATCTGCACTTCATCAGATTAACATTAGGTTGAAATCTCCTAGACAATATAAATGAGATCAATAAATAGTGCAATCAATCTCAGCTAGTTTTAAATATCCAGAGAGAGATTTAAACAGAACTCCTCTAAGCTGACATTGCTCTAGCAGCAAAGAGAACAGCAAACGTATTTGTACTGATACTAACGTGTCTGTTACCCATTATGATGCTTCTTACACTTAACCAGCAAAGCCAACAGGACTCTTCTGGTTGATTTACTGGTGCTTTGGAGTAAGTGTTTAGAATAGAACATTGTTGAATTTGCAGTGATATATATATATATATATACATATATTTACAGCTTTACTTTCGCTTTGGATTTCCAAATGTACTCTGTTTGAGTAGGGCTTTATTTGGTTTTGCATTTCTTTTCATATTTCCCAGGTGTTCAGTCAGGGACTGAAAAATTTTGTCCAGCTCTGAGTACATTGTCATTGGCTAAGAAATAACATATATATTTCCATGATTTTTCAAGAAAAAAAAGAATAATTATCTGATATGTTGTAAATGAAGCAAACATACAGAACTCCCTGATTCCAGATCAGTGACAGAAAACTTGAAAAGCCAAAGCAATAGCACAGTAACAACTCCTACAGATAAAAAGGACAGTACAGTACTTGAAAACAAACAAACAAACAAAAACAACAATAAAACAATCCTCTTCATGGTATAGGCTTGATAATTTTATTCATCACTTCATCTTTAAGCTGAAATCAGAGCAGTTGCAACAGCCACAGTCAAGAATGGTGATTCAAGCCCTGACATAGGTTCCAGACTGAAATAGGGTGAGACAATTCAGAACATTCTAGGTTTTAGTACCGTTTCAGTTTCCCCAGAACTGCAACAACTGCTTCATGGGGCTAAAAGAATCTTCCTCTCATAAAAAGAGCTTGTTTTTTGAAGTGCAGCAAAGCAGGTAGGACTTTTCTTATATCCTTCCTTTCTTTTTACCTTTCTGTGACCCCTAAGAAGGCACAGTCCTCTCACAGTCTAATCAGCATGGGAAATTGCAGAATGAATGGGCTGGAAAATTCCTTTGAAAGGCAATAATAATATATATATTTTTTCATGTATGAATTCCAGCTTGATTTTTAGGAGCTCACAAATTGAAGTCACGGTTATTGTTTTTTTTTTTTTTTTTTTTTTTTTTTTTAAATTTACTCCTTTCTAGAGCTTTCTGAAGGCACTCACTTTTGCATAAGTTGTAAGTTTGTGTTGAAATCCTATGATAGTCTGTGTTACATGGTTTTAGTGTGTTCTGTACTGCCCTGGGAGCTAACCCCCTCCCCCAAAGAACTCCTTCTCAGCCCCTTCATCTGTAACCTTTCTGCAAGTAAATGCTAATTGAAAAAGAAAGAACACCACTAATCTTGGAATTTAAATGCATTTAACAAAACCAATCTCAATCTAAATTGTTGTTTCACCATTCCCTTTTCCCCAACAGATGTTGAGAAACTGCAATTCCTATTAAGAACACTTGACTGTTTACTCAGCAAGAGAACTTCAGGCTCAGGCTGCATCAATCTAAATGCGTTTCAGGACGTCAGTCTTTTGAAAAGTGCAGACTGTTAGTTGGTTATTTTTAAATGTAATCTTCACATAAAAGGGTTGCTGCTTTTTTTTTTTTTTCTTTTCTTTTCACTTTGTCATCCTCTTCCTCCTACTTTTTTTTTTTTTTTTTAATAATGGCATCAAACATAGATGTCCTGAATTTTTATGCCCTATTCCATTTAAGTTTCTCTCCATGGTGCTTTATTTCATTTTTCTCTTCTTTTCAGCTTTGAACGAAAGGGATATTAGTGAAGATTGTGAATATTATTGCAGGAAAAAAAAAAAAAAAGATGCTAGAAATGTTATGTAGTAAGAGTGTTAGACATCAAAAGGAAGAATATGTTTTCTTACTGAGCTTTACAGTAAAGCCCCCGTGGGCTTTGACCACAGACCTACGTAAAGTTATCTGTTCAGATAAAGGCAACTTTGTGTGGTTTTGTTGTTTTGTACCCTGGGCGTCGCTAGTTAACCATGATCAGGAAAGTAGACATCTTGTTTTTTTCTCTCTCTCTTTTTTTTTTTTTTTCTCTCTCTTATCTCTTCACACAATCCCTCGGTTAATAAATGCAATATTGGTATTTGTGTATATCTCCTAAAGTGATAATCATGAAATGAAGCTTAGGCCTCAGTTCTGCAATTACAGTTGGGCTGTAAACCCACACAGTGACACTGGCATAAACTCCTGTTTAGCATGAGTCCTTCAAGACTGTTTTACCATAGAATACATTTCATTGGTGTTACTCATACGGTTTTTAAGTGTGGTGGGTCAAGTCCTCTCGCTGTTACTGGGGGGAGTGGAGGCCAAAGCTTGCAGGCCTCGCTATGTACCTGCATTGCCAGGGGCAGGTCTGTGGTGGCTGAGGCCATCCCACCTCTAGCAGTATGTTGCCTTGAATACAGCTGCTGCTGTTCTGAGGTCTTTGGAATAGCCTCCATTTTCTCCAACAAGAGCACAATCTGTACCGTGCAAGATCAGGCCTAACAGCATGGCTCCACCCTGCCACTGTTGCATGTTGCAACACAGGGAAAGCAGGAGAATGCGAAAATGGCACGTCAGTCAAAAAGAGAGCTTAAATTATGAATACGAACAGGCAACAGGTAACTGGGTGTATGTGTGTGTATGAGGGTGAACGTCTGAACTTTTGAAATCTCAAGCAGAAACCTCCACTTGCTAGCTGCTATCTGTATGGGCTGGCTATATATTTCGGTAATGCCTGGTCTAAACAAAATTGGTCCATCTTGAATCCTCCAGTTAATAAAGAGGAACAAAACACAACCACCAAATAGACGTCTGCTCTGCAGTTGGGCTTCTGCACAAAGATTGTCTAGATTAGGAAAATGGGGGGGTTGTATTCCAGGAGGCAGAGCTGGTGCTAAAACAAAGGCTCTCAAAAAGAAGTGCTCTCAGGAGAAAAAAAAAAAAAAAAAGTGGGGGAGGGGCTGGAGATAAGGTGGCTGGAGGAAGGATTATGGAAGATTCTTGATCTGGGAGATCAAGGAGGTGATAACACATGCCAAGAAATTTCCAGGACAAGTACTGAACAACACAACGTTCTACAGTGATCCATCAGTGATCCCTGCTTGCAAAGGAAATCAAAATTAATTTAATACTGGGAAGGGAAGTGTGTAAATGGGTTTGTGAGATAACCAAGTTGGGTAGATGCTCCGATACTACTGTCATTTACTTTGTCTCACTTGTGACAGAAGAGTAAAGAATGCTGAGACAAGCATCAAAGGCTGATACTCAAATATCTTGAGCATCAAAAACACTCAAATATCATAAACATGTTTTTAAAATGGAATAGGTATTTCCTTAACATTTCTAAGAAAAAATAAAAGTGAATATGCAAGAAGGAAATCAAATAAACAATGGACTTTGATTAAGATTCAAATCAAGGTTTCAATATTCCAAGATAACCTGAATATAGAAGCAGTTATAATAAAAAAAAATAAATAAATAAAAAGAAGAATCATGAAGTGCAATATACAAAGTAATTTCTTGCTATGGCAATCTAATGGGTAAGTCTGGAGCCTTTACCCCAGTTACATATCCAGAAATCCACTGGAACCAATTACTTGTGCGTAGAGCATGCAGGAAGGATTTTCTTATCTGCAACATGTAGGGATATCAGAAACAATAAAAAAAAAAAAAAGGAAAAAAAAAACAAAAACAATGTTTGAGAAGTTTTTTTTTTCATTTGCGCATTGTATTAAAAGCGTGCAAACCCACAGTATTATCAACTCTGCACCACAAAAAAAAAAAAAAAAAAAAAAAAAAAAAAGTATCTGCATGGTTGCAGAGGATCTGAATTGTATATATAGTTTCTCGAAATAGCCTATACCATACAGTGTCAAGAGTTCTCCAGTAGTTTCATTGGGTGGCTTTCTAGCTTATACTAATGCACCTGAAAATCCTAATGGCCAGGGCAAATAAAAATGCCTGTGCAATAAGGAAAGTCTACTTCTAAGACACTGTTGCTTAGATGAGCTTTTTTTAAATTCTAAACCAATATATAGAATCACCAGCACTTCCATCAGTTACACATGTTTAGGTAAATCGGATTTCTCTTTTTGGTCCCAAAAGTAGCCTTGGAAAGAAAGTAAATTTTATTAGAAGACTGAATTGTAGCAAAACATTTTTTCCTTCTAAAATGTTAGAACTAAAAGAGTTCAGGTTTGTGGTTCCATTTTGCTTTTCCTTCAATATCAGAAATGCAGGTGTTTGCTCTCTGCTTATGTTTGGTTCAGAAAATGCGTTCATTGTGGTCACTGCAAGGGAAATTCCCCTCTCTGTGAATGTGTAGCTCATCTGGGCTCCCCTCTGTCCCTCTTTTGTAGCATCACTGTGTAGCAAGAGTAGAAAATCTTGTACATTTTTGTTTTGTGTGAAGGATCATCTTCTTTCAAGATCTTAGCGGTAAAGGTCAACTTGTAGTGTTTAGTTTTCTTCTCCAATAACATTTCATGTTAGGTTTGTGCCTTTTCTGGTGGTGTGATTGATTTATTCATTCTGAAGCGAGAAGACCCCTCCAATACCTCCTCTCTGCTTTAGGAGTGAGCTGCAGGAAAGAAATAGCATTTGCAGAGATGCAGCACTGCCCTGTGACAGGAGAGGAGGCTGGCTCAGTCCCTTTTCAAGTAAACACGTGGCTTCTGCATACCAGTCTGTGCTCACAACACTGCCTGGAAATGTGAGAGCCTTTCTGACCTGTGTGACAACACATCAAAAGTAGAGCTGCATGGTGTGGAGGATAACCAAGATGGCCTTCCACCTCTGGAGACAAAGCAGCCAGACTGACAGTCAGGTACAGCTGCCTCATCCTCCAGAAGAAGGAATGTATCTTCTGGAAGATGTATTCTTGAGTATTCATTGGAGAATGAGTTGTAGAGGGCTGCAACACTTTGTGTAAAACAGGGCAGCCCTGTCCATTGCTGTGTCAAAAATGTTGCATGTTGAATTTGGAACAAAGACCCATTCAGGTCTGTGTTCTTCCTTCTAGTAAAAGTTTGTTTCCTTAGCATCCAGTCTAACTATATTCTAAAAGGTAATTCAAATGATAATTTTTCCCCAGCCTGTAGTGTCAGTGGGAGCTGCACCCTGGACTTGCAGGATCTGGGGTGGCCAGCCAGCTAGTCAGCCAGGACAGACTAGATGCTGATCAAACATAAACAATAAAGAAATGTATTTGCAAAGAATAAAAACAAAATCTTCAGGGCTCTGTAAAACAAATGCAGATGGTCATTTTTGCATCTCCATTTTAGTAATCAGAAAATATGCAGTTCTTAGATCTGTATGTCAAGGTCACTGTTGGCTGATCAGGTTGGAGAGGTCAATGAAACATCTCTTCATGTATAAATATTTGTTTGCCTTATTGTCAAGGGCCAAATTGAACCCTTTACTGTTACATATTTGTTGCCATGTGAGTAGGATGGTTGTTTATCTTTTTGGTTCCAGGACACTGACAAAGGATCTAAGGAAATTTGTTATTGCTGTGCACAAACCTAGGCGTGTCCTACTGATAGAGTACAAATAAGGTGCGACTTACACTTCTCTGCAGAATTTCTCTATCCAGAGTGAAATGATTTGTGTGTGTGTGTGTGTTTCCCAGGATTGGCTTGCAGTATGTTCACAAATTGCAGTTAGTAGAAGAAAATTTTCACTTCAACAATAGTCACAGCAGTACATGCTAATGGGTACCAGTTAACAAAGCAATGCTGAATTCCCATTAAAGTAGGAAATTCCCATTAAAAAATTGTTTCTTCAGTTAGGAACACCTATAGTTTTTATAATTATTTAATAAATCCTTAATTCTTCATGTTGCAGATTGTGTCCAAGAATCTTTTGGGATTAGACATATTCTTTATAGCATTTTTCATATCCTGATCAAAGGTCAGAAAATGTGGAAAACTTACTTACTTCTTGTGATAATAAGCTCTTTTACTTCTGTGCCTTGGTTCAACAATTATGTAGTTTTTTTTTAACTTTTATTCTGCTTGGTTTTAAGTCTGTTTTTAAGCACTTGAATTAAGATTTTGATATACAAAGCATCAAAGGAAAAACAAATATATTTTTAGCTATTTAATTCACACTTGGGTATGAAGACTCAGACAAGTTCTGGTATTTCCTATCAGTGATAGTTACAGCACTAACACAATGCAATAATTCTAATTGGTTAACTAGAATTATTATTTAATAACAATGTTTAGAAAAAATCTACAGAAATCTACAGAAATGATCTATGATCTAATCTACAGAAAAATCTATGGATTACTCTTGCAGGGTATATAATTATTGTTATCCCCATTTAAGGTGAAAGTGAAAAAGAGAGATTCCTGTTTGGCATTATAGGATGAACTGTTCAGTCTGGAACTAGAAGGTCTAACATCTGTCTCTTGATTAAAATCCACAACAGACTTTAAAGAGTGACTAAAAGAGAGTGAAGAGTTACATTTATTTATTTATTTTTTTTCTTGAGAACTAAACTTGGTCACTAGTTAGCCCACAGCTTTCTAGAAAGTCATTTTAGGTTCTTAAAAGTAAAATTGTACCTGTTTAGTGAATCAAAATAAAACCAAAAATAATCACAAACAAAAAGATCATGGGTATGATGAGTTTTCACAAAAGATTAAAGATTTGTAAGAATTGACACACTTTCAAAAAATGTTTGATTTCATTTAAAAAGCAGATCAAATTAATACTGTTCTCATTAAAAAATAAATAAAAATAAAAATCAAGGAACAAAATCTACAAGGTATTTAACCTTTTTATTCCCCACTTTCCTTGTAAGGGTTAGTGATACATGTATGTACCACTCACAGAAATGCTGGAGGGGTCATCTTTTCTGCTGGATTAGGACCATGTGTTCCATGTTAGAAGAACTTACTCTAAGGAATACCCACATTTTTTATCTACAAACTATTCATTCACTGGTTGAAATAAAATATTCAGGGGTTCAGGATTCATAATGTGTTTCTTTAAGGTACTGCTGCAATTGTGGATAAAAGGTGATATTGCAGTGAAAAATGCTGCTAATTACCATTTATTATTATCCATTATTATTTCCGTTTATATCTCACTATTTTTAACTTGCTCATATAATTTCTCTTCCTATGACTTAGTCCAGATTGTATGATAATAACTGAATAAATAATGCTAGTGCTTTCCTATCCTGTTTTCCTTTATTATTATTATTATTTTTTTTATGAAACCAGATTTCTAGATATTCTAGGGAATATCATCACTTGATATTCCCTACCCCTTCTAAAAACATAGCCATAATTTTGTAGACGTTGCTAAGTATTTGAGGTGAGTGTTTGGTAGAATTCTGCAGGCATGTGACAAACAAGTAAATAGAGTAAATACAAATACAATGCATTCTGTGGATTTTGCCAGGATTCTGGGAACATTTTTTATTGACCTGAAAAAGAAAATTTTTTTTCTCATGTGCTGTTTTCTGTATGTTGTGTCACACAAAGCATATTCTGTACAATCTGTGAAGCCTCACATTAGACAGAGTGAAAGTTAAGTGAATTTTTTGAGGATTATTTATTATATTGCAAATCACAGCCTGGCATAGTGCATTTCTTCACTGAAATATGTTTTTAGCACTTTGGAAATCCCTTTGTATGCATCTGAGTCGATTAATTTCTCTGCAAGCATACGTGCTACTCAATATACTTGTTATGTGTTTGTAGCTCTCGGTGTGTAATGAGACATTTTTGCTGTTGCTGATAATTCTGTAGATTCCATTGTACCCAGACATATGGTGTCAGTTGTTTGAAGGCTTTAGAAGCTCTTGGATTGGCTGTGATGTATAAATGCAATAATCCCCATAGAAAACTTCGGACTTCTAGAATCAGAGTTTAAAATCTGCATGCTCACTTGCAGGCTGGGGAGTTTTAAAAACAAACGGGCCCTTGTAGATAATTTAACATTAATGGCCCGAGTCAACAAGAAGTGCAAAACATTCAACGCCCAGGAAGAGCTATCTAAAGTCTGAGATGTGCTTCCACAGGGTATGAGCCAGATGGAAATATGTATAACCAACATTTTATCCATATTCAGTGTATATTAAATTAGTGTTATTAAAGGACAATTGTTAAATACTTTAATAAGGAAGAATGATGATTTGCCTTCTCTGTGTAGTCCTAATCCAAAACCAGCAGCATCCAATCGAAAGACCCCATTGATTTTGATGGGTTTTCTATTGAGCCTTATGTCTGCAAGCTGGATGAAAGACAGCTGCAGGGAACTGGAGGGCCCTGTTTTAGCAGATGCTCCTGGCCTGCCCTAAACCCGTACAAATCATCACAGGTCCTTCATAGCATGTGTATCTGGTGTCATGCCTCCATCACAGTCAGGAGGAGACTTACCATAGATTCGGGGTAGAGTTCAAATTTCACCCATACTGCTCAGTTTATTTTGTTTGCTGTTCTGGGTATTAAATATCCCTGAGGAAGGTGTTCTGCTTGGATTGCCTCATGAGGCATGTAAGCAGCAGAGTTTGGCTATTATATGTCTATAGCCCTGTTGCCTGAATTGGGGCATAAATACATTCTTTTTACGTGCAAACCCTTGGTGCAAAGCGTTTGTTATTGTAGCAGCCTAATAAAACAAATATCGGTCAAAAGCCCAAACTTTCTCATATAATAAATGAATAAGGACCATTTTCCCTGTGATATCATGGCCTTAAATAGTGTTTCACCAAGGCTAAGCTGGGCTGCAGTATGATTTGTTAGACATGACTAACTACAGATAATGTTTGAACAAAATAGGAACAGCATTTCTTCTGTCCTCCTAAAACATTTGCTTCCATGCACTGTGGTAAAGCTTTTTTTAGGGAAAACGAGTACATTAATGGGGTCTTCTATGCAATTTAATGAACCAGTGGGCCTCAACTTATTCATTATTTATATAGCTATTGTATTTAGGGCAGCAATGCTCTAAGTCCAGGTTGTAACTAGGCCCCATTTTTCTGGATGCAATACAAACACAGAGTTAATCAACTGAACAACACATAACGATTTGTAACTTCATTGCTGTTGTATATTGCAGGAATACCAAAACAGGTGCAGCCCAGGAATGTGTGACCAGCTAGGAATTATCCCCATCTTTTCCTCTCCCATAGAAGGCTACTTAAAACTCTTGGATGAACATCAGCCAGCTGTTATCCAATGAACAGAAATTAAATATGCCGGGGGGGGGGCAGGGTGAGGGGAATTAGCCTGCCCATACAGCCTACATGTGGATGTGAGAAAAAGGGTAAGTAAAACAGGGAAGCAAAAAAAAGCTTTTAGCCTTATATTCCCCTGGATTCCTCAAGGCTAAATGGCAAGTTTGTCAGGTTCTTTAGGTTATGATGAGAATAATATCTCTTTGGTGATGACCAGGCATTTTTTCCTTGACACACCCTTTCACTTGCAATTCCTTCTAGCATCAGTACCAAGGGAATTTATAGGTGATACCTTTACAGACCGTTTTCTGTGTTCTGCTTAAGAGTAACTTCCCCTCTGGTTAGAGTACTTTCTCCCCTCACAACTTTGTGGAAGACATCCAAATAAGCAAGTTCCATCTAGCGTTTCCCATAACACAAAATGAGAATGATCCGTACTATAAAGCTGGTGTGAAGGAAGCAGAACTGAGATATTTGGTCTTTCTTCTTAATACATCTCTCTAACTCTCAGCTGAAGATGAAAGATTAGGGTTATTCAGGTAAAAGATTCAGACAACCAAATATATTTGTAAATTACATACATATCATTAGCTGAAAATGGTTGATTCAAGGGGAAAATTTAACCCAAATTTAATTTTACTTTCAAGGACTTATTTTTAGATTTTTGTTATAGAAAGGAAAAACAAAACAAAACAAATCAAAAAAGTGAATTCTATTGAAAATATGTAGGTGAGAAAAATACCATTCCATGATCCTGTCAGACAGACACAGAGGTTGAGGATTGTTTGCAAAGTGCAATTTTCCCTCCGCTAGTTCTTTGGACCATCAGAAGGACCAGTTGTACACTCACCTGGAGCTGCCACTACAGTAGTCTCTTGTGCTCATGTCAATAGTGCTGCTGTCTGGAAGGGAAGATAATGGCATCTTTGACAATGAGGAACTGCCTCTCTAGAGCCCAAAACAACCTTATTTGGGTATATACTTTATCCTTTCCCTCACATATGTAGGCAAGAGACCGTAGCTGATATCAGAGGAGTTGCACATGATTGGTTTTATTTTGTGAATAGGAAATATTGGGATTCAGAGTGCTAGTTACTTTTTGCATGCAAATGCCCTGTTTCTCTTACATAAAAGGCTGTATAAGTTGCAGATAAGTGTTTTGTGAATCAAGCCCGAAATCCTCTTTTTATTTTAACTGGAGACTTTAGCCAGTGGATAAGCTCCATCAGACATTATTCAAACATTTTATGGCTTGCAAATAATTTTTTTTTAAAATTTTTTTTTTAAAAGAGCAGTTTAAATAAGAGAAAACAAAAGTTTTGTTGGAAGTGGCCTGGTTATAGATATCTTCTTTCCACCCCAGTGGCTTGAAGTGACTGTTAACTGGCATTTGGCTGTTTTATAACTGGTGCAATTATTTTGTCAAAGGTTGTAGGGTTTTTTCCTCCTTTAAAAAAAAAAAAAAAAAAAAAAAAAAAAGTTAGTTTACAGTTTATTAACTTAGATTACTGCTAATAGCTCCCATGGGTCTTTCTACTGAAACAAGGACCAGGATAACTGATTTCTTAAGACCAATCTGGAAGACTTTAAAATGCATTAATAGCTATCACTGAAACAGCAGGAGGAAGAATAGTCTCTTTTTTTTTTTTCTTTCTTTTATTTTCTTTTCTTTTTTTTTTTTTTTTTCTTTCTTGTCTTTTCTTTTTGCTCTTGTTCTCTGCATAAAGTTTTCCCCCAACTTCATCCATTTATGTTATCCTCTTTCTCTCTCTCCCTCTCTCTCTATTTCAGCTATTAACTGACTAAGGTGCAAGTGAGTGCGAATAATCAGCAATGACTCTTTTTGGCTGCTCAGGAAGCACATTAGCACATAAATATGTGGTCTGAAGTCAAAGCACCACATTATCAAAAAGGTCTAAAAGAACTGTAGGATAATATTCACGGACTTTAAAACATTTTGCTTTTTCATGCATAAAGACTTGTAAAAACAACACATATGGGTTAAACATTAGGCATGTAGCTGTTTGGTTTATGAAGAAAGTAATCTTTCTATGAAGAAAGCAATCATTTATTACATGCGTCTATCAGCAGGAAAAATATTTTTCTACTTTCACTGCTTTGGCATGTCTCCTCCAGTCATCCCTTTCCATCCTACTCTCCACCTTCCTGGTCAAAAGAGGAATGAGTGGATGAAGGCTGAGCAGAAGTATTTACTCAATGTGTCAGAACTTGTGTCTGGGAAACCTGATGAAGACTTTGAGAGAGAACTTTCTCTCACTTGTATTCCTTTGTTGCTCTTGCTATAGAGAGCAATGAAGAAAATCTGATCTACCATGGAAAGACCGTAAACAGTTAAAGCAGCAGGGCTGTTTGTTATCCAGGTACTCACATTGGAGTTACATGGTGCCAAACATCATGAGGAAGTGATAATATGAGTCCATATCTGCAGGAATAAGAGTGTAGGTACAAGCAGTGAAGTTATATTATTCCAACTGTTCTCATCACTTGAAATTATGATGCTATGGAGTCTGCAGCATCAGCTATCCAGCTGAGATACTGGATGAAATTTCATTTCTTCCCCTGCTTCCTTCCTGAGTAGTGAAACTTATGCACTAGTCACATGTATTCATTTTCATGGTTTTAGTGTACTAAAGTGTACACAGTGTGTACACAATGTGTACACAATGATCTAAGGAGAAAAATTTACTATGCTAGGTGCTGTACAAAAGTAATAATTGTCCTTTCCTCAAAGATTTTTTAATTAAAACATCATTAATTGTATGGAATAAAGAAAAATGGGGGTGGGAATGGGAAGAAGGGATGTTCTGATCCTATGTCTAATGGGAAGATGCAGATAACTCAGAAATAGTTGCTTTGAGACCTGAAAACATCAAGCAAGATACCTACAGCAAAGGTATCAATACATATAAAATAATAAATAACGAGACAGTATTGAGCTACTTCATAAGAATAATTTCTGAAAATGTTGCCCAGAAAATAAATTAAATTATGTAGAACTCAGTTACTGGCATCACCAGGTGCTATAAATCAAGATAAAATCCTTAAAGTAGGTTTTACTGTATTTACAGATCTTGGTGCTGTAGTCTGTATTTTGGTTATCTGCAAAGGTTTGCAGACATATATTTTTATTAAAAGTTGCTTCCAGGAGTCCATTCCAACTAGTGCATTGATTTAGTTGAAAATGTTTCATTTTCAGGCTTGAGTGGGGGTCATACCATTGTGCTCTCTTTTCAATACTTTGCAGTTTTATTCTTTATTGACTCACAGAGGTATATTGAAAGAACCAGTGTTATCAGATATGCAAGCTATAGCATAATCCTATTTTTCTGGAATTAGTTTTGCATGTAGTCTGTAGTGTGCTGAAATGTTCATTTCTATGCAAAAATCAGAAAGTTGAAAAAAATGACCAATGGGTTTATTGGGAGGATACTCATGTCATTTTCTACTACCAGTTCTTGACATTCAGCTGTTGATGTTCAAGTGCTCCTGTACTAAAAGTGCATGTCAGATAGTATGGCAGTGAAATAGCATACTTTTCTGTTACAATGAAATTTCAATAAGGGTGGAATTTTGCCTTAAAAAGAGGACAGTGATCTTCTCACATATACTGTCCTTTGTCCTGAGGCACAAGAAATCCCCAAATCCCTAAAATATTTTATCTGTAGATAAGATAATTTTGCACCAGCCCAGGCATGAAAAAGAAAAGTATATCAGATGCAGCTGGAAAAGTTGCTCAGGGAGAAGGTAAATTAAAGGTTTCTATCTTATCTGTATTTCAATTACAATTTTATTTTTGGTCCCTGGCAGTGCAGACAGTTGAAATCCTGGGAAGTGGAGACACTCATAGGTGTATGAAAAAGGAACCTTTAATGGTGAAGATGTATGTATTTGATCCATGCTGCTTTTCATGTTGGGTATACACGACATTAAAATAAAAATGTGGACTCTTATGGAGGGGCCCATCTGTTTGAGTTGACTTGAGGATTTTTTTTTTTATTTTATTTTTTCCCTTTTCAATAGTAATAACCTAGTTTAAAAGTCTGCAGATCTGCCTGTCTCATTCTAAAGGTCAGTCCTAATGAAAACAGCTGTGCAAGGACCAGCAGAATGGTTTATCATAAAGAGCTGATCTGGCTTCCACTCGGGGCCATGCTGTATATTTGAATCTACTGTCTCAGAGTCTTCTGGGAACTGGATGATGAAGCTCTGAGATAAAAATCTCTTAGCTCTTTGATACTTGTGTTTGTGGGTAAAGACCATAGAAGACTTCCTCTCTTGGATTTTCCAGACCTCCTCTCTTGGATTGTCCAGTGGCCACATAAGTCTAGATCTTGCTGAAGGTGTTGACATTTCATCAGGTGCCTTTCTTGTTTATTAACTGCTTTATCAAAGACATGAAAGACTGAGAAAATTTTCCTCTTAGTTTTGGATGTAATACCAATCTCCACTGTTATTAACGATAGAAAAATGGTCAGATGACACCCCACCGCTACTGCGTCTATAAATGATTCATTCGTTTTTGTAAACAGAGAAGCTCACTAGTACAGTCTGGAGCTGATTTATCAATATATTCTGTTGGTTTAGCAGATATTAGCCATAAACCTTGTTTCATGGGCCAGGGGGCATGGGGAAAGCCATGGGTTTCATGGGCAGGTAAATCTAGTTCTTCAGAATGATCCTGGTGCAACAAGAGAATAAAAAAAACATCCTTCCTGTGCCTATATTTCTATCATGAACACCACAAATTGATTGACTGATTAATTGAAGGCTTTGTTATCATTGGGTTACTCTTGGAGGCTAGGAGGGACTGGTACTGTTCCCCATGAACTCAATGAACTCAATCCCTCACCTCAACCACTGGAATTAGTTGCCTCAGCTGAAGAAGTGCTAAAAAGCCCCAAATGTCACTGCCTTTCCTTACTGGAAAAGCCAGGAATTCCTTTATCTCAGTACAGGCAAAAGGTGAAAGGAAGGGAGCTCACCTTTATGAACCCAGTAAGACTAAGACTGTTTAAATCCCTTGGAAGATTTGGGGTAAATATGAATATGAACTGTAATGTGGTAGCTAAGATTAATATCTCTTTGGAGCTTTTGTGTAGACAATCCTGATCTTTGTTTTCTCTCAGAAAATAAATTGCCTGAAAAATGATCCCTCCAACTGAGATTTCAGTATCTTCCAATTTTAGCTGCACCAATACTATTTATGATAAAGGGTCAACGTTTCTATAAAATTAGTAAGAGAAAGAAGTAAGAGAAGGTGTGAGAAGGTGAGAGAAAGAGGCTAGAGAAATGCCACAAATTATAATAGTTAAAAAAGTCAAAAAAAGTAGTCAAATCTTTTCATGTCTCATAGTGATTCACTGCCTTTAAAGAATTAGGTGTGAACTGATCAACACCTTCTAAAATAGGGTGTGTTAATGTGTAGGTACATGCAGATACACATATTTATGCTATTTATAAAAATATAATTATTCATATATTTGTGTTTCTGTGTATGAATATATAGCCCACACATATGCAAAATTTGTTTGCTATCTTCTTGCTTGGGAAAGGAAGATGGAGAAGGATTCTCTGTCTTCTGCCATCCCTCTTGGTAATATTTTCTTGTGTCTGTCTCAGATTCACATACAAATATTTGCTAAGGCATTTTCCAATCAAATTGAGATTTGAACAATTGCATGACTCGTTGCTTCCTATATTTCATTATCTCCAGCAAAATGTATATTTCCTCATTGCTATCACGGAAACACATCAGGGTTTTCATGTGACACAGTTAAAATTCACAGTGCATTCTCATAAAGCGCACCAGGCAAACATTTTAGGGTCTGGTGGTGTCCTATGGAGAAAGACCTGCAGAAATCACCAGGATAGAATGACGAATGAATGCTGGATTGTATTGCAGTTGAAAAGTAGCAGAAAGCTGTCTAATAGATCTTCTACTGTTTAGTGAACAGGACTCACATTAGGTAATGGCAGCAGAAAACATTAAAGACAATTGTATATGATGTAGTATTCGGTCAGATTCATTCACAGTGTATAGTCATTTCCAAATGGCATTTTGCTGTTCTTTGTTCTGTAGCAGTGCCTAATATTTCTAAACATTTTTAGGCTTTGTGACACCTTAATGGTATACAATAACAGTATGCGTCCCTCTTAGAAAAATGGATACTCTCATTTTTCTAAACATTGTGCCTTTACCTTTAACCATTTCCATTTAAATGCAAATTTCAATCATGTCCACCTCTCTGTATTCCAACAGAAACCCAGGGAAAAGACTATACCTTAAATCCTAATTTCTCCATAAAGGGAGCAGTTTCCTTCAGGTGTGTCACTCCATGTTATCTATTTTCCTTCTCATCTTATACATCATCAACGTGGCATGTTTACCTTTCAGATTTCACAAATTAAAGTCTTTTTGTTGTTGTTGTTGTTTTTGTTGTTGAAAATTATCATCAGTAGTTATCTTTATTTCCTGTTAAATCTGCCTGACGTCACCAACTCACATGGAAATTTCCCATTCTCGAGTCTTTGAATTACTACCAGCATTACAGGTGTTTGTACGCTTGAAAGTTTATAATTTCCTAAGCAACTGCTGACAAATTAAGTGAATTTGTGTCATAGGCATGGATTAATCTTGTAATTATTGTTCCAGTTTAAAGGAAATAATTGAATTTCAGGGTTAAGGATAAAACACGATGCTATGAGACATATGTGATACTGGTGTTGGTTTCCTGAATGTCTGTTCTTGGTATGCAGCTTAGCAACACATCTGAGCAATTCATTAAGGTGTCTCTGCTTAGTGAGTCTTTGGAGAGAAAGTTTCATTTGAATCCAGCATGTAAAAAAGCACTCAGAAAAACAGCCAACCTAAACAAAACATCCCTCTCCCTCCCCCACCAAAAATTCCAGACCCTTTATCTGTTGTTAGTCCCTCTTGATTTACTTTTGACAAGAGAGGGCACTGTGATAACATTCTAGAGTGGACATATTTGTATATACTTGCCTCTGAGACAGAAAGGAAGCCAGGGATTAACCCCTGAACCAATTACTTTACAATATAGCAACTACTTCAACACAAAGAGGGGAGAAAAAAGAGACAATTTAACTAATTAGTGCAAGTCACAGTGTTCTTTTTGGGAATTACTCTGTTGGAAGAAAAAATGTTGAGTGTGCTCATAGGCAAGAGGATGTCTGCTTTAGAGCGTATTTATTAATTCTCATTTTGAGTCAGCATTTACTGGACAAGAAATATAGCTGAAAATATGTAAGGCTCTAGTCCTTTAAGAGAATTACACATATTGGAAATATTGTGCCTGCCTATTGCTTTAGCAAAACTTTATTTTTAACCCTTTATTAAAATACAGCCATGTGCACTTGTAATTCTCCATCATATTCCTCGTGTTGGGAGATTAAACTCACTTTCTGTAGGTGAGCAATATCTTATGTATGTCATTTTAACATGAAGGTAGCTGTGTTACACAACTTCCTCTGCAATTAAGTTGTTTCCCACATTAACTGGGATGAAAGAGACTTTGAGTAAGATTTTTTAATGTAGATAGTATTGGAACACTTGAGTTGTCAGGTGGTTGGACTTGGAGGAAGGAGGTGATTTAAGACTTTGAGCACCTGTGCTTTGAAAATCAGATTATTTTTAAGTGTCATAAATTGGAGCTGTTTGTTATTTTCAAAAAAACGTGCCTATGTGTGGTTTATGAAGGTTAAACTGTTTTGTTGGTAGGGTCAGGACACTTCTTTCCTGCCTTGCTGCCACATATCTAGTGCATTCTGGTGAGATATTATTGTCGATAAGAACAAATGTCATCTGAGAAAAGCAAGTTAGAGAATGTCATTTGCATTTTAAATTTTAAGAAATGTTTTGTGGATAGTAGAGGACAGATTCCTGCCATGATGAGCAGAGATGTTAGATTTGGTATTCACTTGATTATAAAATCTTTTGGGCCTTCGACTTTTACTGCTCTGGGACACCAACTATGCTTGGGAATAATTGTGCCCTGTTAAAGAAATTTTACTTATATGGTTACATATAATCCAGACTTTGGGAAAAATCCTGGCTTCATCACTGTGTGGCAGATAGGGAGATCTGTGACTACCTTGGTTTTATTTTTTGTTTCTTCAACTTCCAGAGCAGAGTTCTTGAAAAAATAGCTCCTTTCCCTTTCTAAACAAAGACTCTGAGGTTATTTATCTTAAATGTTTGTTCTTTCTCTAAACTGAGAATCCTCCTCCTATAAGAAACTTGGTCGAAAATGAAAAGAATGAAATACTCTGAAAGCGTCAACTGTCTGCCTCTTTATTGCAGTAAACAGGACACCATTTTTTCCTACTTTATAATTGTGTTTGTTTCTTTCTAGTTCATGCAGGCTGGAGCAGATGACTACCTGATATGACATGATTAGCAGAGAGCAGTTCCCCCTCAAATATTTTAGCTGAGTCTATTTCTCTCTTGTGTTTTGTTCTCCAGCTTTTGAGCTTGAAGAATATATTAGCTAATGGGGAGTTGCCTGCTCTCTATCTTGATCCAGACACAGACAGATAAAATTAACAGGCATCTCTTGAAGATTAGCTATCGTTAAGTCTAGCTTTGACACGTGGCTAATTGAAGGAATACCAGGTACAACAGGAAATGAAGAATAATAGGTAATATGTTCTTATAAAAGACTCATTTCACCTTAAATCCAGTAAGACAGTGATAATGCTTAGATAAAACTTAAAGGAGTTGAGATCATACAGATTCTTCATGCACCAATTACCATTAAAAAGTGTATATTCCACATGGTAATTCTTTGACAAATGCTGTTTTTTTAAGTGACAACTGATAGACCTTGCTGCTAACAAAATCATAACCCGTCTCTTTAGCCTGCTACAAAAACTTTGTTCTTACATGCCTTTTGTGTATTTTTGCATTTCAGCTTCCCTTGACTTGCTTGAAAGGTAGGCAAGTCCTGATACGGACCTGAATGTTTCAGTAGTTTGTGTTTCCACATGGACCATTGTAAAAACAGGACGGAGTCATGGAGAGCTGAATTATTGCAAAACTGAAGCAGAAAAGGAAAGGGATTATAGATCCAGATTCTGCTTATGTCTCATCTGTGCTTTCATTTCTCCAACAGTCATTACACAGGTGTGCATGACAGCCAAACCTATTTTAACAAAGTGTGAGGCATACATGTTTCAGGCAGTTTGGCTTCCAGGACGTTGTGAGGTTTATGCAAAATAAATAAATAAATAAATAAATAAATAAATAAATAAATAAATAAATAAATAACAAGGGGTGTGTGTGTGTTATAGTATCACTATAAAGTAAATATTATGTTTTGGGCAGCTTATATTAAGCTACGGATATATTATTCAATCTTGATTTTGTTATTTGCACAACTTTCAGGAAAGTGTATTAATGTGTATTATAAACAGCATATAAGAAAACATACTAACCAAGAACAAGTGGAAAGAGGAAACTTCAGAAAACATTCAGGCACCAAATTTGAAATATATTGCAGAAAACTCATCAGGATTAATTGCTGCCTTTTATGAAATAAATCAATTTTTCTTCAGGCAAATAGATAAGGATTCATTCTCTTTTTCATCTTACCCTTATGGTACGATAATGATGCATGAAGCAGAGTGTGTGTGTGTGTGTGTGTGTGTGTGTGTACATGTGAGTGAATGTATTTAAGCAAGTGGTCTCTCTATTGCATATTCATATTGAGAGCATGTACATAGTTCTTGCACAAAAAAAAATAAACAAATAAAATCAAACCTGTGCAAACCCTAGGCTTTAAATTCACCTGAACTATGATATGTGGTTGATGGGCAAGCTGAATTTTGTCGTGAATGAAGTTTAAAAGGAACTTTGTTTCTGCCATAAACAATACATAACTTTTCATACCCACACTTAGGAAGGAAGTGTATAAACTAGTTACTTTGAACCTAATAATTTTGTTATGGTTATTTTCAACCTTCCTATTTTCAATTGTCATTATCTGCAAATATTTTAATCAGGGAAGCTTTTGTCTAAAAAATATGTCAAGTTAGTAGTAATTATGAACGTGATATAATGTTGATGAGTGTTGATTTGCTGCTTGCTCTAAGGGGTAAAACAAGGCAAACCCATTACATGACTGAAAGATGAGCAGCCAGATCAGTAGCTAACCAAATTGTCATGGCCACTACTGAGTCAGAGTGGGCTTGGTGAGTTTATTCCAATGGACACCACATAGAGTTTGTGATCCACAGTACAATATGTATTTTGCCACACACACACACACACACAAACAAAAGAGGCTGAAAAAACTTTATGTGGAGTCTTGTATATCATCTTAGAACAGAATTTGACTTTTCAAAAATTAATTAACCTCTTTTAAGATCATAAACTGTGCCAACCATTCCTCTGCATGGGGGAATCACATCTGAAAATTAAATCCTGAAGTCTGATCCATCTGTTTTTGCTGTCAGACTCAGCCCCAGGAACTCCTAAACAGTTGTTGTTGTTGTTGCTTTTTAATAGGGTAGGACAGTAATGCACAGACCTCCAGATGTGTCCTGATCTTGTTTGAGATTCACATACTTGACCTCAGGTTGACTTTGAAATCCCATCTGAGGCCCAACAGAATTACAGTGTCCTTCATAAAGAGGAGAAAAATCTTCTAATGCTGAAATGCTCAGTTACCAGTGGATGGCTCTGGTATAAATTTTAGTAGCCTAGTGAGAGTTGAGGTGGAAAGGAGGGAGTGTTTTTGACTTCTAATGTAGCACAGTACTTGTTCTTGTCTCCTGTAGTCTAGTTATTGAGTGTTGAATCATGTGAAAAGGGAGGTCTGTGTTGCATTATATTAGAAATAAAAAGATAGATCATTTTCTTTCCTCAAAAGGTTGGTAATTATTAACTCAATAAAAAGCAGGGCTTTTTGCCATCACCTATGGGTAGGAGTGAGAAGCAGATAATCCACTGTCAGAGCATTTCTAATTTTAACTAGTGTGGGTATTTCTCAGATAAGTGAAGAAAGGTAGTGAAACTGTGCATTGATACAACCCAGACAATGAGCTTCTGGACCTACTGTAAGTGCTGATAATACAGATCCAATGCCATTGAATGTCTAAGTCATTTCAAACAACCATATTTAATGAGATTTGAGTCTACACTGCCCTGAGCAGAACACTAATATAGCATGAGGCACTGAACTACTCTCACATTCCATTCACATTATACAAAGCAATGTGAGGAGGGCTCCAGATGACAAGTTGGCGCTGCGATCCCCTTTCTACTCCATAGAAATACCAGGTGCCAAGCTGAGTCACAACCAGCTTTACCTTTTGGAAACCAGAGGGTTTGATTTCTTACTGGTTGCAGTAGACCTCTAGGGATAGTTCTGTAAACCAACCAAATAAAACTGATTTTCATTGGAAATGTGCAAAGAACAAATGAAAGGGGGGAAATTTCATATCAAAATATTTCTGATAACTGCAACTTTAAGAAGGGAGTTGACATGAATGGCTGCCTTCATCATTAGAGAATTGCGTGGTACAAGCTGCCCTGCCTTAATCACAGCTGTCATGAGGAAAGGAAATAGATTTTTAGGGTCCAGATAGGATTTCTCCTTGGAAATGTCAGGAGTGATTGATGTAAGACACTACTAAGAAGCTACTCACTAAATGTGTATTGTCTACACTTTTGAATCTTACCCGCACCCGATATGATGTTATCATTTTAAGAAGTCACAGGAACAGTTAAGCTATGATTTCTGAATAAATTAGTAGTCACAAAATGACACTTCATTGACCTTTGAAAAAGGTGGGGTGTATAATGGTATGACATACATGGCTGTTAAACAATTTTTTTCTTTTTTTTTGTTTATTATTTTATTTTATTTTATATATTTTATTTTTCTT
This sequence comes from Netta rufina, assembly GCF_964035555.1. Classification (NCBI taxonomy): domain Eukaryota; kingdom Metazoa; phylum Chordata; class Aves; order Anseriformes; family Anatidae; genus Netta; species Netta rufina. Next base: position 51,527,066 of record NC_140128.1, read on the forward strand.
TATTTTATTTTACTATTTTTTTCTTCTTTTTATCCACTCTGGCAAAAGAGTTTCCTAATTGTTTCCTTTAAAACAGTTTCCTAATTGTTTCCTTCAGCAAGAGAGCTAACTGATTGTCATAAGATGACATGCGTAACACAGAGATCTTGCTACACATTTTGATGCAAAGGAACACACTTTTAGTTGAAAATCTTTCCTAACATGATTCAGATGTTAGAGATGAATACACGGAGCACTGTACATTTGGTAAAACTTAAGTGCTCTTAAAAAAAAAAAAAAAAAAAAAGATCATAAATCTTTAGCTGTGGCCTTTTATCAGCTCTTAATTTGTCATGGTATTTTAATTACTTTCAGTGTAAAAATTTTAATCCATATGTGAGGGGAGATGCTGCTTCTTTCTTGCTCTTGTAATATAATTTTAAAAGATTAACAGTCCTGTGTGCACATGGATGTTTTTGAAAGCTTGTAATGGGCAATTTCAAAGTTCTCTTAGCTCCATACTAAGCACACATTCAGTAAGTTGTACCCATGCTGATTTCGGAAGTTAAAAGTTTCAGGACTTAAAAGCAATCTAAATCTGTTTGGGTGGCTCCCTCTTGGATGGGACCAGATTTTCAGAGGGCTGGTGCTCAGCATTTCTGTAAGAAGTTGCATTTGAATTGTTTCAAATGTAAGTATAATATCTGTATCTTTTGAAACTAAAGTGCAAACCTGATCTCTTATGTGGTGAGAAACTGCTTTTCTTCTTTTTATTTTATTTTATTTTTTTTTTCTTTTTGTGGTTGTTGCCCTTTTAATCACCTTATTTTCAGTACTTACATCTGTGACTGCTGAGACATACACAAAATATGATCAAATTGGTACATGAAGCTAAGGGAAGCAATAAGGTATTCTCAGTACTGCATGGCTGCAGCTAAGTCATTTTGAAATCAATAATCCCCTCGCAATTCACTGTGCCACTTGACTGGACATACAGATGCAGATGCCCTTGTAAATGAGTTTACATCGCACTGTGCTTGTAGCCATATAATCTTTCTTCCCTTCTCAAGTCTGTCCCATTTTTCCTTGCTTCCATTATGCATATGAAACTCAAATTAAGATTGCATGTAAAGCTGACTAGCTATTCCAGGTTATTTATTGGAAATGAAACTATATAAGCATACAATATATGGTTTGCTTAAAATTGATTTACCTAACTCCTTCCATAGTCCCAGGCAAATGCAATTGTACAGCAGAGAATAGCATTGCAGGAGAAAATAAACAAAAGAAAAAGATAATTTCAATAGAAAATTTGCAGCTGTTTTATAGGGAATTTAGATCTATAATAATTAAAGATTATAATAAAGAGTATAATTTGTCAAATAGAAAAATTAGAGGCAAGACACTAAAATTATTAGTTACAAAAATAAAGTTTTTCAGGTGAAGGCCATGTGTATTTTGAAAGTGGTTTCAACTCTGTTTGGACAAAGCTTGGACTCAAGTATAGGGAGTAGGTAATCTCTGGGTAGGCCTTAGGTAGGTTTTGTTACCACCTTGTGTTGCCTCACCCATGTCCTTTCTCCCCACTGTGCTCTCCACCTTTCTGTACCCCACCAGCCAGTGTGGTGATATTAGTACACTCTATTAGCTAGAAAGAAAAGTCGTGGCATCTTAGCATCAATGGCCCAGACTCACAGGCCGCAAGGGAAGAAGGTCTACAGAGAGCCTGGGATACAGCTGCATTACAGCAGCATGGCACCAAGCTGTGCTCACCCTATAGCCTCTGTAGTGGAAGTATGAAGTATGAGTTACAAAGCATGGCATCATTTAGAGAACTTTCTAAACTGATCTCTTAGTTTATTTTATCATCATCATCATCATCTTCATGTATAAACACTGTGAATGATGCAGGGCTCTGGCAAACCAGATACAATCTGGCCTGGCCCTGAAATTTCTAGTTTTGGCTATCATAAGCTGCAGGTCTGGGGTTCTTCTCTTTTAAAAGGAACAGCAGCTGACTCAGATGGACTGTAGCATGACAGGGGTATCTCTCAGATGTTGGGTACTTGTATGAAGGTCCAAGAACTTTCCTTTTTGTGAGAGCTTATAGGACTCAGACAAGTGAAACGATTTTTTACAACAGCCAGTTCAAGGTGCTTTACAGGAAGCACAACAAGGCGTCTGAGGAATAATCAATTCCAATATAGTGCCTTCTTTAGTCAATACAGATTGGTTTCAGTTCTGAATCATGCCTTGCTTTTCACATATTTATTTCATGTACATATATGTATATATACATAAGTATGTATGCATGTATATATTAAAAATGCATACTCACACACAGTGTTATATCTCTTGGTGTATTTGCTTGCCTTGAAAATGTCTGGCTTTTTTTGAATCCTGCCTAACCCTTGGGCCACAGCGTCCTTATGGTAATGAATTCCTCAGGCAAAGAGGATGCTTTGTTCACAGCCTATCCTCTTTACTAAATGTTCCTCTGTTCTTTATTAGCATAGGAACTGAATCCTTACTGTAAGACTGGGACAATCTCCATACGATATTCATGGAAACCAAGCTGTAGAGAGGGCAGATAACCAGCGTAGACTGAAAGAGGAGTAGGTAGAAAAAATGGCTGTGGCTCATCACTGTTGCGAACCTTCTCTAAGCAGCATAAAACTTATAGGTTTATAGGCTGCCCTTGAGCTTGTCTATTCCAAAAGTGAGGCTTTGAGTTCCCACAGTTACTTTAGGTAGCACAACATAACTGCTCTGCTTTAAGGAGGTGGCAAATACAGGCAAAAGAAGAGCTGTGAAATGCCCTGTACATTTATTCATGTGACTGACCCAAAGTGTGGCAGTGGGCATTCTCATCCAAAGATGCACTTATTTTGTTGTTAGATACTATTTTCCATTTTCTGTCAAAACAATAGGTTCTTATTTCTCTAAGTTGGCATGACACAGTGTGAAAAATCAGATGCTGTTTCATGCAGGCTGAGAAAGTCACACATGTTTTCACTCTGTCTAATTCTTTCATAAAACCTCCAGTCTGGAGAGGGATCTATTAAACATCTTTTTTCCTTTTGGATTGCAAAATGCAAATCTTCTTTCTTTCTTTCCTTCTTTCTTTCCTTCTTTCTTTCTTTCTTTCTTTCTTTCTTTCTTTCTTTCTTTCTTTCTTTCTTTCTTTCTTTCTTTCTTTCTTTCTTTCTTTCTTTCTTTCTTTCTCTCTCTCTCTCTCTCTCTCTCTCTCTCTCTCTCTCTCTCTTCTCTTTCTCTCTTTCTCTCTTTCTCTCTTTCTCTCTCTCTTTCTTTCCTTCTGCTAAAAGGCAAATGGGATGGGATCTACCGTCTACATTGCTAAACCAAATTTTTCTCAGTCTTAGAGCTTTACGTGTTCACCTCATAGTCTATCACACTTCCAAATTCATGGAATCACAGAATCACAGTTTAGGTTGGAAGAGACCCCCAGGATCACCTAGTCCAACCTCTGGCCTAACACTAACCAGTCCTTCACTAAACCATATCACTACGCTCTACAACTAAATGTCTTTTAAAGACCTCCAGGGATGGTGACTCCACCACTTCCCTGAGCAGCCCATTCCAATGCCTAACAACCCTTTTGGTAAAGTTTTTCCTAATATCCAACCTAAATCTCCCCTGGCGCAACTTAAGCCCATTCCCCCTTGTCCTATCACCAGGCACATGGGAGAATAGACCATGTACCTCCTTTAATGTACCTATTGAGAGCAATAAGGTTGCCCCTAAGCCTCCTTTTCTCCAGGCTGAACAATCCCAGCTCCCTTAGCCGCTCTTCGTAAGACTTGTTCTCCAGACCCCTCACCAGCTTTGTTGCCCTTCTCTGGACTCTCTCGAGCACCTCCATGTCCTTCTTGTGCTCATACACACTGTTCAATTGGGATATCTCATGCTGGTTAGGAAAAAGCATTCCTAGTTATGAATTCAAATACTGTTAGCCAATCCTAAGGCCAGTAGGAATATTTTTTTTTCTGCCACAGACTGATAAATATATATATACCATATCTGATGTATCTTTTTCTAGATTGCTATTATTGTCAATCTAAAATTTGTGTTATGTCTGGATGCATGGCCACTGACACAATGCAAGAAATCCCACATTCCATGGAAATTTAAAAGAAAGAATGCAGAAGAACCAGAAATCCTGCACTCCAATAAGAAAAACCTGGAGCAGACCTAGGGAGAAAAATTCAATTTCATGCCTGTATTTCAATGTTCTGGAATTCACGTCTTCCTCTCTCATCCATTTGCCCAGACGTGTGCCAAAATTCTTTTTCCTACATGAATGTACACATGCATCTCTCTCCTGTTTTTCTTCCCCTTCATTTTTCTCTTTTTCTCTCTGTAATCAGAATTTACAAGAGAGACCTCTATAAGTTTCTAGAAAAAAAAAAAAAAATCAAATTACTCTATTTCCACAAAATGACTTTGCTCTGGCAAAATAGTGTTTTGGGACAAAGAAAAAAAGTATGTTTTTCTAACGTAGTCCTATCAATTCTAGTAAAAAAAAAAATAAATCATGACAAACTTACAATGAAGCAGACAGTGCGAATTATATCATCATAAGTGTCCTCTTAGAGAAAACATACCTTAGATGTCACTTTACCTGAAATGTTCAGCTTGTGATTTTGTGCTTTGACAATACAATGATTTATTTTTTTTTCTAACTTCCTATATTTGTTTCTGCTGACCTCCTAAAGATGTACGTGATAGTTCTTTATTTTACTGTTCAGATAAATTTAAATCTATGTATATATCTCTGCCGGTGCATATGTGGCTGTATATATGACTAAAATGAGCAGATTTGCTTGACTTTATGAACTAGATGCCAGACCACATCTGAAGAACTGCTGAGCTTGCAAAGCGCAGTACCACACTCCTCCTTCCATTCTCTGTCACTCTCTCTCAGTGCTGATACTTCTGGCCTTTCAATATTTTTAACCATTTCATGGTTAGAAGTTCTGACAAACAAAATGGATTTTCTTATGTTTAAGCAGTGTGTGCTCCGTGACTGGGGTTTCCTTACTGGACTCCAAGTCAGAGCTGTGTACCTCTCCCAACCAAGTTAACTGCATTCTTCAGTCAATATTTTTGAAATGTTCATATTGAGTCTCAGATCTGCAAAAGTTCTCAGTGTTGGGGAGCAGGGACCTTTGGAAAATCTGGTTACAGAAACAGACAGAACAGAAAATTTTCAATGCTAAACATGCTGAAAAAAACTTGCCCTCTTATGAGTACCTAAATTAATTCCTTCAAAATGTGTCCTTAACTCTATGAGCAGAGAAATTTGCATTATGACGTTGCATTATTCTTTGAATGTGCCTCAGATATATTTCTGCTGTTACTATCATTCCTACCAATTAGTGAGTGTTAGGGCTTAGTTACCATGACTAAAATTAAGACAGACTTATTTTGGAGATATTTTTCTTGATATCTCAAATAAATAGCAAAAGTCTTGATTTTTACAGGTTTGTATCGTCCTTGTCAGCCAGTCTCTGCCCTACTGGTCCAAGACAGCATCCTGATTTTCTGAACATGTCATCTGGCAACTCTGGTGGATATCTTTGCGTGAATCTGAGGGAAGAATGTGCTTGTTCAAAGGAAGGCTTTGGCTCTGTCAGAAGCAGACTCTGTGCTAAAGATTTGTTACTCTATAACAAAGGGGGGCCACTGATTTGCAGACACAGCTTGCACTGATGTCAACAAAAGCTGCACATAGAGTTCAAGTGTGCACTGAGGCTCTTTGCCTCTAATTCATCTCAGGGCTTGCCTTATTTTAATATATACAACTTTGAGCTGAATGAGATCGGGGTGGATTTTTAAAGATGTTGGCTACAGATCCATGCTGACGAGAGGTGAGAAAATACTTGCCGTTCCATGGACAAGTCGAAAACCTGCCTGAGCAAACTGCCAGTTCAACTGTTTGTAAAGCGGCCACAGACCAGGGAATTGCCGCGTGAAACTGAGTGTCAAATACTTGCCTGGCGTGTTTTGGCATCATTTCATCTTCTTCTGCAGAGGCATGCTGATTTTCATCAGCTTAAAATCAAGTTTTAAAGTGCACATAACCATTTTGAAGCCCTGTCCACGTTTTTTTTTTTTCCCTGTTTTCTCCAGGGTAACAGTTTAATTTCACTGGGATGTTTCTATATTGTTTTTCTTCTTCTTTTAGAATATAGACATGATGAAAATTGCAGGGCTGGGGTAATGAACACTATGTTAAAGTGTAATTTCAGAAGGAGAGTACCATAATTCTGCACTGGGCAGTATAAATGAAGTTTTATTAAAATAGCCATTTTACATACTAAAAAAAGCATGCTTCTTTACTGCCTTTAAGAACATTTATTTATGTATATATTTAATACTTATATTCAGTGCTTTGAAGACTGGTAAATACATTTACAAACAAGAGTTGCATTGCTATTAAAACAAATAAGGAAAACTGGAAATATTCTCAAGAAGCCACACAGCAGGGAGAGGGGAAAAAATGGCAAGCCAGAGTGCAGCTAGATCTTGAAGTCTCTAGAGACCAAAGAAGAACTTACCTTGAGCTATAAGCATGCTGTGCAGCAGAGTACACGTTACCTCCCTGGCTACTAATACCGATGCAATGTAGGTGCATCTGGTCTCGTACATCAAACCAGGTCTCAAAGCCTGGTCTCATACATCTCTTTGAGGGATTTCTGCCATTGTATGACATGTCCCCTTCTTGCCTGCTTGTGGATTACTCCAGGTTTATAGTTACTTGCTCAAGAGCACCCAGAATGTGCATACTTGGCTAAGAGCAAGTTGGCTTCTCTCCAGTGGTGCATCTAGTTGTGGAGATGTACTTTCTTAACCTGGGCCTAATAGAACTGAATTCTGTTTGTTTCAGACTACCTAAGGGAAAACACTGACTTGCAGTGTGGGCAATTCTTAGATTTAAGGCACTAACTTCTTGCATACTTTGCTCCTTCAAGAAGACCTCGTACTCTAGAAATATTCTTTGCATCGGGTGAGGGCTGGCTGGAGCCATTGGTCTTCTGCAGAACTGCTTTTGACCTGGTGAGCACTTACTGATTAATGTTAGGAGGTACTGAAGTTGTGTGTGTCATAAAGCCATGTTGTTTAGTTTCCTGTGTTGTAACCATATACTGGTAGTCATGAGCTAGTAGTTAGCAGAGATGATCAGGTCTGAACAGACACTGATCCATTGTCTCACATTCAGAGAGGATTCCTTTGTGTCAGCTAGGAACTATTGCATATGGCAGGGCTACACCACCTAACTCTAGGGCTGGAGATGGCACAGCCTTTTCACTCTAAGGATCTGTATGTTTTAGTTGCATGCTCAGATGAGTTTCATTCCCTGGAATGATGTTGTTACCTTCCTGCAAGCTACTCCTAGAGTGCCCCTCATCTTAGCTCTCTAACATACTCAGTATACTTCCAAAAAAGGCTTAGGCATGTGGCTAGTAGGGTCTGGAAAATTGGAATATTCTCTGCTGTCAATCCAACACTGCTCACAAACACTGTGTTCTCACTCGATGTCGTTAAAAGACCAAAGCGGCCACCATAATTGAAAACAGTATCAGTTAGGCATTCAGGCTGAAGGTCTGTTTTCCATGTTAATCACTGCTAAATTAGTTGTGTTGTTACTGAGTAGGGAATTAAGATTAAGATTTTCAAAGTCTTCAGCATTAAATTACCAGTCACTGTCCCACACTGTCATTTTGGTTATGCAATTAAACAGTCTCCAGGAGAGCATTTAAGAAGAAACTAGGGCATGCATTTCCACAAACCATTTCACATCTATACTTTTTTATAGAAAGCTGAAGAAAAAAAATTAATTTCAATAAAATGTTAGATCAATGTTTCATGCCACAGAGCATGAGATAATTTGCACAGCCAGAATGCCCATCTACATTAAAACTGAGCTTGTTTCAGCTGTAGAGTCTGACACAAGTACCCATTGGCTTTGCAACTCCTAGTCTGTACACTTGGAGGATGAATACTGTTGTAAGCAATTCCATTCCATTTTTAATTTTCCCTGGTGGTAGCAAATAGGAGGATCATTCACCTTCTTGACATAAACTGTTATGTTTTTGTGCTTTTTTTCAATAGCTGCCATATTAACAGAAATGGATACATTCTAGCAGGAGGTAGAATTATTTATCCACATATGTGTGCTCCTTTTGCTCATATACTATATTATATTCTAATTTTTAAGTGATTGTCATTAGTTTATTAACAAATTATTTTTCTTATTTCAGACTGAGAACAGTGATAACATTTTATAAGCACTAAGAATATCCAGGCATCCCAAATATCTCTTTGACACATTTTTGTGTATTCTAAGTTGCTTTATCAGTCATTAAAGCTCAGCTTGCAGTACTTAACAATCTTGGCCTTGATCCTATAAGTATGCATATGCCTTGCTTTATGCATATATGCACTCCCATTGAAATCAATATTCATACACATTACATTAAGTACACGCATAAGTGTTTGCAGGATTGAGGCTGCCTTTTTTTTTTTTTAACTTTTTTTTTTTTTTTTTTTCTTCCCTGTATTCATACTACTTTCTGCCTGGTATCTATTGTAGTCTTTTGAGTAAATGATTCATAGGCTGAATAGGGCTCTTCAGATCTCATTCCTAACTGAATTATACAATTCCTTGTGTAGTGCCAGAACCCACTCAAGTATTTTCAGTCTTCACATTCACTTCCACTATTCTGAGGCTCCACCTGGGAGCAAAACTGAATTTTGTGGCAATGACATAAGATTCAAGGGGTATATGCAGGGAGTTGCTGAGGACTAAGAGTGGTTGGTAAGGGTGGGGTGGATGAGGAACTAGAAAAGCCAGGGCAGGATTTGGAGAGCAACATGTGTTGCAGGCATGATCTGTGAGGTTTCAGCAGAGTGCTGCGTTGTAGAAAGAAGCAGAGACAAACGATGCAGTTTCCGGGGGAGGGAGGGAGGACCGCTGTTCTTAGTGACTGTATACTTTGCCTGGTCCTAAGTTTTTCCTATCATGTGGATCACAGAATCATATTGAATGATATGATGGAATCACAGAATGGCTTGTGTTGGAAGGGATCTTAAAGATCATCTAGTTCCAACCCCCTACCATGGGCAGGGATGTCACCCACCAGATCAGGTTGCTCAGTGCCTCACCCCATCTGGTCTTGAACACTTCCAGGAATGGGGCATCCACAGCCCCATTTTATTTATTTTTTAAACTGATTGCCCAGTTTATTCTCTGGGCAACCTATTCCAGTGCCTCACCACCCTCTGAGTGAAGAATTTCCTCCTAACCTCTAATCTAAATCTCCCCTCTTTTAGTTTAAAACCATGTAAGTACTGAAAAGCTGCAATGAGGTCACCCCAGAGTTTTCTCTTCTTTAGGTTGAACAGCCTGAGCTCTCTCAGCCTTTCTTTGTAGGAGCACCTCTGATCAACTTCGTGGCCCTCCTCTGGGGCCCCAGACACAAGAATTACCTATTTATTTTCATGATTGGTTAAAACAAGCTCCAGGGAGACTTTCTGCTAGAGATGTGCACTTGACTGCTATCATGGCTCTCTATTCTGCTTTTCTGAGGGAAAGGAAGGAGTATTGAGAATGAATCTTGGAAAGTTTCAGTAGAAATAGTCTGCTTTAAACATTAGACCCTTCCAGAACAAATCTCTTCCTATCAATATTTTGTATTAAAATCATAATTAATGACTTAAAAATTGGATGAGAAAGAGGACTTTATGACTTATTAGATCTTGTTTGTCAAGCTATTTAATCTTTCATTTTTCAAAGGGATTTGATTTGTAAAGAAACACTTGTTACACTTTTTTTTTTTGTTAAAACACACCAATTTTTCATTTTACAAAAATAAATAAATAAATAAATAATCTTTTTTTTTTTTTTTCTATTATTGCTGGCTCTCTGTGTTTGCACCTTCCATAATAAATAAATAAATAAATAAATAAAAAGACCAATCATTTTTATTGCTGTATACTGTCACTTTCTTAAGTTCTTATGTACCAACACTGGAATCTCTGGATTGTAATCACAAGGACAACTTTTTTTTGTAGCAGGACAGCTTAGCTTCATATTTAAATTTTTGTAACAGCATTTAAAAGTACTATATGGAAGTACTTTTGTTTCTGGTGTTCAAATTATGTTTATAAGTCTGAAATGCTATGAAAAAAATGAAAATGGTTCTGTAAATCTGAAGAGTTATGACATTTTAATATTTTCTCAGCAGCTTTGGAGTTGGCTCATCATTCATTATTTTTCTTATCCCACTTTTTTATAGCATGGGAATCTCTGTAGTTAAAGATCTAGTTTGAATTTAGTTCTCCAGTTTATTAAGTAAATGAGTACAAATATTCATCAATTATGTCCTACTCATCTCTACACATTTCAGTATCTCTGAATTTAAAAATTGTAGATCAGTGCCTGAAAGGCATTGGCTTTTTCCACCTGTGCCATTATTTTTTTTCTCAAAGAAAGACATTATGTCTCCCTAAAAACTTTGTTTCATTAAATCTGGACCTGTGTGGCTACAGAAAGGCTACTGTCATAGACATGAGGTCATTGATCATATCTGACAGATTTTTCTCTTCTATAATAAGTGACATTTTTCATAATAAGACATAAAAATAGGACATGAATTAACATAACATACCACTGAATATCAGTGCATACAAACTCAAATTTAAATTTCCAAGCCTTTAGGGACTTTGTTAATTTTTTGCACCATTAAGTAGTTTCCAGTTTTAATCCCCATTTGTTGTTAGGAAAAAACACAACACAAGCATACAATATATTACAGCCCACATTGGCGGAAGGATTCCAGCAGCACAGACGTGCTCTTCTCCAGAGGGCAGTGGATATTGCAACTGCTGCTCTGTCCCCTGCATCCCTGCAACCAACATTTGGCCTTTCCAGAGATTCTCAACAAAGGGGAGGTGGGGGTGGAGATTTTCTAATAGTTGAAAGTGGAATTTGTCTTCAATTATATATATATATGTATGTATGTATGTATAAATCAACAAACAAAAAACAACACCCAAAACCCCACACAAAGAGAAGGTGGGGGAGGTTGGGTTTATGAATTATACAGTCTTTAATTTACAGGCTTATATAATACTTATGACCACTAAATGCCTGGAATTAGCTCCAACTTCAGTACCCTTTCTTTTCCACTCTCATGTAACCACCACATTTTAGCTCAAGTGCAACTATATAGCTTTTGTTTTGTTTTCCTTTTTTTTTTTTTTTTTTTTTTTTTGGGGGGGGGGAAGAGAAGGGGAAGTGTGGTGGGAAAGTATTAATTTCTCATGTAGTGGCCTCCAAATCCATTATAAACTTTTATTGCTTTAGAAAGTGTTACGGAGTCACACTGATTTGCATTTGTGAAAGACGGATAGATAGGAACTTCTAAGGAGAAGCTGTGATGGTCAGAAGATTCCATATGGTCACAAGCAGTCTTTCTCCCTGGTCTCAAGAAACCTGTTTTTGAGAGTAAATAACTGAATGAAAACAGATTTCTTGGAAAACTTGTAATTTAATGCATGTAAACAAAAGCTTTTATAATAGCCTCAGTCACACTGGGATTTCTGAAAGAATTACTTCAAACGAATATCAGTTTTTAATTGAGAGGCACCCAAGAGGGTGGCGATGGTGCAGTCTTTTATTCTTTTTTTTTTTTTTTTTCCTCAAGTGGAAAATATTGCAACATTCACAGTGCTTTCTTTTAAAATTCCTATCAGTCATTCTAACACTAAAACTTTCTAAGGCCTATCACAAAATGACACGACAGTTGAGATTGGAATGACCCTCTGAAGATCATCTAGTCTGACCTGTGTTCTGAGCAGAGTCAACCACAGACCTCTGTCCAGTCAGGTTTTGAATATCTCCAGGGATGGAGACTCCACAGTCTTCCTAGGAAATGTGTTCCAGTGTTCAACCACCCTTGTTGTTTTCTTATGATTAAACAAAATTTCCTATATTTCAGTTTGTCCCTATTGCCTCTTGTCCTTTCACTGGACACCACCGAGAAGAGTCTGTCTCTGTTTTTACACTCTACCCTAAATCAGGTATTTATACACACTGATAAGACCCCCCTGAGACTTTTTCTTCTAGAGGTTAAACACTCCTAGCTCTTTCAGCCTCACTCCATGTGAAAGAAACTCTAGACCCTTCACTGAACATGCTCCACTTTGTCCTTGTCCTTCTTGCACTAGGAAGCCCAGAACTGGAGCCAGCCCTCCAGATGTGCCTTACCAGTGCTGAGTGGAGAGGAAGGATCTCCTCTGTCAACCCAACAGCAATAATAGCAATGCTTTTCCTAGTGAAGCCTAGGAAGCTGTTGACCTTCTTTGCTATGAGGGCTCATTGCTGTCTCATGCTCAACTTGTTGTCTACCAGGTGCTTCTTTGCAAAGCTGCTTTCCAACTGGATGGCCCCTGCTGCATACTGGTACACAGGGTTATTCCTCTCCAGGTGCAGGACTGTGACATTACTTTCACAGAACATGAGATACCTCTCAGCCCAGTTCCCCAGTGAATGACCCCCTGAATGGCAGCATGCCCATTCAGTGTACCAGCCACTCCTCCAAGTTTTATACAGACTACAAATTTTCTGGAGTGCTCTGTCCCATCACCCAGGTTATTAATGAAGATGTCAAACCTTACTGGCTCCAGTATAGACCCCTGGGGTATACCACTAGGGACTGGCTTCCAGATGGACTTTTTGATGCTGATCACAACCTTTTAAATCCATCAGTTCAGTTTTCAATCAGTGTCACTGTCCACTCATCTAGCCAACGCTTCATCAGTTTGTCTATAAGGATATTATAGGAGACTTGAAAGTCAAACAATGAGCTCATAATTTCCCTACTGTTCCTTTTGCTGCTGATATACTTGTAGATGCCCTTCTTGTTGCCCCTTATATCCCTTGCTAGATTATACTCCATATGGGCTTTGGCTTTCCTAGTCCTATCCCTGTACACTCTAGACTGTATCTCTATCTTCCTTCTGGGCTACCTGTTCCAGATTCTACCTCTTATATGCTTCTTTTCTACATTATTTTTCTGGAGCTCCCTTTTTGTCTAGATCCCGTCACTTCCTGTACATAGGGATGGACTGTTCCTGAACTTTGAGGAGGTGATCCTTAAAAATCAACCTTGATCCTTTTTCTTTCCAGTTCCATAACTTGTAGGGTTTTTCCAATTTTTTCCAAGAGAATCTTGAGTTGATTTTGTTTGTTTGTGTTTGCTTTGTTGTTTTGTTGTGTTGCTTTTATTTATGTATTTATTTATTTTTGTTATTGTTGTTAGTTTTTGTTGTTTTCAACGATAAGATTCTGTGGTGGATTTACTCAGCTGGGCAGCTGAGTTCCACCACAAGCACTCTCTCATTCCCCTTCCTCAAAGGAAAAGGAGGAAAAAATATGATGAAAACACGTCAGGGGTTGACATAAGAACAATTATGGTCATGGGTAAACAAGATTCAGCATAAGGAGTTTGATGTAATTTATTATCTGTTATTAACAAGCTAGAGCACTGAGAAAATAAAAGCAAACTAAAAACCCCATCCACCCTCTTCTATGTCCTCCTCCTGAGTGGCACAGGGCAACAGGGAATGAGGGCTGTGGTCAGTCACAAACCCTTCTTCTCCGCCGCTCCTTCATGGTCCCTCTCTGCCCCTGCTCCACGTGGGGTCCCTCCCACGGGATGCTGTTCTTCCCGAACTGAGCCTGCGGGGGCTTCCCACTGGCAGCAGATCTTCAAAAACTGCTCCCACATGGCTCCATACCATGGGGTCTATCCCCCAGGAGCAAACTGCTCCTGCACAGGTCCCCCATGGGTGGCAGCTCCCCCCAGATCCCCTGCTCCTGCGTGGGCTCCTCTCCATGGGCTGCAGCTCCGGCCCGGGGCCTGCTCCTGTGGAGGCTCTCCATTGGGCCGCAGCCTCCTCCAGGCCACATCCACCTGCTCTACTGGGGGCTCCTCTACAGGTTGCAGCATGAAGATCTGGCCCGTGTGGGACCCATGGGCTGCAGGGGGACAGCCTGCTCCACTAGGGACCTCTCCACAGGCCACAGGGGAACTTCTGCTCCAGGCCTGGAGCATCTCCTGCCCTCCTTCTACTCTGACCTTGGGGTCTACAGGGCTGTTTTCTCATTCCTCACTCTCTTAGCTGCTGTTGCACAACAGTTTTTTCTCTTTCTTAAATCTGCTCTCACAGAGGTGCCAACAACATCACTTATTGGCTCTGCTCTGGGCAGCTGCATGGCTCTTTGGAGCCCGCTGGTACTGGCTGTTATCTAATAGCGGGAGTTTCTTGATTCTTCTCATGGAGGCCACCCTTGCAGCCTCCCTGCTACCAAAACCTTGCCATGTAAACTCAATGCAACTTCTTAAGTATTTATTTTGTATTTCAGCAATGCATGGTATAATACTATCCGTTCTCTGCTCAAAACTCCAAATACTACCCCAGTTAATAAAACAACAATCGTAACACTGGCTATTTTGTTTGATACAGCGACTGGTACAACATGGTTGCTATGATGACAGCTTTTTTGTTTGCTCTTTATGACAGAAATTTGCAGAAAGTAAACGGTACAACTAGTTCATACTCCACATTCCCAGTTTTCCCTTCAGGCCCAATTCTCTGAAAAAGTCCCACGTTTGTTTTAATAATTTCAAAGCCATGGGTCTAAAATCAAACCACTAACTAACTAAAAGGGCAGAATTACCTGAAAATGACCATAATTATAACATAATAATTATGTAATAACTTCAACCGGTAACACATTAAGATTGAAAGAACGTGTTTACATAGGCAGCCAAATTACTCTGCTTTGGAAGTGAATAGTCCTGTATTAAGTATGAAAGAGCTGAATTGTCTTTCCGTGATGTATTAAAAATAATGAATTAAGAAATTCTGATAACATCATGACAACCATGAATAAAGTTAATCCAGTGCAAGAGCCTTAATATATCTTTATTTATATAAGTAACATTTTCCTTTCTTCCACTGTTTTGAGTGCTCAATGAAGAAAAAGATTTTGCAGGACATGGATGGGTGCTGGATCACATTTAAGGGAATTTCATATTCTCCAGTCTGACTCAACAGATTAATGAGAGCTCTCAGCTAGTGTTGACTTCACCATGTAAGAGTCACACACTCAGTGATTATTTGCCCTATATCTATATGTCCTGAAAAGAAGAGTGTACTTCTGAGTGAAAGTCTAATCTTTGGGAAAAAAAAAAAAAAAAAAAAAAAGGCTGGGGGGAAAGAGACATCCACCCTGTGCTTATCTGAACTTCTCTACTGTTGTCAAAAAAAGAAGTGAGGGAAAAACTTTAGTGTTTCATATAGTGACATGCTCTTAGTTTTCTTATACCAGTTTTCAGAAGATGACACAAGTATATATTAAAATTAAATAAATCATTTATAAAGCCTCATATTTCTTTGAGTATTTTCATTATTTTATTTATTTATTTATTTTAGCTGAGAAAACAAAAACTCTGTTTCTAATTTTTGTTTAGGTTTGGTCAAAATATATTGTGGTTTGATTTTCTGATGACAAGCTAAAATTTTCTAAAGGGAGAAAAATCATTTTCCAGGAAGTTTGTATTGAGGTCCTGATAAGCATGTATCACTGCACTGGGGGTGCTGCATGAGCTGATAGAACTGCTGAGTAGCCAATGAGATAATCTACATCTAAGTAACAGATATGTAGTTTCTGATATTGCGCTAAAAGTAGATTAAAAAAATAAATAAATCAAAATAGCAGTGTGTGAATGTGTGGGAATCAAACAATCTCCCTAAAACATATGCATAAGACAAAAACAACTTGAAAACAAAAAGGAAATCATGAAATCATTTACATTTTAATTTCATCCAATTTTTAATTCTTTAAAACAATCTCAGTACTTAAAGGTGAAAAATCTTTCTTACAGCAGAGTGAAAGGTTAAGGAATTCAGTACCTTGTAAGTTTGTTCGTGAAAAAAAAAATAAAAAAAAATGAAAGCAGCAACTGAAAAAACATGAAAGCTTTTTTCTGTTTATCTCCTTCCACATTTTTAACCACTTTCAGATTGTGAGATTTCAGCTTTGACAGTGTGAGGCCCACCTGACACCATTTTCCATGATTATGAAACAGTAAAATGTGCTTTGTCCAGGTATTTGCCTGTGGTTTGTTACTGGTTCCAGGAAATGACATAATGAATAATGCCTTTAACTTAACTTCAGTTGTGGGTATCATTGATAAAGGATAAGATTTCAACACATGGCAGCAAGAGAAAAAGCCCAAGTTCATTTTAAAGTTCGAGGATAATTTTTGCATTGTGTGCCTAGAATTCCATATAATAGACCAAACAAGAATATAAGTGTTGGATAGGGGCCAATTAAATATTTAAACTAGCATTTAAGAGCATCTGGAATACAGTCCTTGGCCTCTAGTCCAGCATAATTGGACTTCTTCACTTCTGGAATGCAGTCCTGCAGCCAGATCACAGGCTTCTACAATCAGACTACCTCAGTGAGATTACATGTCCTTATATCCTGGTTGCTGAAAAGTGAGGAAGAAGGAGTAGGATTCTTCTACTGGAGTATGGGAACATATGCCTAAAACAGAGACAGACTTACATGTTCTGTGGAAACAAGCTCAAAGACTGAAGCTCAAAATAAAAAATAGCATTATGTCATGAATTTAACCTTCCTTTTTCGTTTGTTTGTAACATGAACCTCAGCATTTAGAAGTTATATATGCTTGACAATTGAGACTAGAATGCCTTACAAAATTTAGCCACCAGTAAATTTAAAGCCCGTGGTATCTCGATCACTATTTCAATAGTGAAAATTAAATATAAATAGGTGAATACTAGGATATGTGCCCTGGAAGCAAAAATTGTTCAGACATATTGTTTGACAGCTGGAAGAGAGTTCAGCAATACAATTTCAGCTATAGTATTGTAAAGAAAGATCTCTTTCGATGTTTAACGGAGTCAAAGTCCTGATGAAAAGACCCATTTGCATGGATCTTCTGTGTATGAGAGCAAAAGTTAAGGTAACAGGAAGGACAAAAGCTTAAAAGGAAAAATAGTCTTATCTGATCTTAGATTCATAGAAGGAAAGTAAACTAAGTGCTTGGCCCTTTACAGTGATGAGTTTTCTTAACCCCTCTTGGGTTATGTGAAATAGAAACAGAAACGGTTTTTGCATATTTTCCTAATTTAGCTGTACGGGACAATGGGAAATCCTGTGGCAAATTGGCAGAAAAGGAAAAAAAGCAAAAAAAAAAAAAAAGCAAAAAAAAAAAAAAAAGCCCAAAGAAGAATTCATCATTCAAGACAGTCACTAATTCTGTAATAGGAAGCCACCATGATCTGAAGCTGAATACACAGCAAAAATACTGAAGCAATTGAGACGTATTCCCCTGAGCATCTAACATGAACTTGCAGTGCCAGCTAAGGCATGAACTGATGATATTACTGTCTCTTAGATTTAGCTGGAATGGGCCAAGCTAATTTCCTTGGTCCCTTTATATCGCATAATTCTTACTTGACCCCCTCTGAGTCTAACATCAAATTGTGTGGTTCACTCGGCTGCCTGTTTGTTGAAAGCACTGTTTCTTGATTTGCTCTCCTCCTGAAGAGGTTTTCTGACTCTCTGTTGGAGTGTAATGTTCTGCAGAAGTCTGACAGAGGATCCAAATAGTAAACATTTACTTGCAGTCTAATGACAGATAGTATTTATCTGCTATATAAATCTATATATAGCCTTTATGGATCACTGACGTCCCAGTATGTACTATTGGTTGCTTTTAGTTTCCAATGATTTTATTCTTGTGGCTTAGCAATGCACAATCTCATTGCCAGTTCAAGTGGAAAATATAACTTGAGAAACATTATGTTTCTTGCTTACTTTAATACAGGAATACTTGGATCTCAGAAGCATCACAAGTGGTGTAGCAAAATCCTCATTACAGTACTGAAAATGTTTGAATTTTCAGTCAGAAATAATCTGAAAATAACCCCATGGCAATTATTTAATCATATCTGAAAACATGAGTAAAATGACTTTGTAGCTTTGCTATGGAATGCATTTAAGAATCCTCTCTTATTTAGTTGTGTTTGCTTGTGCTGTCATACGTAGTCTTATCCCAGATGCAATAAACTTTCTTATTTGAAAATGTATATGACCTTATGATCTACAAATTGATGGCAGGGTATGGTGGCCTGCTCATCCTGAAATAACTTTTTCCTTTTTCTTTTTAACAGTTGTTTTTATTAGATACTTGCTAAATGATTGTAGACTGACTAGCAGTTTTACGAGTTTAACATTTAGTTCCTTTCCAGTTCCTTTCCAACCTGAAAATTGGCTTGTATCTGAGGACAATCTCTGACACCTCTTTTTAAATTCGATGTAGCATGTACATATGTGTTTACAGATTTGCCTGTAGGTTTGGATGCAAAAGCATTTTTGAGGTAGTATTACCTCCAGGTAAATTAAAATATTCTCCTCACCTAATTATACCCATTAAAAGTTAGGCAGCTGATCTAATTTAGTCCTATTAGGATTCTTCACAAGGCTATTTATCCCATTGGCATTAGAGACATAACAATGGGCAGAGATGCCATATTCTCTGGAGGTGCCTATGTCTAAATCGGGTTAGCTATTTTACCTGCAGACAGTAAGAGTGAGTTGTATTTCTGGGACTGTCCTGGGAGAAGTGAATACTGAATAGCGTATCTACATCGAGAAAACATGCAAGCAAACAAAACCACTTTCTTTGTAATTTAAACTGCATTAGTTGTCAGAAATAGTGAGCTCCCACCTGCAAGAAATAAATGGCTGGCAACATGGGAAAGTATTTGCTTGGTCTGACACAGTATGTTCTGCAGTATATGGTTGCATATATCTTCCATATGGTATTCTCCAGTGCTAATTCTCCCATTTCACAATGAGATTTAGCTAACCCCTCCTTTGTAGCCAAGAAAGTAGTAGTGCTTGGAAAAGTTTAATAGTAACAATATTTTCTCACAAGCCATATAAGGACAGTACTTTGTATATTTAATATTTTTATTAGTGGGGTCTCAAACTTTCTGCATAATCATCATTTCATTAAGACTTGTGGCATTCAGGCATGCCCTAATCTCTATCTCATAGACATATGGCAATAGGGATTCTTATAAAGGAATGAAGTGTAAGTGAAAGTCTGGAGTCAAATATGTTTGTCCTGACTTCCACAACCATGCTGGAAGGGGTGGCTTAATCACAATGCCAGCCACAAGGGACCATCAGACTCCCTTGCCATCCTAATCAAGACACCAAGCAGATGAGCCTGAGGACACTGAGGAAGAAAAGCTCAATTGGCTTAGAGATGAAATATAATGAGCAGGCATAGCCTCTGTAATTCTTTTAGCTGAAAACCTAACAGTCTTAGTGAATCAGAATGGTGTATTAGGTTCTACTAAAACTAATTGTCTACAAGATTCGTAGAGTAACATAATATTATTTTAACATTTTTGGCTCTAACACTGTCCTTATACCTTTAAATATAAAGATTATTTCTTGGAAAAGTGATTAGAATATTAAAACTCTATAAAAGTAGGCATTAGCTGATGATCCTGTCATTATGTTGAGTACCCATGGATTCACCTCAGCACACCTAGTGATTTCACAAAGGCTATTATCTCATGGCTACATCCCCTTCTTCTGAGCTTATTACTTTAAATAAAAAATGTTAATGGTTTCTCAGAAACTCATGATGAGAAATGGAGGATTTCTTACGCAAAGAAGTATGCTCTCCAAATTTGAAAGCTTGCATTAAACTTTCCAGCAAATGCTTGAAATTCTCAGTCAACCAATAATATTGCAAGGTGAATTCACCTTTCTTTTATACTGAGGTGCCATCTGCATGTAGTTTATTACTATTTAATAAATTACACACCACTGCATGTGTGTATAAAATCACTTAAGAATGCTTACATTATGCTATCACATACAGGGAGCATGAGATGAAATTATAAAGTCTGAATCATAAACAAAGTCAGACTGAATGATCTAAAAACCCATTCTGGCCTTAAAATATGAGGTCATGTATTGATCTCAGAAAAATATGTACAAAAGTATAGGAAATGATGGACATTCAAGTAAAAGAGCAGACAGACTGACAGGCAAGTATCTGGCTGTATTTCATATATCACCCTATGGCTGGATAGTAAAGAGAGCTTCTCCAAGACACCAAGACTCTCTTCTTGCTCTTAAACCTCTTATATTGGTGGAGGCTGGGATCCCTGTCGTGGTGTTGAGAGTATGAGCCACTTCTGACATAAGATATTTTTTTGTGTTCCTGTTGAACTGCTCCCCCTTCTCCCCCCCCACCAAAAAACAAACAAACAAACAAACAAACAAACAAACCAACAACAAAAACAATAACAATGACAACAACAACAAAACCCTCCTGGTCATATGGGAAAAAAAAATCAATGCAAACTTTGCTGCTGCAGAAAAATACACCATAAAAAGTGAGGTCCATAGGTGAGCTCATGGGTGCTGTGATAGTATTATTTACTTGGGCTTATAATGGAGGGACAGAAGGCAGAGGTATTAAATTTTGCAGGTGATGAGCCTATGCAGGCAAGCAAGTATATGAGCCAGGAAGGCAGAGGAGAACTGGCACATGCTATGCATGAAGAATGATGCTGGCAAATGCCTGAGTGAAAGCCGGAGTGGTTCCATGTGCTAGGATTTCAGTTGTTGCACATAAAAAAAATCTGTACAAAAAGTCATTAGAAAACTTCAGAGAACTTGTCACTATTTCCTGCTAAAATATTGAAAGGTGGTTATGTTTCACTGAAAAAAAAGAAGTAATTAATAGCACTCATTATGCGTGAGAAAAAAAAACACAACACTTCAATGTTCAGAAATTGTTTCACATACCTGAGCAATGACACTTGTTTTCACATTTCTGAGAGGTTATCTCTGTCTGAAAAAGGAGGTGAGCTGAACACAACATATCTTCCTCAGCAATGCAGCCTTTTTCCAGCTGACCTCTTTTACAAAACTTTTGTATCAGTTTCTCTCTGTGTGCTTTGCTGACATCACCCTATATATAAGAGAAATATGGACTATGCTGGCAAGTCTCCTCAAATAAAGAATAAATAAATTAATAAAATGACAAAAAAAAAAAAAAAAGAAAAAGAAATAGAGGAAACACCATAAGCAAATATTTATCTTGGCAGCATTTAATAAAATGATAAATTTTTTAGCTCCATAAGTGAATGATCCCTATACTTGAGTGTGACCTTACCTCCTGCATGGCTGTGAGGATGCAGCAATGCTTCTCTCCTCTTTGTCACAGACCTGGCTACTTTCAGGATACAATCACAGCAGCGTAAGCCACAGTTTATGGATGTTCAAAGCATGACTTTGGTCATGCACTAACTTCAATGAGAAGCTCCCCTGCATAGATTCTTCCTCTGTGCCCTTGTGCCCTTCCCCAGCTTTGCTTCCTCTCTCTGCATCCAGAAACCCTTTAAAATCTTCACGTGGCACCATCTGTTTTACCCTGCAGTTTCATATGCCAGTATGTTTCCCCACCCGTAGCCTACAGCAAAGCAGGATCTGAAATGTAGTTTTCCAGATTTTATGATGACCTGATCTCATGAGCTGGTAAGGATGAGGATGACTTGTCTGGGACAATAGTCTGGAACAGGGGCTGGTACTTACACCAGAAAAGATAACCACTATGTGGTCATCCATAGTGACCACTTGTGGTGCCAGCACAACACAAAAGTGATGGACTGGAAATGCACTTATCTATTTCTCTCACTTTTCTCTACGTTGCTGAGTCCTACCTGTACCAATGTATAGCCAGTCAGGACAAGGCCTAGAGGGTCAAGATATGATGAGAGATTTGATCTCTCTCCTTCACTTCTGAAAAATGAAGTAGTTGGACAGGAGCACATGCCAGACTTATTTTGGATTCATCAGTAAAAATGTTTTTGACATACAGCTTGTGATTGTTACCCACTATAGGCACATTAAAGGGCACATCAGCATGACACAACACTGTACCCTAAAGCAATACTCTAGTCATTTATTCACAGAGCCCTAGTGCTAAGTTTTACATTTAAAATCTAGATTCAGGAAGGAGCTAGAGTGTGAAGCAATAGGCTTACAATCCCTGAACATTCGCTGCAGTACTGTGGAGAGCTGGCCTCCTTAGTAAGAGCCAAGGTTACAGTGTGGAGTGTTAGGGCCACTCATTAAATTCGTCTGTTTCTGGGAAAGGTATGACCTCCACTGATTTTCTGTTCAGGGAAGCTTTAACCAAGGACATACCTAAGACACCAACTAAGATGAAGTGACAGATGCTAGTTAAACACTCATCAGGCATAAGGGGAGTGCAGAAAATCTTTTTGTACAAGGGCCCATTGCTTGCCTGACATGTGAAGTGTCAACTTGCATCTAGAAACATAGTAAATAAATCACAGCTGGGATAGACGTAGGAGCCTTATTTGTGCACTCTTTCCCCTCAAGCCAGGGCAGAATTATTTTTGTCATATGTGTCTGAATGTGGAGTGTATTTATAAGTGAGTGAAACAATAAGGAAAGGAGAGTTTTTCTAGTTCTTGGTGATGGCTATTATGTTATTATGTTATTTTCTTTGTTGTGAATGTTTTTTTTTTGTGTTTTTTTTTTTTTTTTTTTTTTTTTTAACATTTTTCATCTTGTTTAGCTTTCACTTCATATCTACCTGTAGTTTGTGGTTATGTCACACCTGAGTCCTGTGAAATCTTCCTTGTGCTCGTATTCTGATAGAGAAGTTTTTTTCCATGTCTGCATCAAAGACTTCTTAAAACAGTATCAGCGAAGTCTGTTCCACTGAGCCACTAAGAATACATGCAAACATGCTGTCCTTAAGCAGTACATGTTGCCACAATACTTTATCACACATTTATGTATGGCTATAAGTTTCCATTTTGAAGGAGAGGGTGTTGTAGGTTTAGAAAAGGGCAGGGAAGGATGGTTGCCAATGAGGAACAGTGTCATGGCTGAGCTAGTATTTCAAAGATATTCAGACTTTTCTGTATAGGGTTAACTTGGCAACTTTTGTGATTGATTAGTCCACCCATTAATGCACATCTGTGTACAGATGCCATGTCAAGAGATTCAACTTTTACTGTACCCAGACCCAGAAATTGTGTCTGGAAAATCTGCAGGCACTGTGCTAAACTGCTCAACACATTCTCAGCCTGGATGAGGTGAAGAAAGATGTTTCACTTCAGTTAGAAATGCAGACCAGTTCTCTAAATTCAAACCCTCCACTTAAGTTCCTCCTGGGGCTTCACAGAGTAGTTACTTTCTTTCATGCTAGATTTATGTGAATGACCTTATTATGGAAAATGGGATTTTATATCTCAATGTCCATTACATTATTTTTTTTTTTTTATATTTGTTACAATGAAAATATTTCATTAAAGCCCTTATTGAATAGTTAAGTGTGAATCTTGGGAGT
Source organism: Netta rufina (assembly GCF_964035555.1). NCBI lineage: Eukaryota > Metazoa > Chordata > Aves > Anseriformes > Anatidae > Netta > Netta rufina. The sequence continues at coordinate 51,550,594 of NC_140128.1, forward strand.
GAAAAAAAAATAGTTTATTAAATCAGCCTGAGCTGGATCTGAGAAAGCATGTAGAGCTGCAAACCTATGAAATGCTCCATGCTTGTGGAGTTTCATAGGAAAATGCTACAAGACACAGCCCAAGTTCACTTCTAAAACAAATAAAGAAAGAGCCTGAGGTTTTTTTTTTTCCATTTAAGGACAACACAATTTCAGGGCCAGCCTTTATCCCTTCCTTGGGAAAGAATAGTACCACTAAGATGGAGGAGAAGTGAAGGTAGTGCTATAGCCCCTCCATGTCTGTAAGTTACCATCCTAACTCCACCAGCCATGCTTGTAAAGCTGAAAGACCTTACAAGTCATCGACTTCTGGAACTGGTTTGCCCCTGTGCAGAGTCAGGGAGATACAAGGATCCATTTCCCCAGTCCCAGAGGGGATGGAGTTGCTGGGGCTTATGCTGTCTCTACCACATAAGTGCAATGGCCCCCTGCCCCTCAAATAATTAAATTATTAAATTCTTTCTGTAGCTGTAACTTAAAACATAATTTACTTCTTTCTATTTTTTTTTTTATTATTATTTTTAATTATTTAAAGCCAAAATGCAAATATAGGAAATTCAGTGTACTTAAAAGACTAGGGCTTTTAATATGGAACTCTTATTTGTGTACACCATGGTTTTATTTCTGCAGCTAAGGATAGGGGAACAGGTTCTGCTTCCTGCTATCCCCTTGTAAATTCACTGATTTCAGTGGCAGTTATTCTTGAATTACCCTGGCTTAGCTGCCAGCAGAGTGTGGCTGACTGTGACTCCATGGATATATATATACTGTTTATACGTTGAGTCTATTGTTGATTAAATATGCACACAAATGCAAAAAACCATCAGTCAAAGAAATCACATTTGCTCTGCTGCAAGGATATAAACTAAAATCATGAAAAGAAAATGCATTCCTCTGATATATTGAATGATACAATTTCAATAGAAAGCATTGCTTCACATTATTTTAATGTGATTAGTGCCTCTGAAAAGCACTGAATTAACAGATTGGAAACGGGTGTCTTCTGTTTACCGATTAAAACACAAAACCCAACAGCTGTTTTCCTATGCCTTTTTCTACCAGTTTTCTTGAGTCTGATCTGGAGGGTCTCCTCTGGTGAGCAGAGGATATTTGCTTTGCCATTGCTGATTATTCTAATGAGTATGCCAACAAGAGAAGAATTAGCTTTAGTTACAATGTCTTTTCTAAGACATTAATATTAGCTCACTAAATTTTCCATAATCTGACTTGCTGCAGCAGCGTTCATGTGCTTTCAAGCTTTTCAGGTCTGAACTTGGGATAAAGAATTGAAAGTCCTACCAAGCAGCATTACAAAAAAAGATCCGTTACTTAAATACCTAGTTGCCACCTTTTCATCAAAAATCTGTTTCTTATTGACAGGAGTAACTCTCTTGGATGTCCATATGCTTTCAGGCTATCAAAATAGAAAGCCAATGTTTAAAACTTCTTGTAAGTGACTTATCATACAGAATTTATAAATAGATGTGGTTAAGTAGGTTCTATCTGCTCCACCCAGTTCTTTTAACTAGATGAAAAGTATCTTGTGCATTTTTGGCATCTTGTGGCATTTTAGTTTTAGGGATATAGCTGTAAAGCCTAACTAAACATATTCACAATAAAAATCAAATAAAAATAAAATAAAATAATAAAATAAAATAAATAAAATAAAATAAAATGGAAAGAAATGAATAGACAAATATCTTTCCAACTCTGAACATCTCAGTAATCCATATTTTGCTGAGAATACTTTGCATTTAGCTATGCATTAATAATGAAGATGTAGCACTTGGATGTAACACTGATTTAATATGTGCTTCTTGGTTATTCACAAATGTCGTGATATTCCATCATTTTGACCACTTGTAAAAGGTACTTGGACTTATAACCAACTGAATCTTTAAGTCTGTGAAAATCCAGTCCTTAAGTGGAGGGACTGGAGCAAATGTCAGCATGTTCCTAAAAAAGATTCTGCAGAAGAGGAAGGGCAAATATTTCACAGATTGTGTCATAAAGATTTGTTTGTCATCTTTCTCTTTTGTTCCTTGATTGGTACCTTGTTATCTTTAGTGACATGTAATATTTATGAATACCTGCATTGACTCAGTAGAACTCTTCAGGGAATGAGTTATCACGTGCCATTTTTAAAGACAAAAAAATCCAGCCACACACTAAGTTTAGTACTCTTACTGGCAATGAATGAACACCAGCATAGTCCGTCAGAATCCTCATGTCTCAGCCATAATGTTTTACAAAGAGTCAAAATATGTTGCTATTGATTATAATAGCGATGATAGAAAGTATACATTTTTATTTATTTATTTATTTGTAAAGAAAAAGTGCCTGTGAGATTCAGTTGCCTATCTGTGCATTCACTAGACTGCCATTAACAAAACCTGGAAAAAAAGTAGTAAGTGATGTTAGGAGTCAGCACTTCATCTCATCTACTTATCCAAAGTGCAGAGCAGATAACTTTAACTATCATCCTCAAACAACAACATCCTACAAACAACAACAACAACAAAAAGAGAGAGAGTTCAAGGCATTGTCAAGGAGCTGTTCAGCTTTGGCTCTTAATTAAACATATTTAAAACCATTTCCATTTTAACCTCTCATAACATTCTGACCACATTCAGATGAGGGTAGAATCCATGCTGCTTGCAGTATAAAAATTTGCCAGTATAACAGCTGCCAATAAATAAATATATAAAAAAAATAAAAACTGTGATTTTCATTATGCATTTATCACTGGTGAAATGCAAGGATGAGACCTTTCATACAAGTTTAGACATATGCCCTTGAGAGCTGAAGAATGGCTTTTCAATGCAATTCTAAATGTTAATATCCCCACAGGAATGCAGATCCAACAGAGGAACCTACTATGGTATGTAGCCATCTTATTCACCTCAGTGAGTGAACATCATGCATCAATGTGGCTTGATACTTGCTACTTTGGAGCTGCACTGTATAACCAGCAGCATGGGCAGTTTTTCCTTAGTTTCCCGTCCAATTTGATTTGAAGTTTCCCTGATTTTAAAGACATTTTTATACACACCACAAAACAAGCTAGCAGAGAACTCACTTAAATATTTTCTTGATTTTTTAAAAACAAATTACATTTTAAGTTATAAAAAGTGAGAGTGGAAAAGAGAGAGTAAAAGGGACACCATGGCCACAGAATAATAAACAGACAAGTGGGCAGTAATATGTTCACCTTACACAGCTCTAGCATGCTGTATCCAAATTATTGGTCTCACTCCTGGAAAACTTCATATCAGATAGGTACTGGCAAATTGGAAAGGCTTTAGGAGGGCAATAGCACTGAATGGAAATCCAGAGATTTTATGAAATGAAGGATTAGAAGAATTAAAGTTTCAAAGTCTATCTTTGGAGAACACATGATAACATACCATAGATTTTCTGAAAGAAGGCTATTCCAGAGAATGATATGGATTACTTAGGACTTCTAGAAGAAATACAATACAGGAGGGCAGAATCAAGAAAAATGAGTGTCAGGGGTAACAAAACCAAACAAAACCAAAACCAAAACCAAACAAGAAACAAACAAACAAGCAAAAACAACCTCAGTTTACCTGAGACAGAATTCTTTATAATCACCTACAGGGAGAGGAAAAGAGTGTCAAGTTGTTAATTTAAAAGGAGCTAGTGTAAAGCATTACAATCATATGAACTGTGAGGGGACAAAGCTGCTGTATCCCTGCAGAGATATTTTAATGTTGTATGACAAATGTTCAAATGAAGTTAAAGGTATGAAAGAATCTGGATGCTATTTATATTTATTTCTTTTTTGTTGCTTTAAGCAAACACTTGATGATAGATAATGGGGAAAAAGTGTTAAGCACAGGGAAGATGCTTAGCTGACGATGTCTCTACTGGCGTTAGGCAAGTCACAGACAGATTTGCCAGGATTGTTCCGGAAATTTAGCTGTCCCAAGCTGGACTACATGTATGTCTCCTGCTCTTCCATAGGTGATGGAGAAGCCTTATACTTTTGGACCAGTGTTATAGCTGCTTTCCTGTTCTCTGATCACCTGCTCCACATGGAGAGAGCTGGTGTGCAGCTATGATGCTGCACAAACACAAACCTCTCAACTGCTTAGCAACTATGTCTTGTGTGCATGACAAGTAGTGTATAAGTAGGAACAAGGGCTAGAGCTCTCTGTTTCCATTGAGGCTCCATCCTGGTCTGTTATGCTGCAGCTATACCAGATCATCCACTTCCTGACCATCACCTTCATCTGCTATTTTAAGAGTCTGAGGCTGATGGCTATCAGGATGATGTACAGACTGATTTGTCACACTCACAGCAGTCTACCTGAGATGAAGTTGAGCCCACAGCACCTATTTATTTGTTATCACATGGTCTGATCCTTCATACATTTATGCTTGGGTTAATGGTATGCTGCCATCACACTGAGCCAAAGGGAATATATACCACTGAATACCAGCATAAGTGTTTGCAGGATTGGGTCCTAAATCTCTTTGTGATGGTCAATATCTTTCAAATTGAGTGATATTAGTACTAACACATACTGAAAGGCAGACTGCAGCCTGGCAGTTTTTAAGAAATGGGCAACTAGCATACTTATGCCTGATTCCTACAGGCTTCAAACCTTAGAGTGTTCTCAGTGTCCATTCTCGGATTTTCAGAAGCTTCACTAGAAGGGAGGTCACAGCTAATACGTAGAATAGAAGTTTGGGTTTCAGGATTTTCTGCATTTTAATTTCCTCTCTCAGAATAGTTTTGTCTGAAATATGAAGTATTGTTGTTGTTGTTATTATTATTGTTATTATTAATATTATTCATAAAAATAGAATGGGACAGTGCATAAGAGGTCATTTAGCTTTTAGCAATAACCAAGATACTAGTCACAGACCAAAATGCTTTTATGCTAGGTGTATATGATTCAGAGAAAGAAGATCACTTTTAGCTTTAAAACCAAGAAAGGCACATAGAGAATGATTGAAGAGATGTGGTAATACTAAAAGATTGCTGTAGACCTTTGGTAGGCCTTGGGATGCCTTATAACTTCAGCTTTTATGCTAAGGCCAAAAAGAAACGTCAAGGAAAGATGAATTAAAGGAAATGGTCATAGACAAGAGGATGTAGAAAAAATTAACTTTTCACCTCCACAGCTAGAACTGACCACAGACCAAGAGCAGACTGGTTTAGGTAACCACAGAAGATAAAGCTCAGGCTAAAGGTCAGATCTAGTCTGCCCAAAGACAGGATGACAAATTAAGTACATCTACTTGCCAGAATTAGATAATAATGAGAAGGTTTTGCTTCAGACTGACATTATTTTTGCTTTGAGCCTATGTTCATATTGAGTTTCCCACCTCCAGATGCAAGGAGACCCATGATTCCTTTAAATGCAGCAAATGAGGTGTGACCAAACTTAGCTGTATTATACTGCAACCAAGTAATCTTTCCTAGCAGCTTAAGAAATGTTGCTAAGTTTACAACTGTCACTAGTAAATTTTAGTGTATTTAAGTTTATACAATTTTTCTTCATGTGTACTTGCTAATAAAAAATTTGTATTAGCCTTTTACATTAATTCACTCTATTCATTGATTAATAATTTCCGTAAAGTATTTTATAACCAATTCTTTGAAATACTTCACTTTTTACTTTAAAAGACTTCGAAGTCTTTTGGTTCCTAGACCATGATGGGGCATTAACATCTCTCTCAAAGCAAATTATACCTGTGCCATTCCTGTAACACATTTGTCTAACTCATTTTAGATATCTTACTGCTGTTCGGTGACCTTCTGCCATCATCAAAAGGTACTTCTTCCACCTCAGTTGTGTCACAGCTTATGTTTCATTTGTTCACAGACATACACATTAAACTTTTCTCAGTTTAGGGCCATTTCCAGAGTTCACTGTGTTCAGTGGAATCACTTGCATTGATTTTAATAGAATCAGGCCCTCAGAGATGAAATTCTTATTTTATGCATTTCCACTGACAATTGCAAGGCCAAAGGCCATTTCACTTTAAAAGGAAACTTTTTAGAAACGTAAACAAACATCACAATTTACAGGTGAGCAATGATGTTTACCTTAAAATGGATCTGTGAACTGAAAAAAACTTTCTCTCTCTCTCTTTTTTTTTTTTTTTTTTTTTTTTTTTTTGTCCACATGTAGAATCTGGTCATGGTAAAATGCAGAATATGGCTGAAGCTGTAAAAATACTTTCACTGGAAATTGAGAAAATTAAATTGCCTTAAATACAAAGAGAAACCAGTAAAATGATAAGTTTTAATATATTTTAAAGAATTTATGTAAGCGTAAAAAAGAAATGGATGTATTGTTACAGTTTTCTCACTGAATGAGTTTTGTCTCCATGAATTATTTGGGATTAGGCTGTGATTCTTTCAAAATGCATTTTGTCATATTGCTTTAGTGACAATATGCTATAAAGAGTACTTGATCTGCAGCTCATTATTGAGCAGTGTTTTCTGGAAACATAATTACATACTAGTGGTTTTTTTTTTTTTTGTCTGATTGGGGGAGTGGTGTAACTGTTAGACTTAGTTTTCCGGTGTTAATATTACAATTAGGATTTTAAATTCAGCTGGGGGCAAGTTACTGTGTGATCCAAATTGCACTGAAAAGCTGTCTACTACAGCAGTCCTGGATTGTAATCATATTGCTCACTGGTAACCCAGAACATGCAACCTTGTTCATAAACATGTTCTATGGGCTGAAAGTATTGAAAGAACAAGCAAAGTTCTTCAATCCCTGGTTAATGAGATCTGTTCTGGGCTAAATACTATGTTTTGCTTTTCAACTTTTTTTTTTTTTTTTTTGTATTATTATTATTTATAAGTAGGATGGGCAAAATCTAAACTCTGTGTCCATGGAAATGGTTTTAAGATGCATGTTAATAATCACTATTATTTTATTTAGTAGTAATTAAACATTACATTAATAATGCTATTATCGTGGGATCAGATTCCAAGTTATGATGCTGAAAATTTCAAGATATTTATTTTTTTAAATTATTTTTTATGTTTAAGTACCATGCTATTTTAATAAGGTGTCCCCTTCACCTTCCTTTACATAATTACTATATATTTACAGTATTAATTCAAAATTAATGGATGTTTATTTATGGGAATTAATTGTGTTTCTATAATAAAGCTGCTAATGAAACATATTGGTAGGTTTGTACTGTGTAACCAATTATTTCCTATCATATATATAAGTTGTATAGGCCAGATAGTAATTATGTTCCTGAACATAATTGTCACTAGAATTCCATGCAAGTTTCTTCAAAACTACACACAGGATTTATTAGCTTTCACTTTTAGTAGTTCACCTCCAAACTTTAGAAGAACCATTAAGATATCCTTTGAACTTCTGAGAACTAGTTTTTGTACTTTTAAGAGTTCACATTGAAACCTGTGTATTAAAACTATTCAGAGAACCTTCCCCAAAATACCCATAGAAGTGAATTTTCAGGGATGGAAGATACAGTGAAAGAAGTCTCATTTTAAAATTAATTTGCTAAATTAAGTTTAGCCCACTAATATGAACTACCCCCACTTACTTCCCAATCAGCGCACCTCTCAAACAATTCCATGGCAAGCAAAAAGTTTTTTTTTTTATGAAGTCTGATGTAATCAAAGACAACAGGCCAGAAGGATAAAATGACAAATTGTTGTTCATAGAAGCAGACTTTGCCCCTAGAAACGTCCATGATGGCGGTCTATTCAAATTATTGTCATTTAATGATTCATAACATTTCACTCTATAATTCTGAAGCCAGAGCAACCTTGCTCTATACGTTAATCATGAAATGCGCAGTCTCTTGTATTTAAAGTATTAGTTTTATTTATAAACAAAGTATTTTCATTAGGAAGTTGTCTATCTGCTAGAGGGAATCTAAGTGGAATTTCCTTTTATAGACACCATCCAGATTTTAGTGGTAGGCCTCCTTGAGTGGTATGAACCTAAGCCACTTCTGGTCCATGGTATCCTTGCAGTTACAGTGTTTTAGCATTGTAGGACCTGGCTCATGATGAATGCAGAAGTCCAGTTTTCAGGTGTGTCTGTGTTAGAGTGGTGTTGTGGTTTAACCTGGCCGGCAGCCTAACACCACACAGCCATTCACTCACCCTCCTCCCCCCTCCCTCTCTGGGATGGGGGAGAGAAATGGGAAAGTGAAGCCTGTGAGTTGAGATAAAGACAGTTTATTAAGACAGGAAAATAATAATAACAATAATGATGATAATAGTACTACTACTAATAATGTGTACGAAACAAGTGATTCACAATGCAATTGCTCACCACCCGCTGACTGATGCCCAGCCTAACCCCGAGCAGTCCAGTCCCCCCACCCCGGCTAGCCACCCCTATAAATTGTTTAGCATGACGTCAGATGGTATGGAATACTCCTTTGGCCAGTTTGGGTCAGCTGTCCTGAATCTGTCCCCTCCCAGCTCTTGCTGCACCCCCAGCCTGCCCATTGGCAGGACAGAGTGAGAAGCTGAAACGTCCTTGGCTTGGTGTAAGCACTGCTCTGCAACAATTAAAACATCAGCATGTTATCAGCGCTCTTCTCATCCTAATCCAAAACACAGTACCCTACAAGCTACTAGGAAGAAAATTAACTCTGTCCTAACTGAAGCCAGGACAAGTGGACAGCATCCCTCTCTGGCGGAGACGTTTAACTGCTGTCTCAAACAGTAGTAATCAAATCAAAAAATAACATTCGACAACTGTGCAATGTGAGACAAGTCTGGGGTGAACAGTGAATGTGGTGGGATGAATTCTTTCTTGGTAATCATGTTCTGCCTGGCCATGTGAATTTTAATGATCCCTATTTTAGCAAACACAAATACCATTGTTCATAAAATTATCATCTTGGTCATAAAATTACCTTCCCCTTTTTAAAATTCAGCTGAAGTTATTGACTCAGTGACCCTCCATGACAGAAATCCCATAGGCTGATTACATGCTGTGTGAAGTATTATTCTCTCTCTTTTGTTTTACATTTACCTGTCATTAACTTCAAGTGACCCTCCTGTTGTACTTGTGTCCTAAGACACTGTTAAAAAGATGGACTGGCTACTTTTTAAGTCTACCCTTCCTAGTCTTAAATGCTTTAATTAAATCCATTTTTCATCACTAAATCAACCTAGCTCTTGCAACACTCATATGCAAATCTTGCTGTATCCCTAACTCTCTTTATTTTCTGGACTTTCACAGATTTTAAATTCTCTTACCATTTACAACCCAAACTGAGTTTGGTCTTTATATCAAGGCCCACCTTGTCCAATACTTTGCAAATAAATATTTCTTATTCATAACATAGAATATAAATACTCATTTTCAATCACTTAATGTATAGTCTGAGTTCCTTGACAATGATCACCTCTTCTGTGAGAGGATTACTCCTCAAACCAGGCATGGAAGTACAGTATAATACAGGGAACCAGAGAGAGGTGTTTTTCCTCTTCTCAAGATCTGTGTGGTTGTGTCTTCTAGAAAGGAGTTGGGTTGCTCTGCTATGTTCTGGCTGATATGGTGTCTTCCTTTTCTTGAGTTTTGTCCTTGTTATCATTTGCTACATGGGTGCAGTGAAGGAAATATTATACCTAAAATTGTTTTCCTTAATCTTGCTGAAATGCCTGGAGGGATTATTCTCTCTGAAACTCTCTCTTATATGCTTTGCCTTTCAAACCACACAGGACTCTGCCTGAAACATTCAACTGGACTCTGTGACCAAAAAAAAAAAACTCATTTATGATTGTTAATTTTCAGATTTAGAATCTATGCCCTTCGCTAGAGACCACATGGATTTTAAGACCAAGACCAAATTTTCAAAGGCATTAAAGTGCCTTAGAAGACATATAAACAAGTACTGAGATTTGGTTTTAAAGTCAAAAAGCCCCCAAAATGTGCAGCTATTATTCAAAATTTCAGTTGATATGTAACCTCATGATAATACAGTTCTGTGGCAGTAACATTTTTTCAAAGTGTGTAATAAACATTAAAAATATTCTAAAATATTCTGAAGTGATGCCTACCACAGCATTTGAAAGCAATTGTTTATGTTATTCTGCTTGCTTTTGGATTTTTTGCTTTAAGCTTTCCTTTATGTCTACAGTAAGTCCTCCAGAGCTTACAGAGCAACACAGCTGTGATCTTTCTTGCAGAGAACTAACGTGCTTAACTGCACGCTTATAACACGTGGAAAGCTCTTACCCATCAGGCAGCGCATTGCTACCTGAGTGGTGAAAGCTGTCCAATCCCTCAGGGTTCAAACAAAGCAAAGTGTAGATATTTGCCCTGTGGAGCAACAAAGCGTGGCATCCTGGTAGTTAAAGTCATGAGAACTTTCTGTGCATCAACAGTGTATTGTAGGAAACAGTGGGACATTTTCTCTCTTACTCTTCAAACACACCAAATGTAAACTGTCTGGACCACAACAGTCATCTTTGTGTGTATGAAATAAGCAGGGCAAAAAGAGACCCTGTGAAATAGCTGTGGTTAGCGGCTTGTTGAGTGGGGGTGGGTGAGGAAAGAAACTCTCTTTTAATCAATGTGATAATCGATGACATACGGCATCATACTCTCTCCTGGCTCCATTTTTTCCACACATATGGAAGGCCTCAGTGACTTCCCCACTTTTTTCTTCCTCTATCCCACCCTTATCAGGCCAACTGGAAATCTGTCTATTGTTTTTTAATGCAGATACATTTGAAAACAGGCATAAATCTTCAGACAAGCCTGCAGTTTTACTGGGGAAGGATTGTTTGCAGCCATGGTTTGTTGAGGAGGCTGATAAAATGCCCATGCCTTTGCTGTGTTTTCCCATACCTGTCTGGCTGCGTGCATAGGCCCATGATGCCACTGGCCAACAGAAGCAAAAAGCTGAGTCAGGGAATTGTATGCTGTGCTTTACATTTGGATTTTCATGAACTGCAATGCAAGCACTATGAGTGAAAATCATAACCCGTGCTTCTGATCCTGTGCCCCTTTTTCATCTATTAATTTTGGATCCATAAAGCAAAGGCTGTGCTAGATGTCCTTTGAGTGGGATATGTGTTTGCTTCTAGGAACAGCTTTTACATCTCGTTTTTTGGCTCTTAGTGGTGGCACAGGCAACACAGGGTGTTTGCTCACAAGGCCAGCTTAGAGACTTGCATTTCAGGCAGAAAGTCCTGCAGATCTGTTTTTTTTTTTTTTTTTTTTTTTTTTTTGCATCTTAGCTAAGCTATCTGAGTTTAGAATTTCCTTCTGTTCACCCAGCATTTTTTTGGGGAAATTGCTCTGTAAATGGAATGTGCAGTCTGAGAAGTTACGGGTAATATCCAAGTTTTACTTTGAAGTCCAGATTTTCATAGACAGAGGAAGTTTTCTCATATTCTTTCTTTTTGCTGCAATAACTGTTTTTGTTTGTTTGTTTGTTTTGTTACTATTTTTGTTACTGTTCTACAGATAGACAACTTGAGACACATGAATTCCTTCAAAGCTTTTCCAAGATAATTGATCTATGAAGAACCTATGTGAAATACTGAAAACAGAAGATTTATATGGCTTGCATTTCTGCTGAGCTATTGATTGTCTTGATAGAATTTAACTGAAAAATTCACCTCATTTGTAAGTGATGTAAGCAGGGTGACCAAGAGACTGAGAAGCAAAAACTCTTGAGATTCGAGTTTAGGAAGTGTATGAACTTTTATTTATTATTGTCCATATAATGAAATTTAGAAAGATAAAGAGATAACCAAAAAGGTGGAGCTTCAAGTCTTTATCATTCTTGTCAAGGCACATCATGTCAAGGGGTAATTTGAATTTCAATATGGTATGGAATGTATGAAGTTTTTACAGCAGTATTTTGGGTTCAGGCAATGTTCATGACTGTGGCTTGCCAGCAGGGACAGAAATTTTGGGTCTTGGAATGCACATGGTAGTGCAATTAAAGGTGTTTTTTTGAGCAGCAGCATGATCACAGTGATGAAAGATTAATACAAGTGACAAATTGTGTTTATTTCATTTTTTTTATTTTTATTTTTTTCAACAAAGACACTATTGCCCGCCCAGCTTTATAAAATACAAACAACAAGTGTGACAGGCATATATAAATAATATAATACCAGGTACATCTCTGGCCTGTAAAAAGGTAAACATCTCTTGTATAGAAGAAGGTGACATGAGATTGTTGGTAAAACAAGATGCAAATATAAAGATTGGTCAAGGCCTCTGCAGAGTCAGGACACAGTAATAGAATTGTGCAACTTAGAGTAGATTACATGCTCTTTTTAGTATCAAATACTGCCCCCCTCTCAAAAAAAAAAAAAAAAAAGGGTGACAGAAACATTGTATTTTGGGGGGAGGCAGGAATCAGTAACACATAAAGGCTAAGACACTGCTCTGCATCTTACCAGGGAAATTCTATAGTAAGTGAGTATATTAATCCTGATGGTAAAAGCATTTCTGCAGGAACTATTGTATTAGTACACTGACATACACAAAAAAGTGGGGTATTTCTGGTCAAGCATTAGCTACTCCTTAGATGGTGTTATTGTAATGCCATTTTGTCAATTTTATTAACATTTTTTTTTCCTTGAAAAAGATATATATGTTTATTCCAAAACTGCAAATATGTTTATTAAAGTGTCATTCTTTACCATCTCTTTATCCATTGGACATAGACAACTAAACTCTGAAAAATTCTCAAATTACCAATCTATATCAAAACAGATTTTATGACTTAAATTCAGTATCAATCATATTTAGTCATATACCCTGCATTAGTTTTAATTCATTTCCATGTGTGATTATTCACATAAGATAACTTTACTTTGTGACATTCTCAACTATATACTGATGACCTATTGATTTTAAATCAAGTTCATTATCCATGTGAGTCATTCAGACAGGAACCTTTCCTTTGACTTGAAAGGATTTGGGATCAAACTAAATCCCTGACATAATTTTTAATATATATATATATTTTTTTTTCTGTTCTTCTGTTAGTAGACAAGCTGCTTCCAAGCAATTTGCTTGAGAAGAGTGTGATAAGTCATCTAAAAACACTCTTAATCTTCCGTTCTTGGTGAGCCACATCATGGCATAGAAAGACATTTATTGCCCTATTTCTTTGGGTATCTGGCTCATCATTACCTTATTTAGACAAATGTAACACCTTTGATCTTGTATATTCTTGAATGAAACCAAAAAGATTAGCATGGAAAGGAGAAAATGATGGTTTTAAAATGTATAAATGATATAACTTTTCAAAATAGCCCAAATTAGGAAATGATTTGTCTGACAGGTATTTTGCTTATGGGAAAGATTTGGTAAATATGTTTGGTTAGTAATTCATAATAAATTTGGGTAGACATCATGACCTTCTGAAGCTTTTCCAAACCTGTCTGAACATCTGATGACCAGTGCCTAGATTGCAGATTTTAGATCTATCTACTCAGCAGTTGTTTTTTATTTTATTATTTTTTAAAATTTTTTATTTTATTTTAGATGATGGTATGACTACACATTGTTAGAAAGGTCAGTGTTAAAATCAAGCTTCAGAGAGAAACTCTGTGCACGAATCTAAGACTATGCTTTTGCTGTTAAAGGTGCCTGAGACACAGAACATTGAGACATCTTACTAAGTGGGATACAACTTTTGGCAGTGTGAAGGATTTGGGGTCATTTTTGATCTTCACTTTCATTTAATCTAGTTGCTCACAATCCCATTGCCTTGGTAACAAAGCCAGGTTGAAGCTGTGTTTTTTATCTCTGCATTTCAATTTGAGCAGCCTTGCTGTTTCTTCACGTCAGCATTCCCAACATGACTCTGTACTTACATTCTCAAACAAAGTTTGTCTCTCTTCTCTTTTTAACTTCCCCCCCACCATTCTATTAATTAATCTTCTCTTGAATCTCAGCAAGGCGGATTAGATTAGTCACAGTGCAGGACTAATGTAGCTGTACAGCTTCTGGATGGAGATTGGTCCATGTTTAGCAGTTCTGAATACGGATAAATGCAGATAAATGTTCAGAGCTTCTGTGTCTGTTCTTGTAGCTCGGCCTACTAAAAGTGTCATGCAAGGAAACTGGTATTTGAAATGGAACTTTTGCCTTTATGGGGGCAAAGCATGTAAACTTTGTTGTGTATGGGATAATTTGTAGCAAAGTGGGCTACAAATGGAACTTCAAGTGGAACTTCAAGGCTTTTCCTGATACTGAAATGAAAAGACAAAGTGCTCTGAAGTCATTATCAAAACAGTAAACATCTCAGGTCTGAATTTAGGCTTGGAAATTGTAATAAATAAATAAATAAAAGAATCTTTTATTTTATTTTATTTTATTTTTCAAGTGAAAGGACAAAACAAAGTGTGGTTGTATCCTTCTGATATATAAATTATCTGCATTATGTTCTTCATCTTTTAGAATGAGACATCTGGAGTCCTGTCTTTCTGGTATGATTTCTCCCAATGACTTACATTTCTACACTCATGTTGTCTCATTCAAAAGTAGTGGCAAAGCATAAAAGCAAGAAATATATTTTAGTTTAGCTTCAACCATTCGAGTTTACCTCAGAAAAAAAGTCTTGCCCTTAGATGATGTTTTTTTCTCCCCATCTAGCCTGTTACATGAGTTTAGTTCTGTCCTGGCTTCAGTTAGGACAGAGTTAATTTTCTTCCTAGTAGCTTGTAGGGTACTGTGTTTTGGATTAGGATGAGAAGAGTGCTGATAACATGCTGATGTTTTAATTGTTGCAGAGCAGTGCTTACACCAAGCCAAGGACGTTTCAGCTTCTCACTCTGTCCTGCCAATGGGCAGGCTGGGGGTGCAGCAAGAGCTGGGAGGGGACAGATTCAGGACAGCTGACCCAAACTGGCCAAAGGAGTATTCCATACCATCTGACGTCATGCTAAACAATTTATAGGGGTGGCTAGCCGGGGTGGGGGGACTGGACTGCTCGGGGTTAGGCTGGGCATCAGTCAGCGGGTGGTGAGCAATTGCATTGTGAATCACTTGTTTCGTACACATTATTAGTAGTAGTACTATTATCATCATTATTGTTATTATTATTATTGTTATTATTATTTTCCTGTCTTAATAAACTGTCTTTATCTCAACTCACAGGCTTCACTTTCCCATTTCTCTCCCCCATCCCAGAGAGGGAGGGGGGAGGAGGGTGAGTGAATGGCTGTGTGGTGTTAGGCTGCCGGCCAGGTTAAACCACAAGTTCTGACATTATTCTTTTCATGTAAAGCCACTCAAACTGCAACCTTGCTTGGATGCATTAGAACCATCCTAGGACCTGGACTTCCTGTACCAATGCACTGAAGCCTGAAGAGCAGCTTAGAAGAACTGATTATGTCTGTGATCAGGTAAGATGAAATATGGTGATGCTCTGTTTTTTCCATATGAGTTGATGGCAATAATCCACCAAGTTCACACAGATGAAATGATTGAATGAGTCTGCAATGAGGAGGCTCTGAAATATCAAAAGAGACTTTATTTCCCTTGGAAAAATCTTGAGGATTGGGAGTGCAAGTAGTGTTCTCTATCCTCCCAGTTGGAGACTGGGACCCAAGAAGAAGGAGACAAATGGATCAAGTTCATGATTGGCTGGGTGGCTGGTGCTGCACTCAGGGTTTTGGCTTTTATGATCTCAGACACACCTTTGAGAGACCAGGCATATTGACACTGAATGGGTGCACCTGACCAGGTGAGGCAAGAGTGTTCTGGGCAGCAAGCTGTCTGGGATTATTGGCAGGACTTTAAACTAGATTCAGTGGGGGAAGGGGATGTACTTCTGAGTGTCAGAAAAGAAGTAGGGAATACTGACACTTTAGGAAGCAACAGGGAAATACCTGTGAATTGTCCCAGAGGAACTGGGGAGGGCATCTCTAAAAAGGCGATGCAACTAATAACACCCAGCTGAGGTGCCTCTATATAATGCACACAGCATGGGAAACAAGCAGGAGTTGGAAACCATGGTGCAATTTGAAAATTATGATCTAATTGCTGTCATGGAAATGGGTTGTGACAAATCACACAACTGAAATTGAGGGATACAAACTTTCCTGAAGGGGCCAGGAAAGAGAGGCAGATATGTTGCTTTTTATGTCAGGGAATGAATAGATTGTGAAGAGCTGCCTCTGAGAAACAGTCATTAGCAGGCTTACAGCTTGTGGGTAAAAATTGAGGACCAGACCAATAAAGGACACCTTGTTGTTGGGGTCTACTACATCCAGCCTGATCAAGGGGAGCCTGTTGATGAGGCCTTCCTGCTTCAGCTACAAGAAACATTGCACTCACAGGCTCTCAGCCTGATGAGGGATTTCAGCCACCCAGATGCCTGCTAGGAAAGCAGGCTGTAAGCAGTCCAGGAGACTCCTGGTGTTCATCGAGGATAACTTCCTGGTCCAGGTTTTGGACACACCAACAAGAGGAAAACGTTACTAGACCTGGTGCTCCCCAGTGTGGATGAACTCGTTAAAGAGGATAGAGAGGAAAGCCCAGGAAACTACAGATTGGTGAGCCTCACTTCTATGCCTGGGAATATCATGGAGCAGATCCTCATGGAAGCAATGTTAGGATACTTACAAGACAAGGAAGTCATCTGAGACAACTGTTATGGCTTCACCAAGGGCAAATCATGCCTGTCCAATCTGGTGGGCTTCTGTGGTGGAGAGACTGCATTGGTTGACAAGGGAAGAATGGCCTTAGCCATCTATCTGGACTTCTACAAGGCCTTTGACACAGTCCCATGTGACACTCTAATCTCTAAAATGGAGACAAAAGGATTTGAAGGGTTTCAGTGTTGACAGTGTTGGTTCTATGTTCAGGTGGAGGCTGGTGATGAGTGGTGTCCCTCAGGGGATTGTCTTGATGTTCACCATCAGCAAAATTACAAATAATACCAAGCTGAGTGGTGCAGTTGATATACCAGAAGGAAGGGATGCCATCCAAATGGACCTGGACAAGCTTGAGAAGTTGGCCCATGTGAACCTAATGAGGTTCAACAAGTCCAAGTGCAAGGTGCTGCACCTTGGCTGGGGCAATCCCAAGCAGGCTGAATGGAGAGTGCAGAGAAGGACTTGGGGTTTCTGGTGGACAAACAGCTCGATATGAGCCAGCAGTGTATGCTTGAAGCTCAGAAGTCCAACTTCATCCTGGGTTGCATCAAAAAAGGACTGGCCAGCAGGTAAAGGGAGTTGATTGTCCCCCTCTGCTTTGCCCTTATGAGGCCTCACTTGCAGGTTTGGGGCTCCCAGCACAAAAAAGATGTGGGCCTGTTAGAGCAAGTACAGAGGAGGGCCACAATGATGATCAGAGAGCTGGAGCACCTCTCCTATGAAGAGCTGAGGATGTTTAGCTTCAAGAAGAGGAGGCTCTGGGAAGACCCCATTACAGCCTTACAGTAATTAAACAGGGCTTATAAAAAAAATGGAGAGCAACTTTTTTTCTCAGGCATACAAGGCAAGGTGGAATGTATTTAAAATAAAAGAGTGAAAGTTTAAATTACATGTTAAGAGGAAATTCTTCACTCAGAGGATAGTGAGGCCCTGGAACAGGTTGCCTAGAGGTTGTGGATGCCCCATCCCTGGAAGTGTTCAAGGCCAGGTTAGATGAGGCCATGGGCAACCGGATCTAGTGGGTGGCATTCCTGCCCATAGCATGGGGTTTGGAACTAGATGATCTTTAAGGACCCTTCCAACCCAAGCCATTTTATTATTCTGTGAAATGCTTCAGGCCCATCCTTCTACCTTAGCTCTGCTTCTTTCCCTCTAACGTATCACAGTTATACATAAAGAAATATACACAATACACCCTATATACATTATACATTATATAGGGTGTATATACCTATACATTATATAGGGTATACAGTATATATATAATAAATATAAATATATATCAAATTTATGTTTATTATAATAAACATATATACCGTATATACTATACACCAGCTATACACCCCTTCTCTCTCTTTTCATAATATTAAAGCTTCACCACTGCCATTGACTCACTGTGTTTGAACATGGCCTCAGCATGGCATTGTTTTAACAGATTGAAGGCCAGGTTTATATTTATAAAGATAGTTTGGTTATTTTTATTTTTAGATGAAAAGGATTATTATGAAGAACATGAACAAATTAAAAAAAATAGTCCTAAACTTTTTTGTTTTTTAGATTTATCTTTTTTTCTGGTCATTGGATTCCCTCAATAGTGTCAACTAATAATAAGAACGGTAAAGCTTAGAATGTACATCTCAATTGTAGAGATTAAAAACCCCAAGAAACTATGAAGTAATTTCTAAGAGCATTTGTGTTTTATAAATAAAGAGGAGCTGTGCCAAGATATTTATATCTGAAATTCTCCCTATTATACACTGGGGTTTCACAATTTAGCTTATAAAGCACTTGGAAACTTTTTTTTTTTTTTTTTTTTTTTTTGAGAACAAGTGCTTCAGGATGATGTTTTTGTTTAACATGTTCAATTATCTTTAAGACAACATCAGATATGATTTTTTTTCTTTCTCTATTGAAATCCAAAATCTACATAATTCAGTGAATGATGCTGATAAACTGGCTTTCAATAATCTTGGATTCTTTTTGCAATTTATCTCATTCTTTCAACCAAGATATGGCCTCATTCAATCCTTTTCCAACATTTGTTTCCACTGGATGCTGCAAATGAATCTCTGACTTGGGAATTCTGCTTTTAGGGCATTTTCTGAAGTTCACATTAATAATGTACCTGGTAAAATGCATAAACAATTCTTGGAGTATAAGTCATCCTCAGAGTAGTGCTCATAATACTGGGCTGCACCTGTGTTTCTCCTCCCTGAGGAATTTAAATGGGTCCCAGAAGAAGCTGAGCATGAGTAAACACAGGGTTACTCAGCCATGCCTGGACCAATGTCCATTGGTCTGCAGGGCTGAGCAGCAGGGCAGAGTTCTGCTGATGTGGGCAGTCTGACATAAGTAAAGCAAATGATCTTGTGCTTAGACAGCTCATACCTTTGCTCATGGATCCAGAATACAGAAATCTGTGTAGAGAAACGTTACGTATGGGAATCTTGACCAAATTAGTCAATTCACAGTGACGTAAAATAGTTAAAAGGCATGCAGAATCACAGAATCACAGAATTTCTAGGTTGGAAGAGACCTCAAGATCATCGAGTCCAACCTCTGACCTAACACTAACAAGTCCTCCACTAAACCATATCACTAAGCTCTACATCTAAATGTCTTTTAAAGACCTTCAGGGATGGTGACTCCACCACTTCCCTGGGCAGCCTGTTCCAATGTCTAACAACCCTTTTGGTAAAGAAGTTCTTCCTGATATCCAACATAAAACTCCCCTGGTGCAACTTTAGCCCATTCCCCCTCATCCTGTCACCAGGCACGTGGGAGAACAGGCCAACCCCCACCTCTCTACAGCCTCCTTTAAGGCATCTGTAAAGAGCGATAAGGTCGCCCCTGAGCCTCCTTCTCTCCAGGCTGAACAAGCCCAGCTCCCTCAGCCGCTCCTTGTAGGACTTGTTCTCCAGACCCCTCACCAGCTTTGTTGCCCTCCTCTGGACCCGCTCGAGCACCTCCATGTCCTTCTTGTAGAGAGGGGCCCAAAACTGAACACAGTACTTGAGGTGCGGCCTCACCAGAGCTGAGTACAGGAGGACAATCACTTCCCTAGACCTGCTGGCCACACCACTTCTTATACAAGCCAGGATGCTGTTGGCCTTCTTGGCCACCTGAGCACACTGCTGGCTCATATTCAGCTGACTAGCAACCAATACTCCCAGGTCCTTCTCCACCAGGCAGCTTTCCAACCACTCTTCTCCCAGCCTGTAGCTCTGCTTGGGGTTATTGCGCCCCAGGTGCAGGACCCAGCACTTGACCTTGTTGAACTTGTTGACCTCAGCCCATTGGTCCAGCCTATCCAGGTCCTCCTGCAGAGCCTTCCTACCCTCGAGCAGATCGACACACACACCTAACTTGGTGTCATCTGCGGACTTACTGAGGGTGCACTCAATGCCCTCATCCAGATCATCAATGAAGATATTAAAGAGCTGGCCCCAGTACAGAGCCCTGGGGAACGCCACTAGTGACCAGCCTCCAACTGGATTTGACTCCATTTACCACAACTCTTTGGGCCCAGCTATCCAGCCAGTCTCTAACCCAACGAAGCGTACACCAGTCCAAGCCAAGAGCAGCCAGTTTCTTGAGGAGAATGCTGTGGGAAACGGTGTCAAAAGCCTTGCTGAAGTCAAGGTAGACCACATCCACAGCCTTTCCCTCATCCACCAAGCACACCACTTTGTCATAGAAGGAGATCAGGTTCGTCAAGCAGGACCTACCTTTCATAAACCCATGCTGACTGGGCCTGATTGCCTGCTTGCCCTGTAAGTGCCGCGTGATGACACTCAAGATAATCTGCTCCATGAGCTTCCCTGGCACTGAGGTCAAACTGACAGACCTATAGTTCCCCGGGTCTGCCCTCCGGCCCTTCTTGTAGATGGGCATCATGTTTGCTAGCCGCCAGTCAACTGGGACCTCCCCTGATAGCCAGGACTGCTGATAAATGATACAGCTCCAGTCAAATAAACTGGTGTGTATTTATGGCACAGAAATAGAACAGATCTACGATCAAGGGTCTGGAGTCAATATATTTGAGAAATAATCAGAATTCAGAGAAGGTTCACTGAAAATGTATGGTTTACAGTGAAGCCAGTATGGAACTGGAGGTGTTTGAGAACTCCTGGGACCAGACCCATTGTTTATGTTACTTTTCTCATGCTTCTCAGTTATTTAAAGGAAGATCTGGAATAAATTAAGGCATAGAGAGTTTTGAAAAAAAATAGATTGGCAAGCTGGTGATGCATTAAAAGTGGGGGTCTGCAATGACACAAAGGGCTGCAGTCTGGCACTACAGGGAGATGAAGGATTTGAAGAAGAGGTCCAGTAAAAAGAATCAACTCCAATATGTACAGTTTCAACAGAGAATGTGTTCTAATGAATAGAAGGATATCTATGGGGATTTCTCTGATCTGTGGTTCATTACTCATATTCCCTCCTCAAATTTCACCCATATTGACAATAAATTTAGTAAGAAGCCCAAAGAATCTTGTATTTGTTAAAGTTTCATGCCATCATCAACATATTCTGCACTAAGACTTAAGTTACTTCTCCCCACTGCAAATAATAGTTTCCATACTTTCAATACCTCGAGGGAGTTTGAAAATGACTAATTGATGATTTTTCCCTGTTTTAAATCATTACTGTATTTTGGACTTAGAAATGTGTGGCTAAGTCAGCTAGTCATCAAGTGAGGAATTAATCTCCCTAGTGCCAACAGTAAATTCTCCAGTTCACTCAGCAACGAGTTGAACAACCTCCTCAATATTTAACCACGTCAGTCGTAAACAGGCAGATTCTTTGCCTATGTTTTTTTCTCAGGAGAACCTAAACTTTCCTTGTCAAAATATGTATGTTACAACGGACATTCATCTGCCTCCCTTTTAATGATGAACTTCTTCACATTGTATAAGACAATGACTGCTGTTGTCATGCGTCCATTAAAACCCCATCTGCAGAGCCAAGTACAGAGCAGTGTGGCTGGCTGGGAGTTGTGAACTTCCAAAGAACTTGTTTGTTGTGATGTTTTTTCGTCTCTGGAGTGTTGGATGCATAATATTTTCAGGTAACTCTGACTACTGTGTGATATTTAATCACCTCCACTGCCTCCCAGTAATCACTTTTATTGCATTATGCTAGTCAGCATATTCTGTGCACTTTAATATACATGAGGTTGAGGGAGGAATATTTTTCACTGAAGGCTTTATGGAAAATTTTGCATTTATTGATTTCTGTTTAAAAAAACTGTTATTCGTAGAAAATCGATGAAAACGATTGCTGTGGCCATATTTGTTCAAACAAACAAATAATACAGTATAATGACAACACTATCTCTCATTTCCACATTTCACCTGGAGAAGGAAAACATTTGATCTGGAAAGCCTGTGTACTACATCAGTCTGCAGGAATATCTTTTATTCATGTGTATAAAAAAAAATATGCAAAGAGTTTGTACAAGTTGGGTAGGCAAAAAAAAAAAAATATATATATATATATATATATTATATATATATATATAAAAAATATATATATATATATATACATATATATATATATATATATAGTTTGACAAAAATAAAGCAAACTCATCCAAACAAGCATTGCAGATTTGGGACTTCTGGGGCCAAATTGTCAGAAGCACTCCTGCTATCCTTCTTCAGAAATGTGCTGGAAATTTTATATGTATAATTTTCCACCAGTAAATTTTTGCATTCCAAACAAAGCTTTTCATGGGGAAACTATGCCATGCATACAGAGCAAGCTTCACACAGCTGATGATTGCAAATCATCTATTCTTAGTGTTCATCTATTAAAAACTATGGAAAAAAGGAATAACTGAACTAATGAATTTAAATCATGTGGCTCCTTTAGTTTCCTACAGCACTGTGCATGCTTTTTCCAAGCTTTGTGAACAAAAGAGTTGCTCATTCAAAACTATGTTAGGAAAATGAAAATCACAATCAAAATGTAATTGTTGATGTAAAAACATGAGTCTGCTGCCTTGCAACACATTTTCTTATCTGAGAATATACATGTACATGTCTCGTGATACATTGCATCACAGCACAACTACTTCAACGTCTCAGCCTTACGTGGCCACCAATTAAGAAGAATTCTTGGCATGAATGATGTTCTGCCTGAGGCCAGGTCACTGTCTGATGTAAAAGACTGGAGCTTCAGGGCACTGGCAGTTCTGATCCTCTGTTCTGTACAAGCAGAATGAACTGATCATTACAGAAACCTTGTGAGCCAAGGTGCTGTTATCATCTCCATTTTACATATGGGGATTGAGGTGCAGTCAAAAGTTGTCTTTGAATGTTCCCTATGAAAAACCTAAGGTCTGATTTTTTGAGTGGGATTAAAATTTTGCAGAACTTTACACATTTCCATCACAGCTCTCATTGACTTTAACATTGCTTACCTGCAGCTACCAGTTACTGTGAAATCAACAGTTCAGAATTACCAGAAAGCCAATCTGGGGTGTCAACAGAGTGTTCCAGCAGCAACACACCCCTAATAATAAATCACAGGTGAAGGAACAAGCTTGCTTTTTCTTTGGAAAAGGGAGGTGGGGTAGAGATAGAGGGGACACAACCTACCACCTCTTCTCCTCTTCTATATTTAAATAACAGAATGATTTTGATTCATCTTTTAACTAAACAAAAGTAACATCTTGACAGTTTTAATGGGCTAATTATACACTGATGGTCATCTAGAAATGTGCTCATTTTCAGGTCTTTATGTCCTGATAGTTCTAGGAGTTATCAACTGGAAAATTGGTATGCAAACGCAGAATTTCAGTCACTAAAGCCCTGAAGGAATGGGTTTGACTATCCTGATGTTCTGCCTGTTCTGTCAAGGGAAATAAAAGGGTTTTGATTCTCTTCTTGGTTCTTGGTCTGAGATCCAGTCAGGGTCCTGATTAGTTCTGCAAAAGCAAAAACCTTTGCCAATGTATTAAAATGCACAATCAGAGCCCTGAGAATCTCTGAGATTAACAGTAGTTCACAAGGGTTTGCACTGACCTTTGTTTCAATCTCAATTTGCATGAGTTTGCAAAGTCTGCATTTTGCTCTGCCTTTCTGATTGGAAACTTTGAATTCCCTTGCCAGAGCCTGAAAATGGTGAGAGAGCTCATCTTGAACGCAGCATACCTTCACAGTGTAGCTGCCGGTATTACTTGTGCATGAAACCAGTGCTGACAAACAATATTGATTTAAGTCTCCTGAAAATGTTCTTCCCATGAAATACTGTGTCTGTGACGGCTCAAGATGATCCTCTTGGCTTGGTGTCTGCCTATCAGTACAGTGCAAGAATGGGTCCTAGTAGTTCAAAGG
Source organism: Netta rufina (assembly GCF_964035555.1). Classification (NCBI taxonomy): domain Eukaryota; kingdom Metazoa; phylum Chordata; class Aves; order Anseriformes; family Anatidae; genus Netta; species Netta rufina. The sequence goes on from NC_140128.1 coordinate 51,574,609, forward strand.
CAGATGCTAGGTCATGACTCATTTGTCCTACCCACAACATCCCTGTCTATTCCACCACGTCTTCACCATCTTCAGGTTGAAAAGTGAACTTGCAGATATATTGCTTGTGATACATAGATATATTAACTCACATTGTTCTACTAGTTCATCTCCACAAACACTGACAACCCATTCAGGTAGCACCACATGACTTGACAGCCTGGGTATTTGAGATAACCTGCAAAACATGATACTTTCACCAGAGAAGAAACAGGACACTGTGAAGGCATGCTGGGTTCAAGATGAGCTCTCTCACCATTTTCAGGCTCTGAAGATGGACCCTAAATGTCTCAGCAGCAACTCTGAGGCTCAAAGGACTATCCAGTTTGGTCCTGTCTCAGTAGGTTGGCCCATAGACTCATAAATGTTCCTGACCTTTATTTCATAGTGAGACTTGCAGGTAGACAAACTGTGTGTGTGCATGGATCATAGAGTAAGGAGAACAAGGGGAAGAACAGGTTGGAAAGAAATGCAGAAAAGGAATGAAGCCTTACTAATAATGAGTGAAAGAGAATTGCACAGATCAGAAGACAAAATGGTAAAGGAAGGGCATGAGAAGTGGGCAATAAAGTACTTCACTGCTACATACTGGTACGACTTATTTTCCATTTATCAAGTGCTTGCCTCCATAGGGTAGGTGCTTGTCTCCACAGAGTAGGAAGGCAGGGTCACTGAAAAAGCTGCAATAAAATAAAAAATGATTCTAAATTGAAATATATCTCTGTTAATTGTATAACACAGACTACAGTAACCAGAAATGAAATAATTCTGATGTTTTCAAAAGAAAAAAATATCTTTCTCAATCACAACTCCTAGAATGAACTTTAATAACATTGGTCCAGTTAATTCACTCATGTGTTCTAGTTCTCTCTTGATCACATTTCAAAACCATCCCTTGGGTTGGTGTCATTCAGCAAAACCAGGCTGTGTGTTGCTGCCCAGACTGGAGTGAAATGGGGGGCAGCATGTGCAAGGTCTGTGAAGGGGCAAATAAGACACGATGACATAGCCGTTGGAGATGGCTGTATGATTCTTGCTTAGAGCATATTTGGCCCATAGCAGGGCCCTGACTCTCATACACATTAAAATTCAAGAAAAAAAAAAAAAATTTGGAAAGGGGAAAAAAAATGATTGGAAAAAGTAATGTAATACAGTCCGATATTCTTTTTCATGTTACATTATCCTGCCAACAGATACCATCAATCACAGTTTTTAAGAAGCATGGTGACATTCTAAATGGTCTATGAATATTACTTTGAAAATGAGACTAATTCCTTGGATGAATTTTAACTTCACTTTCTCCCACTGCCACTTTTAGTTTTAGAGAACTCTGACTTTCTGACTCTCTTTCTCCTCCTGCTCTTTCTTTTTCTCAGGATTTCCATGGCCACTATCATCGCAGACTGCTGTAATTAAAATAACTAAATAGTAGTAGAAGTACCATAAAGAAGTTTCTGTGTGGTATTTTACAGATTGCTTAGAAAGGATTTTAAGCTGAATGAGAGATATAAATAACCACGAAGAAACCTGGTAATATTTGTAACCACTCTTCAGTAATTTTGAACCATCAATTTACATAATACTTCTGAATACAAGATTTTAATTGAACTCTGTAAAATAAGCATGATTTATGCCTGCTATGTGACAACACTCCAAAAATCCCCAAACCCAAATCCAACATAAGAAACATTCACCTAGTCCTTTTCAAATATTTGAAACCAATTTGGACCAATTTCTCTATTTGTGTTGGCTCATTGCACAGAAGTGAATTACCAACGAACTGTTCATGGCTTCCAAATTATCATCTCTTCCACTGGCCTCACATAGGATATGGCAGCCTGGGGAAAACTCTATTAAGCAGATGTTGTCTATTGACAAGATCGCCAGAAAAGCACCCAGGACATGTGCATAACTAAGTCCATGGCATTATGAACCTTAAGACTCCCCACAGATACCAGATCTCTTTGAGGGTGTCTCCTGTGTACTCAGGGACTCTGGGGAAAGTGACCGTATCTTGAAATCTTCTTTTTTGAGGACCCAGTGCAAAGGATTTTGTAGATACAGAGTTCTAACCAGATTATGTCTGTTGGTCCTCATATCTTTTTTTTTTTTTTTTTTTTTTTTTTTTTTCCCTCCTTTCCCTATTTATTTGCCTGTTGTCTAATTCTTATGTGGAGAGGAAAAAGGTCTATTTGCCTTTTGTGAGTTCTGACAGGAATACCCTCAATTTCTATGTATTAGTCTTTGCTCAGGCTACCTGTATGCTCGGGAGCTTGGGTGGTGACTGTTCTGTGCTAAATTGCACCTGATACAGAATGGAGGACACGCTTGACAACTTCTGCAAAATCTATAAACTAAATATATATGCTGAGATGGTTTGGACATGCACACCTATCTCTAACTCTAATCTACATGTACATGTAGACACATATGTACATGACTGATATACAGGTTAACAGGTATGACTTTAAGAACAGTGTATTATTTCAATAATTAGTCTTTTATTTTGAGTGCCTTGAAGCTAACTCACTTGCTCAGTAGACTTTTCACATAGAATGACAAGACAGAGTTTACAAATGTGTACAAGATCTGCAGATTGTTTGAACCACAAAGGATCTTACTGAGCATGGAGCCTAATGTCTGGGTTTCTTTCTAAGAGCAAATATGTAGGAGGAATTTTCCTCTTTTGACACTGAGCAAATACAGAACTATGTTACATACCTTACTGCAAGCCATGGTCAGTGAGGATTTTACAGTATTTACAGTCTGCCGGGGTGAGTGATAAGCTAACCCATTTCATAATTTTAAGCCTCACCTTTCTGTAGGGTGATCTATCCTCCTCTGCTCAGGCAGGCTGCCAAGGAGGACAATTTTTCAGACATGAACTCTGCAGTTATACATGCATATAGCCATCCTACTTTGCCCCTTGACACTGTCTTTTGCATGTGGAGTTACTGGTTTTGATGTGGGCAGTATTTTTTTCCATGGATGTTGATGGACAGTCTGTGCACTTGCATATATTTTTTGCAAGCAAATATTTGAGATATTCTGTCCTTCCCTGTTGATAGTCAATTTTCAAAGGTGCCTATCTTTGTTAAATTTAAATCCATTTTGTCTGAGTGTATTCTCAGATACCAGATACTAACCGTTGGAAGCTGATGGGGAAGCCATTTGTTAACATTAAATTTTGAGATGACTTTTGTAACCTGTGGATAGACATTTCAAGACAGGAAATTTATATTTGTAATTTATTTATTTATTTTAAACAGTACAGAGTATATTATTGCAGGGCTTCAATCCTATAATAATTATTTGCACTGCCTTAGTGAATTTTATATTTGGAGGTTGGAACATGCAATCTGAAAGTACATGATCCTTCTGGCCTTCAGTGTTCCTAAAGAGGGTGTAAACTGGTATAGATCCACTGAAAGCAGTGAACTGTTATTATTTACCTAATAGCTGAGCCTTGAAATCCCAAGTGAAATTGAAATCCAGTTTTATTATAGACTGTATAGACTGTAAGTGCCATGAGGCAGTTGGTCTCCAAAGAATCTCCCTGTCGAAATATATGAGGGAAAAAAAAAACAAAAAACAACAACAAAAAAAAACACCTCTGAGAGGAACAGACAAACGTATGAAATAAGAGAGGATCTCAGGGGATGCCTAGATTTTCTGAGGCCTGGCATAGTGTCTTAGTCTCTGGGTAATGCTGTCTCTTCAGCCACTGCTTGCCAGTTTATACCACTGTGAGATCTGATCTCATGAATATGTTTCTAGTTTCTTTTCATAGTAATGCTGAAAAACTGCTGTTCCCAATGAAGTCAGTGGGAATAGAGGGAATTGAATATCTTAGGATCACAGGCTAATCCAGGCTGGCATGGACCTCAGGAGGTCTCTAGACCAACTGGCTGCTCAGAGTAGGGTCAGCCATGAGATCAGACTAGGTTGCTCTGGGCTTTGTTGAGTCATGTCTTAAAAACCTCTGGGACAGAGACTCCAGCCAACCTACTCAAATGCCTGAGTGTCCTCACAGGGAATAGGTTTTTGCCAACATTCAGCCCAAGCTAATGTTTGCAGTTAGTAATTTAGCCAGTGGGAAAAAAAAAAAATAATATATATATATATATATATAGTGAAGTGGAAAGTGTATGTGAATTCAAGCTACATTTCATGAATGTATTTGGAAAAAAAAAAAAAAAAAAAGTATCTGAAGATCTGAAGCATGGAAAAATGCAAGTATTTTTAATTTAGTCTCTTCGAGGCTAATTTCATAACAGAACACATGACCTAGGACTGATCTAACTACTGTGGGAAGGGAGTTTGTGTGTGTTCGTGTGTGTGTCTGGGGAAAGTGGGGTCAGTCCTAGTACTTAACAACTACACTGCTTAACTACTGTATACTGATTACAATTCAGCATGATACTGAAGTGCCAGAGCTATAGATGGGACTAAACTAGCAATAGAACCAGAAGAGGCTCAGCAGTAGCTCGAGTGCATCCTGAATGTAGTATAGCTATGCTGCTTTCAGACCATGAATTTTAGCTTCTGCCTGCCCAATTACAGTTGTCACTTAGCTCTTCTCAGTCATTCAGAATAGTTATCTTTTACAACATAACTAATTGGCAAAAATCAGGAACATGAGTATCCGTATCAGAGGAGTGCTAAAAATGCCTCCCCAAAGGTGTCTCTAAGAATATTTTAGTCAGACTGAAGTAATCTTGTACCACCCAGAACAATCAAGAACTCAAAGCCCTTAAGGATTTAAAACTTGTCTCTCCCATACCACAGAGTAGCCCCTCAACACTGGTCTCATGGGCAGAGCAATAGTCCTTTCTGGGTTTTGCAAGTAGTAGTTGAATCCCATTTTGAAGTTAGCCTTTCATTGCCTAAGTTCTCTTCTGTCATTAAAAATAACCAAAACTTAACTGAAATATTTTTTCCAGGCTGAACAAAAATGTTGTTTCAACCAGAAATAATATTATGCTAACTGCCAAGAATCCTGAAAAATAATTTCAGGATGACCCAAAACAATGTAGCATGTCCATGCGAACAGTGATGGATTTTTTGGAAAACCAAGAAGGTGAAAAATCAGTTAGTTACACAGATTTTAGCCTCTGTCTCCTTGAAGCATAAATTAACTGTAGATAAAAGAACAATGTTGAAATGTTTTAGTTCCAAAATACTCTTTCAGGAATATATGATTATGCCAAAAACATTAACTATAGTGGACATTACTTAGCCCACACTGTAAATGAGATATATGCAAGTATACCAGATAGCTGTAAAATATAGAAACAGGCAGACAAGTTTAGTATTAATGAGAGGTCCAACCTTTTAATTCTTTATTTCTCTAGTTAACCACTCTGTGCATTAATGACTATGGAATATTTTATGAGTCATCTTCTACCATGTTCACTTAATGCACTCATCATTCTTTCATCTAAAGGTAATTGTTTTCATACACGTATGGTTTCCTGAGTGTTGAAATAGCAGTCAAGAAACATTGATCTCCCCCTCCTTGATTTTATTCCTGTTTGTGAAATTAGAATCTAGAAATGTGGTTGTTCTTTTGGGGAAAATCCAAAGCATTACATTTTGTGACAGCTTGCATCACATTACTTACATACCAGAGCCTATAGATCCTGTGCAACCCATGGAAGTGCCTGATTTGGGATTAGAGCTCCTCTTTGATTGATCTAGAGTGGCACTTTGCATGTAAGGATGGGGATGGAACTTACCATCCTTCCTCTCAGAATAAGGAGAGGCTTTTTTAACTTTGCTGAAGTGAGTTCAAAATCTCTTCTCCTATTCTCATCTTCCACCTGAGTGAGGGACTTGCATAGGCCCCTTTAAGCATCTTGAGCCATGTCTGCAGCCTGCCTGGTGTTTTGCATCAGGAGGTGCAGGTCCAGTATGATCCTGATAACAAAGGCACTCAGGCTCTGTAAGTTATTATTTAAAATGCCTTTTATTAGAGCTAACAGTATAAGAACAGCACAGATAACCTTACATTCTTTTTGATGCTGGACTGCCCTGAGCTGTGTAGCATCAAACAGGACTCATGTGCAGCATACTATGCAGACCCCATCTATAGCAGAGATTCTCCCATTTTGGTCTTTCAATATATTACATAATTTTCTTACAAGGAAACATTCTATTTATCATTTTTACAGTCAAACAGAATGGATGTTCTCATGCTGCACTGTTAGATAAAAAAAAAGCAGTGCCACACAGGTGGCGTAGTTGCTCCTACCAAGTGAGAGCTGTCTGCAGGCTCCTCTGTTACAACAAACTGGTAGAGTTTATCCTGTGGGCAAGGGATTTTGCAGAACAACACAGGTCTGAAGGCCACGCTATATGTGCAGCACAACACAGGCATGGGTGTACTCAGGTTAACATTACTATGGGTCACCGACTCCTCGATGTACAATGGTCTTCTGGTCAGGGTAACTACATCTTGCTGGCTGTGCCCCTCAGGCTGTTGGGAGCTGATATGCCTAAATGATATTCCTTGCAAAACTCAGATCTCTGCCTTTCTTCTCTCTTTCTTCTCCCTCCCTCCCTCCTTCTCTCTTTCCTTTTAATGAGCTGAAACCAGCCCCTCCACACACACCGTTTCTTTAAACCGTAATGTCTGCTCTCTCCCCCAGTGATTCCTTTCCCAGGCAGCACTAAAACTGAGAGGGCAATTTTCACAGGTGTTGGATGGCTTTTGCTCTCTACTACATTTGGCAAGTCACAAAATCTCTGGACTTCTGCTAATGCAAACCCCAGAAGGGCTCTTACAACAGCAGCATAGAGCTACTCAGTAAATGTCAGGTTAAGATCCTAAATGCTTTTCTGTTGTGCGTTTACCAAGGCCCTTCAATGTTGTGTGAAAACAAGTTAAAGCACATCAGGCAGTAAGGAATAGTGAACTTTATGATTGCTGGGTATCACTGGCTGCTAATACAGCTATTAACTGTTGCACTGGTTTCTGCTTCTAACCAATTGTGTGATACCCAATAAATGCTTCATAATAGCACTTCTAGCAGTTTGTCCTACTTTTGAGGTTAACGACCAGTGAGATGATAGGAAGTGATAAAAGTACAAGTATGTAAGAACAGCAGCACTGAATATCCTTCCTTTACCAGACTGTGTGCAACCCTCCTCATACCTTTCCCACGAACCTCTTGAGAAGAGTTTGTTATGCAAGCCTGCAAGATGTGGTTCACACGGTAATGGATAGAGTCAGTTAAACTTCAGGGTGTCTCTTATTCTTACAGTTAGTTACAAAGCAAACATTTTTTTTCCAAACCACACCATAGAGATAAAACTAACAGATTAAAGTGCAGTAGGAAAAAAAAAAAAAAAAAAAAAAAAAGATAAATTGCAGAAAAATTTGTTATTCATAGAAGAGTTACTTTCAGGTACTACTGTCTAATTTTTCATCATAGACAAGCAAAACAAAACAAAACAAAAGGAAGACCAGTAATATACTACATTCAGTGCTTGAGAAAGTTGATTTATGAGATATGCTGGTAACATTCCCACAAGCAAATAAAAAAGACCACTCAATGATCTTAGGACAACATAGATAACAGCACACAAGTGCTTGAGTGACAAGTTTGTCTTACAATTTTGGTGGAAGCTCTAGGAAGAGAGAAAGAGAGAAAAGAGAGAATGAGGAAAATACAAGAGAAAGAAGGCTGAATTACATTTGCTGTATTTAAAGTCCCATCAAGAAGCATACATATATATATAGCAAATATATTTATATACTCAGTATATTTCTTGAAAATTAGGGGCCAAATTCCAGTATTATGAAAGTAAAAAAATATTTAAGCACAACGTTAAATAGAAAGAATGCAAAAATTGCAATTATTTTAACAATAACAACAACAAATTATCAAGCATTTGTTTCTGACTTTGTGTGCCTATTGCACTTGCCATGTTCTTATTTATGCTTACTTTGGGTATACATTCATTCTTTAATGAAGATTTTGTAATGAACTACAAAAAACAGAAACATATAAAGGAATGCAATGAGCAGCTCTGCACAGGGGCCAAAATCTGAGTTCAAAACTAGCTGGTAATAGGCCAGGACGGATTGCCTTGATAATACTGGGTAAATCTGAGATGCCACTATCATTCAAGAACAGTATACCCAGTCTTGTGAGACATTCAGGAAAGAAGCTTACTGACTTCTTCAGGTTAATTAAATTGTGCATGTTTTCCTGTCTCCTATCTTCTGAGGTATTTATACATTTGTCATCACAAATGCACTTTGCTTTGCACCAACTTACATTCTAGAGAGTAAAATATGGACTACTCCTGGTAAGCTTACACCAGACAACTAAGGCATTTTCAGTATTTTCAAAGGAAGAAGTGAAAACAGTCCTGCTTCCCATTAGCCTAAAGAAGCCAGCATCAGTCTTGGGAGTTTCTTAGACTTCCACCCTGTCATTGTGATGAGTTAGTTAAATTGTGAAGTTATTTTTATGTCTGTATTAGTATTTTCACTAGGGCTAGAACTTGCTTTTATAGAGGCTGCACTGCCTACTGTGATAACTAACAGTATGCTAATGGTTGATTAAAAAGCATATATTTTGTGTTTGTTCATTGCTGATTTGTGTTTTTTCTTTTTTAATTTGTTTTGTTTTGTTTTGTTTTCCAGTCCACTGGTGGAAATTACATTATTAGCCTGTTGAAATGCTGTATCTATATAGCAGATCACAATTTCTCCAATGATTAATACCAGCAAGTCCTTAAGCTTAGAAAATAATTCTGTATACTATTATTAGTTATGTCTTTATCTTTGAAATAAATATTTCCACTTGTTGGAAAGGAGAGAAAAAGAGAGAGAGAAAGAGAGAAGAGAGAGAGAGAAAGAGAGAAAGTGAGATAGAAAGAGAGAAAGTAAGAGAGTGTATGTGTGAGAGAGAAAGAAAGAAGGAAAGAAGGAAAGAAGGAAAGAAAGAAGGAAAGAAAGAAGGAAAGAAAGAAAGAAAGAAAGAAAGAAAGAAAGAAAGAAAGAAAGAAAGAAAGAAAGAAAGAAAGAAAGAAAGGAAGGAAGGAAGGAAGGAAGGAAGGAAGGAAGGAAGGAAGGAAGGAAGGAAGGAAGGAAGGAAGGAAGGAAGGAAGGAAGGAAGGAAGGAAGGAAGGAAGGAAGGAAGGAAGGAAGAAGAACAGAGCAGAAGAAAAGGTGAGAAAGAAGGGAGACAGAGACAAGGAAAGAAAAAATATAAATAAATTTAAAATATATAAGCAGTCTTTTTGCTGCAATTCCTTCTCTTCAATATGTTTGCCAAAGTTTCCAAGTGATGTATTTCATGCTGACATGTCACATGTTGTGTCAGTCATACTGTATTACATTAACAGATGTGACTGACAAACCCCAAAGTGACAGCACAATGCAACACATCATCAAGAAAATTAAAAAAAAAAAAAAAAAATTCCCCAAACTATAATGAAAAAGATACTCTTAAATATTCCTCCTAATTGTTCTCTCTCTCTCTCTTTTTTTTTTTTTTTTTTTTTTTTTCCCTGCTAAATGCCGTATGACTGGTGAGACTTTTGTGAATCATTTACAGGAGATACTTGAGTTTTATTTAAAACTGAGTGTTTGGGAGGTGAGTAAAAGTGTAAGTATGTGTGTTGTGGGGAGATGAAATCTCCAAAGATTTACAAAATAGTATGCTTTCACATAAAAAGTTATATTTGAGGCTGTTTTGACATACGTAGGTGAGTTGTATGTTCTCCTACAAATTCTTCATACCCCATCTTTTTCTTTTTAACATTTCAAGCAAGATAGGTTGTCCCAACATATTGTAGACAGATGTGAACACACACCGTCCTAACTTTAAGCTGCCCAAAAGCTGGTTAGCATGGGAACCTGCAGAGAGGTTTAGTATTGCAGCCTGGTCTCCCTTTTCTTCAAAGCAGTTACATAGCTGCATAGGTTTTGAGCAGCTGTGAGCACAGGCAAACTGAGCTTGAACTTTTAATCTGTTATCTCATTTAAATTCATCTCCATGACTGAAAATTTGTTCCTTTTGTCTCCTTTGAAAGACATACCTAGCTTCAACCTAACATGGGCTTGACAAAAAGACCTGGGTTAGCTTAAACAGTTCAGGTAGAAGAGTCTTGATTTGTTTTCTAAGCCAGATCATACTGCTGAAACTGTATTTGTAGTCTATTATTGTGCTCATTATTATTTTATTATTATAATATTATTGTGTGCTCCTTATTATCATTATTATTATATTATTATTATGCTATTATTCTGCTACCTCCGAGGCAGAAGTGTGGTGACACCCTCAGTCCTTGTATAACTCTGACAGTGCTCTGGACACTTGTATTTTTGTGTAGGACTATCTGAATTCTGTAGCACCAAGTCAGGGAGGGAAGTATACCAGTGTGATATTAATCAGAAGATGACATCTCTCTCAAGAAAAGTCCAAGTTGACAATGATGTGGCTTAGTGGTAACAAAAGCAGGATGGACAGTTTTTCCCTTCATTGAAGTCTGAATACTATTTTAATACTAGAGTTTAAATCTCTAATTTTACAGTGTTAATTTAAATTGACAAATATGACCTTTCAGATGAAATAAGCAGGGTCATGCACTGGCTGAATGCATTCAGTTAAAGTAACACCATTTAAATTGGGACTTAGATTCACTAATGGATTTCTACATAAACTGAACTGTCATAACTGTCTTTGGATACAGTTAGACCACTCCAACTGCATGTGAATGAGATATTCACTAAAGATGTAATAATTAGTGTTTTAACCATATACAAATGCTGTTACCATGAACCTGACTCAGCTGAGCTGATGCATGTTAACATGTTGAGCTATGACTACGCAACCATATGTCTAAGCTTTCTCTCTCTATATATATATTTATTTATTATTATTATTATTTTGTGCATGGAGACATGATTTACATCATATGTAAACAGTACCAGTAGGGTTACTAGAGAGCAATCACAAAATAATATAATAATTTGGGTTGGAAGGTTGGAAGGGACCATTAAAGACCAGCAAATTCCAATGCCCCTTCCATGGGCAGGGACACCTTCCACTAGATCAGGTTGCCAAAGCATCATTCAGTCTGGCTTTGAGTACTTCCAGGGCTGGAGCATCAACAGCTTCTCTGGGCAACTTGTTCCAGTGTCTCACCACCCTACTGTATTAGATAACGTTGAGAATTTCACATGATCACTTTTGAGCAACTCTGGCAGTCTGTCACCCAGCTTTTACAAAAGCGAGCATTTACTAATGACAAAGTGTAACCTGCAGTCAAATTTTGTATATAGTGTTATGTACAAAGGATTTAGTTGGCTGTAGAAAAGTCCCAGCCATGCTCAAGACAGCCAGGAATAAAACATAATGTTTGAAAATTCCTTCTGTTTTGGGATCATCATCTGCTGATTTACTGAACTGGGACAATGGGTGTATATACATATGTAACCTGATCCTTTTAGATGCTAACTAAACTTTTTGATGCACACAGTAAGTAATGGACTGGATATTGAAGGATTAAGCCTTAGATGTAACATTCAGCTGCCTGAAACTGATGTGGACAGATGACCTATCTTAGTTCTCTATGCCCTACTTAATCTGCATGGATATATGAAAAACCATTCTTTCGACTCCTGCCTAAAAGTTATTCTCACTCCAACTTCAATGGGAGAAGTTGCTATTAACTTCTCTGCTTGAAAACTTCTGGCCAAAAATGTTATGTAATATACATATTTTATTGTGAAAACATGTTGTCCTCTGGTTTATAACAGGAACTGATAACCACTGGACATACGCCTCCTAAGCAAGCTGGGTTCTTTTATACCATACACAGCCTCTACCTTCCAACAGTGTGTTAAACAAAGAGGGTTTGCACACTTTCATTTATTGTGCTGGACGAAGCCCACACAGGCTAAAGTACCAGTGAAGTCGTTAAGGGTGCATGAATTCAGGGTGAAAAAAAGGACAAGAAAAAAAAAAAAAAAGAAACACTGCTTCAAAAGACCTTTTCTTTTAAGCGGTCCCTGTTCCTTGTCAAAAGCTTTGGGATGGATGGCCTATTCCAAAATCTTTGTGTGGATTTTGCATACAAATTCTGCAGATAGCAGAGGGAGAGGGGAGGGTCAGCACAGCAGGACCTAAGATGTTAGGATGAATCTAAAGTTCCATTGAAACATTCTGCCTGTCTAAAATAGAATTATTATTTTATTTTATTTTATTTTATTTTATTTTATTTTATTTTATTTTATTTTATTTTATTTTATTTTATTTTATTTTATTTTATTTTATTTTATTTTATTTTTTAAACTACAGAGGAATAGATGGATATTAAAAAGATACCTACTGCTTCCTTTCTCTTGTGGCTGGCTGCAAAGAACCTGCATGACCGTAAGTGGAGATGCAACAGATAATTAGTGTAGGGCAGACTTCAAAATGTTTACAATATGCATCCAAAAAGTTTGCATGCTTATCCAAACTTCTTTGGTCTAGAGACAAGGCTGACAGACAAGCTTTCTTTTTAGGATATTCATGCCACCACCTGGTTGTCAAATAGTCTGAAACATTGCAAGAATATACTCCTGTGTGATGTTTCAGTAATTAGGCCTTTGAGTTGTGTTTGGATTAAGGTTGTGTACATCAGCATAGTTCTCATGAGGTCCACTCAGGATCTGTCTCATAAAATTCAAAGGGAAGTTAGAATAAAACAGCATCAATGCAATTCATTCCTTTTCTTTCTTTTTATATTCAAGGAGGGATCAGTCTAATTTTGGTTTAGTTTGAGGTTTCATCTGCTTGTACCAGTCATACAGAAAGTATCAAACAAAAGTCCTTGATGCAACAACTTCATGAAAGTGCTCATCTTTATCAGTGAATGTCACCAGAGCCACATATATACCATGAACAACCATATTATTGGGACTGTGCAGTTGTGTATGATGACTGTTTCAGCAGAGGTTTGAATTCTAGTACTTTTACCTCAACTTTTTTTTCTTTTTCTTTTTTCCCTTGTTTCTTTGTTAGCTAAACCGTTCTGGGTTTGCAATTTCTTCAATTCAAACAATAATTCATTTAAAAATAACCACCCGACTCTATCTCATGCTATACCCTAAATGACATTACTATGACTTGATACTGACTCTAATGTCCAACTCTAAGGTCTCCAGGTCACTGGACTGTTTGGGAACACCACTGAGAAGAGGTACTGGGGCTTGTCTGGAAGAGCCCATGCACAGCTCCTCTTAGCCAGGTGAAGAGAAGAAAAACTCTGAACAACTAGCAAGTTAGCTGAAGGTTGTGGATGTGCATTGCAGCCTAGACAGACAACATGAAAACAGATGAATGTATGAGAGCAATGAAGGTCTGATGAAGAGCTAGGGTTTTCAGATTAGAAATAAAAGCCTCCAATTAAATGTTAATAATAACAACAATAAAGGATACTTCCCTATGAAGTCAATAGTATTGCTGCAAACATATCCATAGCTTCAAAGCCCATCTTTACTGGAGGATGATGAGGAGAGAAAAACTTAACTTTCTATGCCAAAAGGACACTGGCAGGTTCTAGAACTGGCAGGGAGTGCCGCCTTGGTCTTTCAGTTGACTGTTCTTCTACTTCAGGTTATGAGTGCAGAACTGAGAACATCATGATGACCACAGTCATGGTGCAGCTAGATTTGGCTGAAAACCAAGAAAACTAAAGATTTTCTTGTGTCTATATTGCACTCTGGGAATTTGGCTTGGCTTCATGTACCTAAGTGATCCTGGGACTGATTTCAAATTTGCAGCTGTTTTATTATCCGATCTTGGATTCCTTTCTAAAAGCTGTCTCATGTTCCACCTTGCTTAGTGACAACATAACCACAGAGGAAAGTTACCTGGTTTGCTACCAAAACATTTCACAAAAACTATTAGCCCCATTATCTGTTACATAATGGGGCAGAGGTATCACCTGGGTAGGGTCCAGTTTTAATCTGCTTTAAAGTGTGTTTTAAAAGGACCTGGCTCCACTATGAAGCACATTTAAAACATTGGGAAATCCTCATTTTGTGGGCTAACACTGTTCGATGGATGTTAATGTTAAGGTCAGTATTAACAGAAAGCAAAATTCAGGGCTTTGTAAGGAAGCTATGATGTCTTTATTATTTATCAGTTTTTTATTTATCAGTTATTTATTTATGGGGCAGTACCAACGTTGGTTTTACAGTCATGACTGATTGCTGAAAGTCTGAAAAACAATGTTCAGGGATAGTAGAAAGGAAAGCAGTCTGTCATTTCTGCTATCCATTCTCCTGACCCACCACAGGCTCATGCGAAGATGTGATTTGCTTATCTGCATTTTGATTTTATTCAGTAGTCATTGTCTCTGAAAATGTGCAAATAAAATAATGAAGAACATGGTAAAACAGAGCAGGAAAGAAATCTCTCTCTATTTAAAGCAGCTGTTTGTGTGCCAGCTGCTTAGTAACAAATACATCTTTAATGAAATCAAACAATTCAGCAGGATTTATAGATTGCTAACAATTGTTTTAAATACAGTCTGGTAGGCTGGGCTGTTTGCATCTTTTTTTTTTTTGTCCAATTAGTTCAGTTGGTTTGAATTAGATACTTTGCTATTATCTTAAACTCACTACACAGCATATTATTTCCAACCAGAATAAAGTGTGGGAGAGATGCATAGAATAAAATATTTTGATGCCATTCCAGCAGTTTAGAGGAAGACAGCAGTGTGCCTTGTCAAGCTCTTTCACCTCAGCAACTGTAGTTCAAATCCATCCTGAGATCTTGAGTGAAGAGGATGTGGTGTTCTTTTCTTGGATCCTGTTGAACAGTGGAAAGGACAAGGACCCCTATTTTTTTTTTTTTTTGTGGCACTTCAGAGCCAATTTTTGAAAGAAGGATAAGAGAGTCCTGTGGAAACTTAAATCTTAGGGCTGACCTCTATCTGCCTGTAGTTCCACTCTTGCTAAAATTGAGGGGAAATATATAAGCACTATTGCAAGCTGATGGGCTAGATGGCACAAGAAGTCTTTTCAGTCCTGTTTTCTGTGAATTTATGAAAATGCACCAATGACTACAAAATTGAAGAAGTTCTATTCCCAGACAAAGCGTTGATTTTTCATAGAATTACCTATCAGTCATATCAGTACTAGTCAGAAATCCCTAAGCACCTAGCTATTTTCAATACACCTGCAGAAACATTAAAGTATTCATTAAGGGACTGATCCTGCAGGGCTTTTAGATTCAGCAAAGACTGTCTCAGGTTTTGTGGGAATTTTTAATATGAAAGCATTGAAGGGTTAGACTCAAACATGCATGCTGTGTATAGCAGAAGTATGTGAAGTTCATTGTTGGTGATTTCCACTATTTTTTCTCTGCTTCAGTAAGCATGAGAAATATTGTATTCTAAGTGTTGGACACACCTCACAGAACCACAGTACCAAGCTGAGATAACCATTCAAAAGCACATACAGCTAAGAAAACAAATGGAGTAGATAATTGACTAAAAACACTAATGTGTTTTTCTGAATGATGTGTTTAGACAAACAAGTGCTGGCATATGATATATTGAAACTAAATGGTAGTTTGAAACTGTAGATTCTAGGGCCCCACACTGTGGGGTAGGGCTATCAAAATGTTCACAGATAAATGGCTTTGTTAAGTCTCTGCTCATATAACAGCTATCCACACAAGCAGACCCGTTGTTGTCATTATGGTTATTCAAGTGCGTTAGAACTGCTGACAGCAAGTGTGCAGAATGGGACTCATATATATTTTCAAACTAAATGGTTCACATGAAGAATACTGGTTTATCTGAGACTGACGATCCTTTTGGAATACACTGTGCTTCATTCTGCATCTTTATTTTGTGTCAGGCATTTTGATCAGTGCATGAGAAAGGCAGAAACATGCACCGTACACCAGAGAGCAACCCCAACCCACAATATCACCTGTTAAACTTGTAGTGTCTTTATATCCAGCTCCAGATCCATATCTTCATATACCTGTGTAGTCAAGTCAAGAACATATTTTTCCATGTTAGATGTAAGTCCCTAGTTCTTCCAAGCATTTCATCATAACAAAAACATTTTTTTTTTCATATCTCTTCTAAAGTAAGCAGAAATCTCTTGTTCACTACTTCACTACCCGTCAGGTGTTGTGGTGGTAGGGTGCAATTGTTATGTGGACAAATAAGCTACGCTTCCTCTTGCACAACACCTCAAGCACAAACCTGTCACCACCATGGTGAAGTTGGAGGAGTGGGGCATGCTGATGTTGCTCAGCCTATTGCCTCTTTATAAAGTTTCAGCATCACTTCCAGCAGATTATCTGTGGTGTGAAAACAGCCTGGCTATCAAGTAAGGCTTTTGTGTAACACTTAGCTGACACTGCAAATCAGTAAGACCATTAAAACCACCAGCCTAGATCAGCACCTGATAACAAGTCATTGACTATTGGTTTCAATATGCTTTTTAAGAGGTATGCAGAGCAGAAAATCATTTATTATAATGTATGCTACTGGTGAGGAAAGTCTGTTTTGACATCACGGGCTCCTATTCACAAGGATGAATAGCTTTAACTGGGATTGTTGGAGGTTCCCACAATGGCTCCTTTTTCTTTCAGAGGTCTTTGCTGCTGAGTTGCAGTTCACAACTGGGTATTTTAAAATGGATCCTTGTCCTGAGCTCCAACTGTACAGGCATAGTAGTTGTTATGAGAACAACTATCACATCATGGCAGTGGCAGCAGCATCCTCTGGGGGGGCTGTGGCATCTGGGTGTGAGTGAAAAACATTTTGATGATCCGATTATTGTTCATGTATCCTGACAGAAACAGTCAGTGCTTCGTAGAACGCCATTTCATATTCCAACAAATTCAATTTGATGCAGTACTTGTAAGAATATATACTACAGTGTGGTTTAATGTTTACTGAGATTCTATCTCCAGTCAGTGATAGGTACTTTAATAGATCTTCAAAAATACTATTATTATTATTACTAATATAGTAGAAGCCACAAAAGAGGGTTCAGGCTTCCTTGTGCCAGGCACTATACACTTACTAATAAACAGTCCTTGAGGTCAAGGTTTTACACACTAGCTAGATGAAAAGGAGAGGGAAACAAAGGCAAAAGGAGACAAATTTATTTATTTATTTATTTTCCACATGGAAGAAAAACAAACTGAGCCTTGGAAGGAGAAGACATCTCCTAAGGTCAGCTATAAATTTTATTCACAAATTGTATTCAGTTGTTGACTTATCACTTATCAGATGAGATATCTCTGCAGACTATGTCTTTTCTAAATTCTTTGGAAGAGTAGGAACACTATTATTGTGAAAACACATAAGAACAGATGCATGCAATAAAATTAAGGCTTTCATTATTTTAAGACTGAATGGAATGATGCATGTAGTATTTCAAATCCCACTGATATAAATATATAGTAGTATCAACAGACCTACATGTGTTACAGTAATAAGATTTATATTTCTTGACCTAGAGACCTGAGCTATAGCTGAATCCCTGTGGTGCTATAAGTTGGACATAAACATATTCTTACTCCTCCACAAGCCAAAATCAGAAAATATTTCTTTTCCAGTCTTCCTACCAATTTAAAGTAGAATGCAAATGAAAAATTTGGTTGAGCTACAGCGAATACATTTGTTAACTCCTCTCCAGTTGAATATAGAAAACAGCTAATCTGGCTTTGTGCAAATCAATGCATTGATATGCACTGATATTGATATCAGTGCAAATATCAATGCAAATCACTGCATTGATATTTGAATGTTTAGTAGCATTCAAAACAAACACTTTTTTCTCTCTCTCTCTTTTTTTTTTTTTTTCCTCTTGTGAAGAGAATCTAAACAGAATCTAAGTTGGGTAAAGCTCAGGAAAAGGTCCATAGAGAGCAAACATGCAAGCAAAATTAATGGGTGGAAGCAGTTTGATCAAGTGCAGACATCTGTAATGTACACAGCATATCCCCTCCTGAAGCAGACACTCAACTACATCAGACAAATTGTTTCCTAAAGTTGCCTATTTCTCCCAGTTGAGTGCAGGGATAACTGTCTCAGATGTACGTGCCTACACTGCAGATCTTTAAAGTTAGATGAGAACAATCCCACGTGACATGACCTGTCTTAGTTCTCAGCAGAGAAGTTCAGCTTGCAAGGAAAAGTGAGGCTGTCCATCTGGACTTTTAGGTACATAATTTTATATTACTTGTACCACTAAAAGAAAGGTGCAAATTGAGCTCAAAGTTGCTTGACTTTAAACATAAATAGAGATTCTGACTTGTTTCTTTCATGAGAGACAAAACTGAGAAGCAACCTTAACTTAGTTCTTTCCTGGATGTTACATTCAGTCCTAATTTGAAAAACAATGATAAGAAGGTTCAAATGGAGAAAGGAAATGCTTAAAAAAAGTACCTTTGACACCATGGTTGTGTATCTGCACAATCACAAAGAGATTTTCTGTATGAAAAATATGTGGGGATGGATTCTAAGCAGAGAGGTTTCACATTCCTTAAGCGTATGACTCAGAATGAAGCCATTTTAAATTAGAAACGTTTTTGGCAATTTCAGAATAGATGGGTGGGAAAAACCCTACTCCAACTTTCCTACACTTTTTTTTTTTTTTTAATTTTTTATTTTCCCTTAATTCTCACTGTAGATCATGTACCCTAAGCACTTTTGTTTCCTCTGTTTATTTTGCATGTACACCCTCCATTTAATCCATCACCCTTTCTTTTGTTCCTCCCTATCCTTCTTCTAATTTGTTTACTTCTTCTATTTTCTTCTTATTATAGATTTGATCCAAAGGCAGCTCAAGGCATGGGGAGACATTCCACAGACTTTGGTAACCTTTGTATGAAGACTGTCCCTTGCAGTCTTCCTGTTTAACCATATTATGCCTTATTAACCTGCTATATTGATTCTCTCCAGTTTTCCCTTTTCTGGAATCTACTTCTGTCATTATCTTCGTTGTGCAACCAGACTAATTAAGCTGACATTGAAAGGCCTCTTTTTTTACTTGAAGATAGTCTTTCAAAATCACAAAGCCTGGCATTACCAGTGCCTTAAAGAAATACAAAATCTTCATAAACCCAAGCTTTCCATTCTGCTTACCTGAACTGTCCAGTTGGCTTCATCCACAACAGATCATAATATATCACAGAATCATAGAGTCCTTTAGGATGGAAAAGACCTCCAAGATATCAATCCTAACTGTTAACCTAGCACTGACAAGTCTACCACTAAACCATGTCCCTAAGCAACACATCTACACATTTTCTGAATACCTACAGGGATGGTGACTAAACTGCTTCCCTGAGCCTGTTCCTATTCCTCACAACCCTTTCAAAAAATAATATTTTTCCTAATATCCAACCTAAACCTTTGCTGGTGCAACCTGAAGCCATTTCCCTTGAGTCAACTCAGACATAGACTATGTCCATACTCTAGCCTACAGCAAACAAGAACTAATTATATTTGACATTTGAGAAGGTGAAAGATGGGATAGGAGGCATGTATGTCTCTGTGTGTGACAGAGGAGGAACCACAGAGAAGAGAGGCTGAAGGAGGAATATTTTCAGGTGGATTGGCTTATAGCACACTGGTCCAGGCTGGAAAATGACAGAGGGTTTAAGTCCTCCATATCTTCACTGCTTTTGGTTGTTCTTTTCAACATATGATGTGGCCAGTAGCAAGCATTTTTAATTTCGCATGTTCAGACATGTAGAAGATAGTTACACATGTGCTATTGAACATCTATAAAACCAGATGCCAAATATCACGGTCACACATTTTAACCAATTTGTAATGGATTTCTCTCATTTTATCTACTTAAGAACACAGAATTGCAAATTTACAGGAGTAAAATTCAGTTTGGCTGCCAAACCTTACAACGTAATTAACTGAGACTTTATATATATATATATATAAAAGTAAAAATAATAAAAAAGAAATAATAATTTGCAAGCTAGCACATTATTAACATATTAGTACTCTGACCCTTTCTGTACAAGGCTTATGAATTCAGTTATGTTGCATCTTGCTGCATCTATAGGATGCTGTGACAGACGTAGAAAAGTGAGGTAATGTAGCTAAATTACACCAATCAAAAGGTTGCTGTGTTCAAAGACAAGGATTAGTGTTAATAATTTTTCTCCAGGGAAGAAAATGCTGGATCCAGGTTCCTTCAGGGCCTGTAGATCCTTGTCAGGATGCAGAAAGGAAAGGATTTTTGTAACTAGGTCATTTCAGCTTCTTTTGTTTGGCAAGAATGGCTTGTGAGATAAAACATTAGGAGATGCTTCCCTGTGTAATTGTTATTTTATTATGATTGATTACATTTTCTAAGGTTAAATAAAAACATTTACGAATGGTAATTGCTTAAACCTTTAAAAACTCTCATAAAAACACAAAAACTATCTTCAATATTGGTTCAAGATTCTAAAATTACACTTATACGATGGAATAATAATTATAGAAAGTGCATATAATACACAGGTATTACTGAATTTCTCTTCATACACTTGAATACCATGTTTAAATTGTCTGTTATATTGCAGTAATAAAGAGTAGCCCAAGCAGGGACATTACATGCAAATCTCTCTGCAATCAGTCTATAATGTTTGCTTCCCTTCTTCATCATTAAAGTAAAAATCTTATAGTAGAGAGAAGTGCAAGCAAGAAGTTGCAGCTCTAGCAGACAAAAAACTCCTGTAAGTTTCAGGTCACTAATGGGTTTTAAGGAGGGTAATAAAGGGCAGAATTGGAGAGGAATGCATCCAAGGCTGGTTAGGCCTCATGTGATCAAAGACCACAAAGGCTCTTGTGAGTATCCTCCTCTGCACTGCTAGCAATATCCCAATTTGTCTACCTAAAAATATTGTTTCCAAACTGGTCTCATTAAAAACTACAGTGATAGTGTTGTGATAAGTTTTCTGTTTTTTACTGAAAGAGAGGGAGCATTTTACATAAGACAAATATTTGAAATAGAGCAGAATATGTTGGTAAATAATGGAAAACAGGAAAGTGAAGAGATGTTTAGCTTATTTATATTCTGATATATTATTAATTAAATATTATTTATTTATTTGTTTGTTTGTTTGTTTTATCTGAAATTCCAGGAGTGAGATTCAGTCCTTGGTAAGTCAATGGCAAAACTTTGTTTCTGTGTTGTTAAGATCTTCCTCTGATATTATGCTACAGGTAGAGGAGTGCGTGGCAGATTCCTGTGTTTTTGTATTCACTGTATGCCTGGTAATTCTTAACATTGTTTATATAGGGCTGGGTCAGATTCAAAACTTGCCACATGTCAACATTCCCATTCCTAAGTTTACACCCATTGAGTTATTTCAAATTCTTCAGATGAATAAAAATGCTCCTATGACTTTGAAAGATATTGCCAAAATGTATTCTGTATTATTTCTATATTAATGACATTTAATTGTCTAGGAGAAAAAAAAAAAAAAAAGTGTACTAGGATATGTATGAAGGTTAAATAAATGATTCATACAAAACATGGTGTACATATTGTATTTCTGTCTATTTATTACATGAATATGTTATTAACATGGTTAGGCTTGTAGAGGTTTCATTTTTCATGTTTTTTCTGCATACTTGCTTCCTGTTCTGAGGAAGTTTCTAGCATCTAAATAATGTCATATTGAGATATTTTGAGGGAATTAGGGCCATAAAAATTATGTCTTTGTGGGGCTTGGCTTAGATGACTTCCTGGCTTCTTAGGCATGTGATTTTTCTCTTGTTAGCAATAGGGTTGAGTTGTTAACAAAGGTAGAAAAGAAACTGATGTTTTTATTGCTAAAGAGTAAGAATTCTGCTTTCTTCTCTTATTCAAAACAAACAGAATCATTGCTTTGCAATCTTATGCAAAACAAAGCTCATAAAGTGTTTAATTCCTGTGTTTTGTTGAAATCAATTTACCTTTTCCCAATTTTAACTTCTTTTTAATCACAAGACAATAGTAATTCTAAATAATAACTACATATTCTGCTCTGACAAGGTTAAATTGGAATTTTCCAACTTTATTATTATTTATCTTTCCTGTTTTTCTTAAAGTGATGTGTCTTCACAATTGACATGTTTCCAGGAATTATTTGTCTCCTATGAGTTCTAACATCCTAAGAAAAAAAAAAAAAAAAAAGGAGAGCAAATTCAAGAAATACTAATTGATCATATGAAGCCATGTATCAATGGAAATACTCAAAAGAAGAGTGGCCAACAGTGTGACAGTTATATTTACAGCACTTTGTCTCTTTTTGAGTTTCCAGTGCAACGTAACATTTTGTTCCATTTTAGTGATTTTAGTGTAGCAGCTCAGTTTTCAGAAGGGCAAATTTTAATGTTATGCTAGCCAGTGTAAATCTTATGGTTCATGTATTTATTAGTATACCAAGTGTCTTAAATCTCTGACTTCAAGTACTCCAGTTCCTCAGAATAAGATGTTACAGGTACATGGAATTGAATAGATAGATTTAAATCATATTTCAGTCTTGGGCTATAGGCAACTATTGGTTAAAGTGCTGGGTCTAGATTTCTTTCTAAGAGGCAACTCCATCGCTAAATATGGGTAAGAAAGGAAACCAGAAGAAGACTTGATTAAATAGCAACACTCCTATTAAAAATACAATAAATACAATAAAATAGAATAATAAAATAAATCTAAACCAACCAACCAAGCAAACAAAAAGCCTTCAGAGTTTGGGAGAAAGCACATTCACTTTGACAATTAGAAATCTCTCAGAAAAGAAATATAACTTCCAGATGGTTTTTAAACTTTATGACAGAATTTATTTGATTCTGTATTACTTTTAAATGAGCGATTGCACTTATTTGCAGCAAATTGGTTAGTAGTTTTTTTATTGGTCACTTGCAGGGAAGAGCTTTAGCTTCCAATGTTTTTAAGTGACATTCATCTAACCACATGCGGAGATCAGTATCCACTCTGTTCATGCCTTAATTTAGGTGAGGTGAGTCCTGCTCTCTTCATCTACCAACAAGAATTCTGAAATTTTTGACTTATGAAAATGAGAAAATCCTGCTTTGTTTTGTGCATCTTTGAGAAACTTAAAGATGTTTCTTTAGGTCTGTCAAAAAATCTTATTTGAGATCAGCAGAGATTGATGTTTTATATTTAGTTTCATCAGAACAGATTTATTTTATGCTTGAAGTAGTTCTGAGTCGTTTTGTTCAGGGCTACACAACGAGGTCATGAAAAGGGGAGAAAGAAAACCCTGAATCCATTTCCCCTTGTGCAACTTGAATAGGGTGTGAAATTGTGCTAATGTAATTCCCCAAAAAATCAGTCAGTTTTAGCATTCCCTACCAAAGAAACAATTTTGCCATTTGCCTCCGTGTAACGATCCATCTCTCAACTTATTACCAGCAGTAAGAAAAAGACATAGATGCAAACTTATCAAAGTCTAACCAAGACAGGATATCTCTGATCCCTTGATTCCCTTAGGGGAACTCCTTCCACTTAATGCTGTGCAAGATAGTTATTTTCTCAAGCTCTCTAGAGGCTTCTGAAGTTTATTTCCAAAGGTGTCTATTTATAATATGTTGCTTTTTTTTTTTTTTTTTTTTTTTTTTTTAACACTGCTTTGCATTTATTTATAAAGTAGAATTATTATTATTATTACTTTTAATCTTGTGTGCATAAGATATCATTCTTTTCCCTTAATATTCCCCTACTTCCAGATGACCTCTTATGAGGAGAGAAATGTGTACTCATTTTGAAAATTTTGTCCTGTTTCTCATGGAAGATAAGTGTATGGTAGCTCACTCATTTAGCAGAAAATTCAATTTTAAAATATGTTCTGATTTCTGCAGTACATAAACACATCTCAAAGGAAATTTGGCTTCAGGAGAGTCTTTTTCAGGCATTAATTCCACAGAAGCACAGTTTTCATGTACGTTAACCCTTATCGATTAAGAAAACTTGCAGAACAACATAGTAACACATCAATGGCTAAGCCAATAAAAACAAATAGCATTGTAGTTGATCACACACAAAGGCTGATTCTCAATGGGTGTATATCATCTTTGGTTCATTAACCTCAATGCAGCTAAATGGATTTTACATCAGACCTAGATCTAACTTTAATGTGTGAATCTGTTAAAAAGAAAAAAAGAAAAAAATAAAAAATAAAAAAAAGAAAAAAAAAAGAAAAAAAAAGAAAAAAAAAGGAAAGAAGAAGAAGAAGAAGAAGAAGAAGAAGAAGAAGAAGAAGAAGAAGAAGAAGAAGAAGAAGAAGAAGAAGAAAAGGAAAGAAGAAGAAGAAGAAGAAGAAGAAGAAGAAGAAGAAGAAGAAGAAGAAGAAGAAGAAGAAGAAGAAGAAGAAAAAGAAAAAGAAGAAGAAAGAGAAAAAGAAAAAGAAAAAGAAAAAGAAAAAGAAAAAGAAAAAGAAAAAGAAAAAGAAAAAGAAAAAGAAAAAGAAAAAGAAAAAGAAAAAGAAAAAGAAAAAGAAAAAGAAAAGAAAAAGAAAGAAAAAGAAAAAAAATAAAAAGAAGGAGAAGGAGAAGGAGAAGGAGAAGGAGAAGGAGAAGGAGAAGGAGAAGGAGAAGGAGAAGGAGAAGGAGAAGGAGAAGGAGAAGGAGAAGGAGAAGGAGAAGGAGAAGGAGAAGGAGAAGGAGAAGGAGAAGGAGAAGGAGAAGGAGAAGGAAGGAGAAGGAGAAGAGAAGGAAAAAGAAAACAAACATATTTATTGAGAGAGAAGAATTTCTGAGATTTTTTTGTTGCCTGTTCACAGAGTCCTTCTGTAAGATATAAATATTTCTGATTTCTAAAATATTTCTGATGCTTCTTGACACCGTATATTCTTCAGGAGAACAAAAATGCTTTTCACCTTCTTTATCAGACTTCTGTGGATCTATCTTCATTTTGTTTTAAAGTTCTTTTAGGGTTTCTGAAAGTTGCTAGGCAAATAGTCCTGGAGATGTAATGGTTGTTTTGAGGACAGTAACAACCTGTGGTGTGAGCTTCATGTTCAAAATAGCCACAAAATAAGGGGAGAACATGCAATAAAATCTGAACTGTAAAGATGTGTAAGGGGAATAGATTTTGAGCTTCAATATTCTTGCTAGATACCTCAGTGCTTTGCTTCAACATTGAGGGCTTGGATTATTGTAGAAGACTTCACCACAAATCTCACTGCTTCTTCTGATGACAGTGCCATTATGGACACTTCAGGTTTTGAGGTAGTATAATTTGGCACATCACCACTAACGTCAGAGACACACTGAACAGCTAGCCTTGTATTTCTTTGTAGTGATACACCATGTAAATAGGAATCCCATCAGGTAACTCCTCATAATGTTTTTTCTCCAGAAATTGTTAACAGCTTAGAACTGCTGCCATAGTGTTCTGGTGTTGAATGCAAAATAAACGAACAAATAAATATCACAAGAGAAACAATTAAAACAACAGAAAACAGGCTTTGGACTGGCAAATTAAATCTTGGTACTTAGCTGAAACTTTAACAGCCCTCAGAACTGGGGGTTCAATAAATAACATTGGTATGACTTGGACACAGCTAAAAAGAAACTGACTAAAATATTATTGTATACTTCTCAAAAGCATTCCTTCTATTTTCTGGTCTTGGTTAAATTATCAGTGAAACAAACAACTGCATAAATAATGGGGGTATTTTTTTGTAACTAGTCTACTCAGGAAGAAATATTTTATTTAAACTTTTGCTTCACAGGTAGCTGAAAATGGGAGCGTACATCTGTGGTGAGACTCTTCCATTAAGAGTATGACCATTAAGAGTTTGTGTTTTATTCTTGTCATATTATTAGTGTTGGGTATGTATATGTGTATTGAATATATTGGTATACATGCACACCAATGTCAACTTATGTGTTGTTAGTAAAATAGGGCCGAAGTGCTTACAGATATATAACACGCTCACCAGGAAACAGTTGGACATTCTATTAGCAGACAAAACAATATGCTTGACACATTTTTTCCCTTTATATCTGCTCACTCCAAAGAGTTTAAAATATTGCAGTTCATAATTTTATGCATTTTCTGCTTGTTCTTATTTTTGTGAAATGGGGTCTAAGAGTTAATTGACTTATTCTTCAGACAGCAAATGTTCATTTCTCTCTCTGGAACTCTTCTCTCTCTCTCTCTAGAACTGAGATAAACTTGATCAGTTCCAGGAACTGTCTTGCCATTGCAGCATAATGAATGAGATGAAATGCAGGATGATTGGGTGATCCAGAAATGCATACTATTCCTGCCTGACAGTTTCTGGTAATCAAATTGCCTTAACATTCTTACTATATCCTGTGTTCTATAATCCTAGAAGTGGACCTCAGTTCCTTCTAGATTGACTAGAGCGTGCAGCTGGGAGGTACCACTTGAGCTCCCCCACTGGACACACATTAGAAAACTTTTTGGCTCCTTCTAGTCAGCCTATGGGCTTCCAAGTCAACAAGGACAGGCAGTGATGACCCTGTAGTGAGTCTGCCACGGTCTTAGGTGAAACAACTTTTCACATTAAAATAGTCTAAGAAAGTGTGGATGGTCAAATGGGAGCTGACCAGCAGATCCCAAGGCACTATCTACGTGTACAAGGTAAGTTATATAAGACTAGTGGTTCTTTTTGTTGTTTGTTTGCTTGTTTGTTTGTTTGTTTTTCAGTACTAAGATTTGCCTAGTTTACTATCTGTCTCAGGTAATGGACAGTGCCAGCTGATGTGTAGAAAAGTACATGAATTCTTGTTGCAGACTTTTTCTCTATTTTTCTGATTATTCATTCTGATTACAACATTTATTACTATATTTTCTTGAGGGGTGGCATTAGCTAATGACTCAGGAGTGTGGTAAAGCCATATGGTCTTGTGTTTATGTTGAAACTGAGGAGGTGTACACAAGGGATCACAAGCTCTTCAGCTGCTGAGAATGAAGAATGTGCAATGTGAGCACTTTAGAGTCCTGGTCAGCTACATCAAACTTTGCAGCATCTGTGAAAATCTAGGAAAGATTCAATACCTTACTTCCAAGATTATATGATATAAGATCCAGGATGGGAACAGAGCTGATCTATAGACAGGATTGAACAGAGACCTTTCTCAGTTTACATACTAATTTCCTAGCTCCAAGGTTCAGATATCTTGATACAAAATAATATTGCTTTATCTACAAGGAAAAAATATACAGTACGTTGAACTGGAGGTGAAAATCTTATATACATGTAGGTAGGCACTGAGAATAGCAGTTAGCTGCAGTTAAGTTATAACATATGAACATATGAGTCCCACTAGGGAAAGTAGTATAAAATGGTAAAGGATTTCAAAGGACTAATCATGTCCTCTTCAAAAGATGTCACCTTCCACAGTACAACGGTCTTTAACGTCATCCTAGGATGTTATTAGCTCAGATGAGTGCCAGTTTGAAGGACTTTGGTTTGGCTTTTTCATCAGCTGACCTATTTGATGAGGACTCTGTTCTGACAAGAACTCAGCATTGTTCAGATGGAACTTGAAGAATAATCCAAAGCAAGAAAAACAAGCAAGACATACTAAAGGATTCTTATTATCTAAACTATCCCATATTTACATATTGACATATCCTTGTTGTCAAGAATTACTGCCACACACACCTCTGTGTTTATTTTTCTTTTTGTGTTAGTTTGGCCTACTGACATTCTGGCCTGTTCAACAATCATGGAACATATTCTTTAGTGAGTACACATTGTCTTTGGCCTGTTAGCATTAAATCCATGCAAAACGCTGAGCACATTAAAAGATGCTTTCTATAGCCTCTAGTTTGTCTCAGTTGCAGAAATGAAGGTGCTAGACCCATAGCAATAATCCTCCTCCCACCGCAGACTCAGATTTGAACCAGTATGATGAGTCTTTCCTGATTCTGAGTCACCATCGAATAGTCTCCCCACCTACAGAATGAAGTGAGAAACTGTTTGGGTGAGATATAGACTGCTATCGTAATGTATGGAGTTTTCAAGTCCACAGCTTTCAATTCCCTTTTGTATCTACAAGTCGTCTTAGGTTTTAGCACCCTACTTAGAAGAAAGCAGAAAGATGAGGCAGTTGTTTTTTTGACTCAGTTGTTTCCATCAGTGCTGTTTGCTTTGCTATTCGCTTGCAATAGTAGAATGCAAATGGGAATTTGAATCACATCTTGATTTCTCCTGCTTCTTGGTAAGCTGGAGGGAAGGGCTATGAGGATGTTGCTGTAGTTGGAATGAGTGACTGAAACGCAGAACACCAAGAAAGGAAATGTAAACATTTGTTCTGTGGTATGAAATTTAGCTGTATTCTGGCTGGTTCTACAATGTATAGTAAAGGCATGGTAATTTTATTAGGAACAAATGAGGTCTAAAATATATATATGGCTGAAGAAGTTCTTGCAGTCAGGGATGCAACTGGAACTCTAGTTCTTGTTTAGGTTGTATTCAGATTTGGATTCCTATTATGTCCTTAAGTGTTTCCTTTTCTGGACAAAATGCCTGCAGGATTTTGTTTGTTTGTTTTGTTGTTATTGTTTTCTTTTTTTTCTTTTAAGCATGGTGGGTATGGACATCTTGTTCTCTTTTCTGATTCCTTAGGGAATAGAGGAACAACACCAGTAAGAATCTTTTATCCTCTATGCCCTTAGGGTACCAAGAAAATAATTACCTCTCAGAAATCTCCAGTCTGCCTTTCAGTTTCAGAATACTTGAAAATCCTGCCCTGATGGCAAGTTAAGAAGGCTGGGCATAGATCACAAAAGATTTCTGGTGGGGGGCTTTTGCTAAAATCATCTTTTCCTCTTTGTATCATGTCTGATACCAATCTGAGATTCTTGAACAAAGGACTTAAATAAATAAATAAATATATAAATCTATTTGAACCAATTCTAAGTGCCAAATCTGTCTCTCATGTTAAGATCCTGATCAATCCAAGTACTTGTCTACGTTGAAAGTTAAGAGGTAGTCACACAAATGCATGCACATGCATGTGCATATCAAGTGTGCTGTTGTATAAAATTACCGGCTAACACAGACAAGAGCTATAAAGAAGATCAGGGCTTAGAAGCAACCTGGGAATTCATGGTCCTCCCTTCCACAGCTTAAGCAGGGAGACCAGATGTTTTCAGCCTCTGATGTGAGCCAGGGGAAGCTTGAAGGCCTACCCCCCTCAACAAGGGTAAGGTCTCTGCAACAGGGTCTTGAGAGTGAAAAGAAAGAATATGGAATAATCTGATGGGGGGGACTGGGTATGAAAAATTGCTTAATACAGGGACAAGCAGGCCAGTGTTAATGGAAGTCTTTCAGTGTGAGCCACTTGGCTGTGCCTGTTAATGAATGAATAAACTGCTACTTTTCTTTTTAAGAGATGACTAACCCAAACTAAGTATCTAAAAACTACTTAAAATTTAAACTTTAATGAGCACTTTAAGAATGTATTTTTATGATACTAAAACTAATATACACATTTTTTAGGGAAAAAAAAAATACGATGATGTTCTTTATATTTGTGCTGCCACTCATGCTTTGACTGTGATCACTTATCTGGATAATTAAGCAGTATCACTGAGGAACCAGATACCAGAAATCTGATATTAATCCATCCCTCTTAATAGTAACGCAAAGCCACTGGGGTGGAAAGCAGCCTAGTCTTCTTAATCCCCTTTTACCAATATTTTGGCATCAGCATATCTCATTTATTTTCAAAAGTGGTTCAAGACACACTATCACTGGCTTAAGTCTAATTTAGGCTTTAAATAAAAATACATTAAGAAATTCAAAAATAGTCAAGATTTCTTGAGGGAATGATTCACAACCAGCTCATGTCCCTTCAACGGGAGCAGGGGATGGGTAAATGATTGTTGTATGTCAGCATTGCTTTAAGGTACAACACTTTCTTTTGAATTAAAGGAGAAGGAAGGATTACAGTGGAGACCTTGAGATCCCACTGCCATATTTATCAGGCATATGTTAATGATAGTCTGAGCAAATTCTACAGACATTAATTCACCTGCCAGTACTGAAGAATCCAAGGCTATTCTGCTCTCTCCCTTGTGAGCATGTGTCAGTGTTTGTGTGGGCCTTGTTGTCCCCTTCAGTGCTTGTCAGAGTATTTTTGTTTTTAATTTCCACACTGGCCTATATCCCTCATTAGTCAGTGATGCTCCCAAACTCCCCTGTGCATTTTGGGGTGTTTGGACATGGACCCAGCACGCATTTAGCTTGACACAAGCCACAACAGAAATACTAGTGGATAATTGACAAAATAGGAAAGCAGCACTCTTCTCCCTTCCCTGCCTCCTCAAGACAAAGTAACCTGAACCAGAGAAACAGTGCACACAGAGGCCAAGTATTGAAGTCAGGCAGTGCTAAGGAGTGCACACTGCCAGCTCTGCCAGCCAGTCTAGGCTCAGCTCTTGACTGAGGCACATCAAGTCATCACATCTTCTGTGGTAACCTCTCCACTTTAGCTGCAGTCTCAGATGGTTGGATTCAATGTTAGGCGCGTTGCTTCTGAAGGCCTACTAGCTATGGATGGTAGCTTTGCCTTTGATATTTGTTTGACTGCAGTCTGTGCACTCTTTATCATCATATGATTGTATTAGTTACTGCTAACATTCACCTGTGCATACTGAACCTGACAGACTATGGGCTCCTTGTTGAAGGGTTAAATCCATTGTGACAAAAACAATAGAAACCAAGTTGTTTAGCCATATCCTTTAGCCTCGAGGTAATGCCTTCTCATAACTAAGAGCCTTAAGGAGGACCCTAGAAGACATAAGAGTCCATAAACCTTACTTACTACTTAAAAAGTTTTCGAAGAGTATATAATGCTGAAAGAGACCATGTGTAGTCATAGTAAGTGTGAGGCACTTCACCTTGTTTTTTATAGCTTTTCAGTCAGAGATAAACACACATTTCAGCCCAGGAAACTTCAGGAGACTGCTGTTTTCCCATGTATATTTTATTAAGTGGTAGTGCCACCAAGCACTGTACAGATGGGAGAATCTATCACTTTATAAAATAATTAGCCTGCTATTTCAATGACAGGGAACAGCAGCGTGTAGGCAGCAAACTGAGGTGCTGCCTTTACCTTCCTCTTCATTTTTGTATTTATACAAAAACAGGAAAATGTTTTTACAGGGTAGGCCAATAGTGCCACAGGAATTGAATTAGAGCATCCTTAATTAATATGTCAGAATATAAGAAATGATGAAAATATGTATAATTAAATTCTTGCACTAAAAACAGGATTATAAAGTGAGACTAAAATAGATCAGAGCAGCTTTTTTGTTGTTGTTGTTCCTTTTATTTTTTTTTTTTCTGTATATTTTTATTTTAATTAAAAATTGTGGGTTCTGGTGTCTTTGCACTGTATCATGATTAGCTATTACATGCCTAGGCTAACAGATGGGTCACCCCAAAAATTACACACTATTTACAAAGATAAAAAGCATTTTCCCAGTTCCATGCATACAGTGTTATTTCCAGGCTAATACATAGTAGTAGTAGTAGTAGTAGTAGCTTGGCACTACAGTAAACTACATTGTCAATAATAAGATTCTTGAGACAGGTGCTTGAATGAGCAAACATATAAATTAAATACCTATTATATTATATATGTGGCTTCAGTTTTCAAAAAGAGTGAATGATTCTGAGTATTCCAATTTTGCAGGACTAAAAGTCACACATAAGCAGAGGGTTTGATTTTTCTAATTTTCAGTGTTTAAAGAAGATCTAACTTCATTAAAATGTCTGAACACCTCTTTTCTTCCCCAGCCACTAAAGAGTTCAATCAAACTGGTCAGTTTGAATGTTAGAGTAGCATGTAAGCTATGTAGCAAGTAAGCTCAGAGCATTTTATATTAGAGTTTTCTATTCCATTATTTATTTATTTTTGGGGGGGCGGGGGGTGCTGTACTTTCTTTAATTTAAGGAAAAATATTTTAAACTGAAAATTTCTTTTCATCCCTTTTTTACTGAAACACAGCATAGACTAAAAATGATGTTAAAAGACATGCACAAGATAGTTTGTACAAAGAAGAGGACAGCTTCCTTATAAAATTCCACCCATGCTGTTGTATAAGTGGATATTTATTCAGTTATTCGGTGTATTCATCACTTAATACTCTCACTTCTGTCATGATTTGTCTGAAGAAAAGTCATCACTTTACAACCCACCCCTATCACTTAAATTCTCAAAGATCTCAAGAACTTGAACACAGCCTGAACACCAGCATTGTAAGGAAGAAACATTGAGAAGCTTCCAATGGCAAAAGAAAATCCATAAACTACACTTAATGAAGAAAGTGACTGTTGGAGTTTTCTGTTCTTGTGCTTTACTGGAACTCAGCTCTTCAAAGAGATGGCAAATATTCTATTGGTTAACATTTAACCCAAACTAATAGGTCCAATCTCACATACTCAAATAAATCATAATGTCTTTTCAATTAGTTTGCACTTTCACTCGCTGCTGTCCTGAATAATTAGGAAAACAATTCACATTTCACTAGGAGATGATATGAAGTGTTATTCCTGTGATAATTACCAAGCTGCAGTTCAGTTTCCCTGGCTCCCACCAGGTCATCAGGGCACAAAAGAGGACACCATGAGAGCATTAATGAGCTCTCATTGAAGATGTTAAAAAGCTTGTATTGATCTGTTTGTCCAAGAAGGAGATATTTAAGCCTTTCTGCTGAGGGCAGGAGAGACAGGGATTCATATCACAAAGCCTTTTATCCAACCCCTTCTGTTTCTGGCTTCAATATTGCCCAGTCTCAGCATGTCTGGTTCTGGAGGTCATACTTTTAAACTTTCACAACATTTTTTTTTTTCTTTTTCCCTTTCTTCCTTTTATTAAAAAAAAAAAAAAGGAAAGAAAGAAAGAAAGATGATAATATACAGTGTACACTTAACCTTTACTACAGGGTTCCCTTTACACAGCTAGCTGTTTCTGAGAACAGGCTTCAGTTCATTAAGATCTCCCTTTTCACTATATTCTGCTCAAATACATCTCAATTAATTTGAGAGTCCAGACATTACAAGGACCAACTCAGTGTAAATTTTTGCTCATATTTTGGAAACAGATCCAATCAAGTCACTTTTTTGGAAGTTTGATCACTTTTCCCTTTAACATCACTGACTTTTGTTGTTGTTGTTGTTTGTTGTTGTTGTTGTAGTGAACTCCTGCACTTGCTATTTCTAGCTGGAGTGGAAGCAAAAGAACAGTAAGGCTCCAAAATCACCAGTCCTTGTGGTATTTTCAGAGGAGGTTGCTCACTTCAGGCAAAGGAGGCAAAGAGAAGTAAACTGTAGAACTGCTGAAGCTCAAAACTAGTTCCAGGAATTCTACAGTTTACTTCTCCTTGCCTTGGATCAAATCAAGATTATTAATTTCAGATGAAAATAACGTATGAAACGCTGCATCAACTTCATTAATTTGGGAAGAAGTATTTATTAGTAAATTTATTAGTAAATGAAATGTGTTTAAGACTAGCAAAAAGAAAAACCGGTAAGAAAAGTTCCCATGATATCTCATAAGGTCACTCTCATTCAGAGTTGTAGTTAGGGAGTAACATCAGGGCTTCTTCTTTCCAGTCTTACTAGTCTTCTTCAGTCTTGTGTCACTTGCACATCAACAATTTATTTTTATTTATTTATTTATTTATTGGATAAAGATATTATATTTCAAATGGTTTACAAAACAAATAGTAAAAAGCACACATTAAAAGACCTGGAAAATATATGTTCATGAGAAAGGAGTGACAGCATAATTATGTGTGTAGGTGAGGCCATGAGAATAGAATGAACTTCTGGACCAACCCATACCTGCAATCTGGTCTGACAGTGGTTTGAAAGTTCAGTGACTGTCAGCCTTGCTCTCATTATCACATGATACAGATATGGGTTATTTTATATTAAAAAATATGCATTGTGGAAGCATTCAGTGTGGAAGCAATCAGTGATGTTTTTTTTGCTTCCAAGGCTTCTTTTCACTGGCTGATGTGACTACAAGTGAAGAGACCAATAGCTTGTTGGCGTTGAAGGAAACTGGGACAGGAAAATCTGAGTGGAATTCCAGGCATATTTACAGTCTAAAAAAATTACCAGCTGAAGGAAGAAGATTTTGTGACCTTGCTGTGCTCTTTGACAGTGAAGAAACCACTAGAAGTTATCATTGCCCTACCATTTAATATCCAAGCAAGTGCAAAGGTTCAGCTCAAATCAGGAAATTAAGGAGTTAAGTTAATGTTGAAAAATATAATTTTGTGGATAATTAGGAAACATCTGGTTACAATTTTTTGATTTTAGCTGTCATTTTTCAGTCTACAGGAAGAGGACTGCTTCACTCTGAACAGGCTTCTTTCTTAAGCTTTTGCAAAATTAGACTGTGCTCCTACTAGCATGATGGCTGCTCTAACTTGCACCACTATCTGTGTTCCTGAGAATGTTTTGACTAGGTAAGAGAGAGTCTCACTGATACAGAATTGGCAAAGTCGAGTAGCTTTGCAGGTTTGGAAGCACAGGCATTTTGTCATTTTGATATACGTTCATTGGATTTCTTAATAAAAAGAGTCTAATGTCTATAAAGTGTTCTAGTGCAAACCTTCACTTGTAACATTAGGAATTCTGGCCTGGTTTTCTGGGAATAATCGTCTTGGTGATATTAACCAGAGAGCCACCTGCTAAACTAGAAAGATCAGTCTGCAGAACCAAAGGACTGATCCAGTTCTCCCTGTTGAGCTAGTTTTCAAGAAGTCCCTTTCAAGAGAACCTTGAGTGAGGTAACACAAAGACACACGGTTCATAAGCATTCACTGCTGCATTTAATGTGGGGTTTATGAAAATATATTTTTGTAATCTGTATCCTCTCATGGCAGGAGAACGAGTGCACACAAAAATCACACGTGACTTCACACAGTAACCTCCACTTTGGGGACTGAGCTGGCAGATGAGGCCATAATTATCTCTCCCACTTGTGCTGACCCTTTTATAAGGACGTGAAGGAAAGATTCAGGAACAAGTAAAATTGGATGTGGGTAGGAAGTAATGACCCTTGGTGAGTGACAAATGAGGTTATGTGGATGAATATTAAATGTGAAGTGTCTGAATTATTCATGGAAGGTTCAAGGTAAAATGGTTAACCTGATACCATCCTCTTGCTCACACCTCGCTCAGGAAAGAAATCCCAGTTGTGTAGTTCTCCTCCAGCTAGAAGTTCCTGAGAGCACATAACAAGGTGCTGGTGAGCCCCCTTCTTCCTACTGTAGGTAACTCCTGGGGGACAAAGGACATTTTTCGAGTGTTGGTTACTTTGCCACAAGCATGCAGCTGCAGTAATGTACATTTTTTGGGCTCTTGTAGGGACAGGATTGGAAATGATTTATAGAAATCAATAGGGTCACTGATCCCCTAGACATGATCCTTGTGCCTGGCACTATGCATGTCCTCTGCCACAAAGAGCTTCCCCTTCTCTCCTTCCTACTCCATCTACCAGGGTATGTGGTCAGAGGGGAGATACAGTGGTTTCCTGCTGTTGTTGCCCTCTCCAAGCTACTCCTAGGACAGCTTGCACAGGACACACACACAAGTCTACATGTGCTCAGCTCTGGTGAGGGCCTTTGAAAGCAAGCCAGTCAGGCTGGAAGGGTGTGAGAGAACTCAGGGAGAGATCTCTGGATATGAGCACAGAAATATCAATACTGGAATGTTATGAAGTAACTGGCTGCACTGACAGCACCTTAATAAACAAGCCAGCTTGGGAGCACAATAAACATAGCGTGATGAGAGATTGGGTTAGAGAGGTCACCAGGAAGTTCCTCTTCACCTGTCTGCTCTTTGAAAGGATTTCCTCTAAGAAGGTCTGAACAAAGAAACCCAAGGAGAATGATATGCAAGATCATTTTTTTGTCCATTTGGCCAGATACTGGACAAAGACACCTGACAAAGTGTAATATACGCTTAATGTGTGAGTGAAAAATAGGAGCAGCAACTTAAATGGGGGTCCCTTAGGCACGGAACTGGCTAAAATCACCCCTCTCACATCTGCCTCATGTCACTTCCAGACATCAAACCCACTGTCTGCATTCAGCGTGTGGTCCTTGAACCTGATTGCACTGTCCCTGAGATTGAATGAGTAATCTGTTCATAGTAAATAGAGGTCAGACATTTTGGTAAAACATTCTGGAAGTATTAAAAAAATATATATCAGACTGAAGTAGGAGGTAATGTAAAACCCAACTCTTATCTATGTGTTATGGTGTTTAGGCAAATATACTTTTAACTGGAAATGTAAGCAGGAAGGAAAGAAATAGTGTAGGACAGAGGAAAAGAACTGGGAGGAAAAGGGTGTAGAACAGAAAGAGAGAGAGAGAAGAAGGGATTTGGCAGTGCATATCTCCTTCACAGAAAAGAAAGTTTAACTAACTAGAAAGGTTATCGCTGCAAGAAAAAGATTTTCTTCCAGACAATAAGTATCAACATATTTATTTTATTTATTTATTTATTTATTCATAATCTACACCAACAGAAGGAGTGAGAGACCACTTTTAGCATGAGCAAAGTGAACTCTGGGAAGATTAACTGCTCTGTGGTTTAGATCTGCACATTTAACAACACCAAATTATTGTAATAGTAATAACTAATTTAATTAGTCAAGACCTGTACACAACTTGGCAACTTTAAGAGTTAGCCCTCAGATATTTACTGATTCTTCAAGACTAGATAGATAGCTATTAGGTTGTACAAGGGCCTTTGTGTATCGTAGCAGAGATACCCTGATAAAGCATGAAACTGAGGCAAACACATCCTAATTCTGAATAAAAGCATTCATACTGGTTTCTTATAAATCAAAATACTGTGTTCTTACTTAAGCTTTTAGTGATTTACCTTAACTTTTTTAAGCAAGGCCTTAGAAAGGAGAGAGTGGAATCTAAACTGGAGAACTGAAATATACTTCTCCAGTTCCAGGTACTGCAAACATTAACATTAATCTGCTGATTGTTAACTATAATCTTTTCCCTTTTCCTGGCAGGTATCATTTTAATAACTCTTTTACTGCCTTTCCTCAAAAAAGACATTCATTTTCATCACCACAGTTTTAAACTCCTGACTGAAACAATGAGAACTGATCAAAAGTGCATTCCTGCTAAGTGGGGAAGGTCAGACATACCTGATGGCTTGGCTGGCATATTAGTGTTTCTTACTAAGTTACTGTGATAAGATATTACCAACTGCCACCTGTAGGAGTTTTAGGAAGTACAGTTCTCATAGCTAATAGGGAAGTAAAAAAAAATAAAAAATCACGAGGATAGAGAAATAAATGAAAAAAAAAATCTGAACTGCACTGGAAGAAGACGGTGAAAATATGTTTAGATACTACATAATGAGAGTACTATTAACTGGTAGATGCAGAGAAAAAGAAAGACACTGACCTTGGAGGCCTGAACAGATAGATAAACACACGTTGTGCAAAAGTTAATCAAACTTAGCTGATCCTCTGCCCACCAAAGTTAAAGTTTTCATCTGATATCAGTGGGATTTAGATTTGTCCCAAAGCACCTAAGGTTGCTCCCACTGAAAGCACTGGTGCAGAATCAGATCTACACTGAAAATTTTGCTATCAGTTTTCACCCTTCTAGTAAGTTATTTAAAACCATTTGTCCCCTCAGTTTTGTTGTCTGTCTACCTGTCTGGTTTTAACATGACACCTCTTTTAAAGGAAATCCTTCTGTATGTTCATAGAATCAATTAGACCAAGAATACTGCAAGGTGCCCTGCATGATTTTCTTAGGATTCAAGTGAAAAGACTCAACTGAGACCTTTTTTTTTCTTTTTTCTTTTTTCTTTTTTCTTTTTTCTTTTTTCTTTTTTCTTTTTTCTTTTTTTTTCTTTTTTCTTTTTTTCTTTTTTATTTTTTATTTTTTCTTTTTTCTTTTTTCTTTTTTCTTTTTTTTTTTTTTTTTCTACCTGTTTCTTTTGCTGAAATCAGGTGGTTGGGAGCTTGAAAATTATACATACTTAATTGTACATGCTTAATGCAAATATGCAAATTAATAAATAATAAAAAGAAAATAATTTTATTTTCTTAATAAAAAAAGTTAACAGGCAGACATTTCTAATCCTAAATTCATATTTAAGTTTGAAAGTAATAGGATTTCCATCTACTTTACAGGAACTACATACAACACCACCTCTACTCCTCAATCTGCAGAATTAGTACTTTGGTGAATTAGGCTCTCTGACTCCCTTAATCAAAGCATGTTTGAATTTAACCATCTTTTCAAATGATGATTCTTTCTGTGGAACAGCCTAGGTTGCACTTGACAGGTCTCTCTCTGTAAAGCAGAAGTAGACAAATCCACTAGGCCAAGTCCTGTTTAGTACCTCTGATTAGTTAAACATGATCAGATCTCTATTTTGGCACAAGGAGCAAAAATATTTCCTTTAAGCCCGATTACTGTTTGCTTAGTAGAAGGCTGTTTGGGGCATTTTAAATAAAGTCTGTCCCATCAAATGTTGCTTGTCAAAAGTGCAATTATCCACTGTGCATTGAAAAAAAAAAAATAGGAAAAGAAGAAAAAAAAAAAAGAAAAAAAGAAAAAAAAAAAAAAAGCGGCATTTGCTTTTGCTTTCTCTCACTAACTTCCTTCTTGGTCTAAAAGAAATGCCATCTTTCCAGCCCTCCAACCACAGAAAACTTCTTGTAATGGCAAAAAAGTTGGGACCTCATTACTCAGAGGAACCAGGAAGAAAAAATACAACTATAGTGAATTTCCATCCAAATATATATAAACACATTGCTACTACCAATTATTAAAACCATAGGATGCTACATTTTACTTGTTTCTAAAATCTGGGGATCTGGAAAATATAGAAGAGAGAGAAACATAAGAGTTCTGAGAATCCTCTTGCTCCAAAGCTATCATGATGCAATTTACATGCTTTGATTCAGATAGCTTCTGCTAAAGTCTAAAAAACATAGGCCCATATCTTGTTTGCATTCGAAACAGAATAGGAATAAGTCAGCAATGATGTCTAAATAAAAGCAGAAATTAGTTCATTGAGTCAAAACATTATAGTCAGATTATTGTCATGTGTTATATTTTAGCTTTCCTCTTTTTCTTTAAAAGGTAACATTCTTTTAAAACACACAGATCTAGATTTTAAAACCAGTAATCTAAAGGTTCAATCATTGGGTGTTTTTATTGCTGTTGTTTTTGGTTTTGTTTTGTTTTGTTTTCCAGATACTCCATGATTTGCAGTGGTTATCCTTTGATTTTTGGGTGTGAACGGTGTTTCTCTGAATTATTATTATTATTATTATTATTATTATTATTATTATTATTATTATTACTATTACTATTACTATTATTGTTATTCAATTATTATTCAATTATTATTAATAATAATTGAATCTTCTCAAACTTTGAACATGGAGCTTGTCAGAACTTTTTCAATATTCTCTCCTCTTCTGTCTTTGAAAACACTCACAGGGCAAAAATTTTTCTCTCCTTTGAGGTACAATTTGTAGGAGGATGATTTCAGAGGTTTGCCCTACAATAACTTGTAGGCTATTCATCAAAGTGGAAGAGACCTGGATTAAAATCAGTGCACCGTATCAGACACTAAGAAAATCTGAGCACAAGTTCTTGGTGTCCCTAGTGAGTTTTGTAATGGAAGGATATTCTGGACTGGGGAGGAGTGGGAAGGGTAGGGCAAATAAGGGAGTGCAAGAGTTCCAGTGTCCTCTTATTCTTCCTTTCCTTTGATGAAATATTTCTAGAAGTTCTGCCTATTTCTGATTCAGAAGTTTTTTTCAAAGCTCTTTGTTTTCTATTTTCTACCCTTCTCTACTTCAGTACATTGGAATGGCGTCTTCCAAGGCATATTTGGGACACAGGCATAGCATTCCATTTAGCTGAGAAGGTGTAAAAGGAAAGGTATTTTTCATTCACACTTTGCCTTATTAGAGCCCCGAAGTGTCCATCACTACTGGGTCCCTCACTCCACTAAAATCATTCAAGTGCTGTAGTGTATATATAATGGAAGTCAGAAGTCACTACACTATAGGCAAAAAAGGAATAACCATTACTATTCCAGGATGTGTAGGGAACATAATTTCATTTTCAATTATGGGATACAAGAAGAGCCTCAAACAAAAGATGTTTTAAAGTGTAAGTGCAAAATAGCTACTAAGTCTTTACATGGAGCCAAAATGAGTTTGTTTAGATAGCTGATGGCATGTTTACACTGTAAAGAACCTAGTGTGTGTATATGTTACTTTAAGATAACACTTTC
Source organism: Netta rufina (assembly GCF_964035555.1). Classification (NCBI taxonomy): domain Eukaryota; kingdom Metazoa; phylum Chordata; class Aves; order Anseriformes; family Anatidae; genus Netta; species Netta rufina. The sequence continues at coordinate 51,614,955 of NC_140128.1, forward strand.
CCTCTTATTAGGACTGGTGATTTTAGGAATACCATTTCCTCTGTGCCACATGGTACACGGATATTACAGTTTCCAGTATTTGTTGTAATCTGGATGTCTGATTCAATTGTTTGCCTATCTTTGGAGGGTGAATGTGATAAACAGTAGGACCATAACCCAATCTTAAAAGCAATGGGAAATAAAGAACAGGTCCTGTTATGATATAGTTTTGGACAGCTTTGGATGATGATTTCATAGAAAACTAGCCTACTAACCTCTCCTCCTACCCTGTCAGCTCAGGTATGTTATGGATGACACTGTAGGTCTCTGTGCCTGTATCTATTGGGGTGAAAGAACACAAGAGCACATGCATAAATGCTAACCCATCTCTTCCTCTCCCCAAGGCTGTCTGCAGCCCATCTCTACCTCTGGCTCAAAGCTCCTCTTCCCTGCTGAGGAGGCCTGGCCAGACGTCCTGGACTCCATGCACGGATGTTATTGCCACCCAGACACTGAATATTTCCCTGCCCTGCTGTTGTGAAGTATATCTTGTGGTCCTGAGCACTTCCTTTGCCCAGCAGTTGGCAAAGAGTAGCTGAGTCCAAGCTGTGAAACAGGGAAAGCACAGGGTGTTCCCACCATTCCCATCTACTCTCATTGAAGCTCCCTCTGTGTATCTTCTCTTGGCTGAAGGAGAGTGAAAGCTGTTGATATTAAACCTGTATGAATTCTGTACAGAATTTCTTTCTTGGAAATTTATGCACAATTATACTGATAAACCTGAGACCAACTGGAAAATGTGCTTCAGAGACGGCTTGCATGCAGTCAGTACATTTAATGGGACACGATGCATTGTACACAGCCCATCTGCACTATTGAGTTTACCTGTTCAAGTAGCTGTAAGCAGGAAATATCCCAGAAGAGGAAAAAAATATAAATTTAGTAAAAAATGTGGTAGCCTAATGACAAATATTGCCTTGATTACAAACCACGCTGAATAAAACTCCTTCTCACAGGCATTCTCCAGCACTATTTTGGCTAGTACTGAGAACACTTACAACTTTGTTGTTGTTGTTGTTTGTTTGTTTGCTTGTTCGTTTTTAATAATAAAAAAAAAAAGGTGATGCTGATAAAATACAGTAGATGCTCAGGAACAACATTAAAAATTGATAAAAATAATTTTGCTGTGTTCAGTTAAAAACAGGAGGAAAAAAAAAAAAAAGAAGGTGACAGGTATGTTTGCAAAGATGCATAAATGGAAGGTTTCAGGACAGTCAGAAGCTGGGTTCACACGATACTGTCAAGGTCCCAGATTTATGCTTGACATCATTAGTGCCAAGACTACTATTTATGTTGCTTTAATCAGTCACACTTTTAAAATCACCTATGCTCAGCATTTATATCAATGAGGTGATAATATTGCTGTCAGGCACCAATATCGATAGTTGTGTCATAATCTAAACTCTTTTAATCTTTTCCTATACTTGCATTAATGAATCTGCAAGACAACAACTATTACTACAACAACAACAAAAATTAAGAATGGCTCTGATTATGATGAGTGGCTATGGTGGAAAAAAACAGCAACCCTTTTTTGCTCTTTGCAAACCATTTTAATTTGCGTTTAGCCTTTTCTTTTTCTGTCTGACTTTGAAGACACTGTCAGCACATCCTACTGATTTTCTCACAGACTACTAGTGTCTCTGAAAATATTTTTAGGCTCTATGGAAGTGCAGGTAACCTCTTCCCTAAGTGGTTGGACAAAGGGAAAGAGGGAGAAAGAGACAGAGGAGGAAGAAACTTTGGTTTGATTCTCATGTGGGGAGACATCATAGTACTTTTGCTTTATCCTTATTTTTCTTTTTTTTTCTTTTTTTTTTCTTTTCTTTTTTTTTTTCTTTCCCTGCACGCACCCTCACAGCTGTCAGACTCAGTTCTTTTTCTATTGTAAATAAATTCTACTTTAAACATTTTTTTAATTAAAATTCAATTCAAATATGAAAGTCAAAGAAACTTTCAAAGCAAAATCCACAAACTGATTCACTCAAAGGGTCTGTTTTCATTGCCATAGCTACAGATTACTATAAAGAAACTTGAACCAGACCTTTGACACCTGAGAAGGTCAAAAGTCCTTTCTGCCTGTGCTAGGACCCTTTTGACAACTTCCTGTATAATTTGACTGTTATTTGCGTGTCTGGTCACTGTCTGACCCTGTAGTCTGGAAAAGATTGAGAGGCAGCATATATCTCTGTTTCATATGGACCTCAAAAAGGGCACTTTTAATTACATTTTTGTGAGAAACCTATGCATACAGGCTGGTGCAGGCAGCAGCTGGGGAAGCTCCTAGAATTTAGTAGGTCAACGATCAGCTTGCCTTACACTACCGTAGTTTGGTGCATATGAGCTGCTCTGTGCTGTTATCTGCACAGCAAAAATGGATGTGTTTCACAGGTTACACAGACTTCAAAATTTATAGTATTTGCCCCAGTGCTACAAGCTAAAATTGGAACTACACTGCTCTGCCTTGAAATCTGTGCCTTTCATATGCTTCCAATTTAAAGCTGATTGTGCTTGTGGGGCCTTGTGTGTGAGATACTTTAAAGTTGCCTCTATACTGATAGCAACCCTAGCTCCTGGTTATACCTACCCACTTCTTTGGCAGGAAGAAAATTTAAATTAATAGATGAAAGGAGTCTATGGCAATTTTGCCAGGTTTCTGAACTGGTTATTCGGGATTTAGGACATGTCATAAGGCAGATGTGCTGCAGCGCTTAGGGACAGCTGGTGGTTTAATGCATCAAGATCAAGCACCATCAAGCTATACGTCCTTCCTCTTCTGCCCAGCACTTTAGCACATCCAGTGAGAACATCCATGTAGGAAGCCTCCAGCACCCAAATTGCAGCATGTTACAGATGTTCCAACAAGGTTACGTTGCCTCTCTTGCATCTCCATACTGAGATGGGACTTCTTAACACAAAGAATCAAACTCCTGCTTATCATGGTCACCATGATGTTTCCAGGGGTGTTCAAAACCTTGGAAAGTACAAGTACCTGGGCAGTGGCTCTCATATTGGCTGTGCAGGTTTTGGGTGCCCTGTGGACTGCCCCTGACCAAGTGCAAGTGGTATCATCATCAGAGAGGAAGGAATGATCAGCCACCTATAAACATGGTGAACACCATGCAAGTAACCATCCAAACAGCACAGATGACATGGCTCATTTCTTGTGGGGATGTGAAAAGATCAGCAAAAATAACAATGCACAGACATTCAAAATCACTTCCAATTTGGGAATGTCCCCGTACCACTTTGAGGGAAGTGATTTATTCTCTCATCATGTGAAAACACAGTGCTGACCCTTTTCTTTTACCTTAAGAGGGCTGTTTTTTACTATATTTGAAGTTTTGGAGCCTAAAGCTGTGAAAGACATGACATAACAGACAAACTCATTTTTGTGAATAATGGCCTTTTCCATGTAATCCTCTCACCCTCTCCATAGGGAAAGCTACTTTTTGTGCCAGAAAGCTATGCAAATTGGATGCTGAGACTTGCCATGGTGAGCCCCTAATACAGCTCCTTATAGAGAATATGTGCTCTCCTTAGAGGACAGCAGTGCTTAAACATGCAAGTATTGGAAAAAAGGAAAAATTGGAAAAAAAACCAATAGCCTCATCTTCTGTTGCAGGCACTGACACGTCAAGCACCCCTGGAAACATTGTTGTGGGGCATGATAGAGCAACTGTTTGATTTTTTCTGTCAAATCCCATCTCAGGATGCAGAGTGCAAGAAAGGCAACGTAATCAGCCTTCTGCTCTGAAGAATGTTAAGAATAGAAAGATATGTGTGCATAAATTAAAGTAGGAGGGAGGTGGAGAAAAAATCCAAAATAGTGTTTCCATTCACTAGTACATGTATTAGCTACAAACCGCCATGCTTAAAAATGGTAAAGTTACACGAGAGAAAAAAAATAAAATGACAACAACAAAGCAAAACAAAACCAAAAACAAATCAACAACTATGCTTTTATGTGTTATTTTTTCATTCAGTTAATGATGCACTTCAGTTCACTCAGAAATAAAGAGACATGCTTGAATCAATAAACAAGGACTAACTGAACACAGTCTATCCAAACGGCACTGTCTACGCATCAATCCAAGGCATGATAGCAAAATGGAACAGAGAGTGCCAGGGTGGGCAGTCCAGGATGCTGCAGTTATTTATCCATGCATGACTTACACGGGGCTGTAAGACTTCCAGAGGCTTTCCAAGGCAAGTAGGAAAGCCCTGTCTGGAGGGGCCAAGTATTCATTTCATCACAGCTGGGTTATGGCTGCAGAAAATGAGGCTAGGTAGGCATGAGGCTGTCCCTTTGTTGGAGATTAGGGGATAAACTGGTGGACAATATGTTAGAGGGCCACAGAAAACCTGGGTTTATTTCATCTGTGAAGGATGAAGACAGGAAAAAAAAAAAAAGGGAGAACTAGTACATATTGAGGTTCTTACTGCCTCCTCCACTTGAGCAGGGATTGTGGCTGTGTCTGTAAAGCCTGCTGTATTGGGTAAGGGTGCTGACATTTCTATTACGAATGGTGAAAAGATTTAAAGTAAAAAACAAACAAACATGAAAAAACAAGAAAGAAAAAAAAAAACAAAAACAAAAACAAAACAACAACAACAACAAAACAAACAAACAAACAAAAAAAAACACCGCCTTTGAATGGAATAAAACTATCAGAGCAACTTTGAGTGCAGTCCAGGGGGAGTGCCCCTCTATCCAGACTATGTATTAGTGGGGACATAAAGGTGTTTGTAGCTCTTATTCCCTCCCTGACCATTCCTTTGGGTGCAACTGGCCTCGAGCAATAAGAAAAAGGAGAAAAATTAGAGAAATGTAAATAAGGAAGGTAACTTGCCATTTGTCACTTGAAAGTCCTTATTTCATGGCCTGTTCCCTGTTCTCCTGGAATTTTGTGTCATTATCTTCTGTTAAAAGGATTCAAATGACATTATTTGCATGGAAACTCGCATACAAATGATGTCGTCTGTGCCACAAAGTTGCATTACAATGAAGGGAATGATGACTGTGTCACATGTACGTGACATTCTTTGTGTCATTAAATTTAAAGTCAATGCTGGCAGTTATAAACCACTCACGTCTCAAGCAAATACATCACTTCTGATCTGAAATGAATATTTTAAAACGCCAACTCCAACTGCATCAAACAGCAATAACCTGCAATGTCATCTAAAAAAAAAAAAAAAAAAAAAAAAGTGGCAAAGATTCTAAACAACGATGGACGTATGGGATTGCATGATATACCACAAAGGAAAATATTTTAATAAGCTGAAATAATCTCCAGACAAACAGAATTCATTGCTTGATGGTTAGCTCCTAGAGACGTTTTTAAAGCTCATTCAATATCAGAAGCGCTTATGCTCCTACATAGATTCAGGACTGTTAATTCTCAGGCAGAGTAGATGAATTAATTGTAGAGCAAGATCCACAGTACAGACCTTTCTGTGTGTTGTTACCATCCATTTCCTTGCCATAGTCTGATGTTGACAACAGGCCAAGCCTTTGAAAGATCTCCAAACTCTTCCAGAGTCAAGGGCAAATGATGACAGGAAAGACTCAAGCAGTTATCACTGTCAAAATGAATGAGAAAAGAGGAGGGACAGTAGGTGGATTAGGAAAGGTTTCAAACTACTATGATGATCAGAGCCATACAGCAGTGAGAGACAGACAAGTAAGTACATAGACAGATCTGCTTTCTGATTGATGCATTGTTTGTGCAGGTCAGTTTTAAGGTAAGAGATGTATCACCGTGTTTTTGCAGCAGCAGTGATAATTGTGCCCACAGTCATCTGCACCCACCCTACTGATTCGAAGCCAGCAACTAACATTTTTTTTCACTGATACAAGGAATGGCACTGAAATGTTTTCTTTAGAAAGTTATTGTTTTAACAGTAAAACATGCTGTGCAACCTCTGAAAAGTTAGGTGTGTAATTTTAGAAACTCATTTAAATAGCAGAGATCAATCACGTAAGCACTGCAAAGAAGCTCAGTGTCTGGCACAGCTGCCATGCAGTATAACCTTTCCCTCCCACCCTGTGCACTCACACAAACACAGATCTCTCTGAAGAAAGAAAGTTTCTCTGGGGTATGTAACTGCATAAGGCTCAGCGTGCATGGGTCATTTCTTTTCTCTTATTGATACAATTTCAGATCTAATTGAAACATTCTTTGTAGAAAGCTGTGCTACCCACCCCTTTAGCTTTGATATGGCTTTTTAATCAGAGGACATTGTTATTTCACAATGAACATGGAAAGCATTTAAAACATTTTCTAGATGGAGTACATTACTTCTGACCCCAGCCAAAAGACCACATTAAAAAGTGTTCAGTGGAATTTACTCTTTACAGTCTTTTGGGTTTGAAACATTGGTGCACATATGGAATATGCTACGACATGGGTCCACCGGCTACAAAGGCTTAAGCAACAAGATGATTTAAAAACTGAGAGGTCAGTGTTAGCTGGTGAGCCCCAGCTGTGCTCCAAGGAAGTCTCAGATGAGCATTGTTCCTGTCCTTGGTTGACACCATGGGTACCTAAACACCATCAGGATGAGACTGAGCAGAGTTTGTACAGCCTTGGTGGAAGCCAGCTAGGGGTGAGCACAGCAATCTGATCCCAGCTGGAAGGTGAAGTGTGGCAACCAGATTAATACTGCACAGTCTGGCTTTTGGTTTAGGACTAGAGTTGTGGGGTAGGATGGCTGGCCCCACAGCTCTTCCACTGTCTGTTTTTCACCCATTCCTCCAAGACAGTGACTGATAACCCCCCTACTGTCACCTCATAAGCTGTTATGGTGCTGGCAAGCCACATGTAGGAAGAAGGGCAAGGTTGCTCTTCTGTTTGTATTGAATCAAGGATTATAACAGAGCCCTTGATGTCTACCTCATTTTATATTTTAGGATATATTTCTGGCTTGTAAGTGCACAGAAAAAAAAAAAAGATTTAAAGTAGGATATGACTGAAATGATGCATTGGGTCAAAGTCCTTTCATCCTTTTGCCCTCGTCTATTAAGCATTTCTTAAAATCCCATTCTGCCCAGGTACATTCAATTACAAAAGTGACCAGAAATAAATCAAACTTAATTAGTTTAAGATTAAAAATAAATAAATAAACACTCAACTCCATCCCCAGCACACACACAAAACCAGAATTGATTAGATTAAGATGTTTGGATCTAAGAGGAGCTCAAGCACCAAGCAGGTGTATCAGTTTTTTAGGGGAGTTCAGTGCAATCTTAATTGCTTACTTTATATAAGCAGACATTGGTGAGATGCACTGCTTGTGAAGTGACAGAAGAAATGTTTTGGCTGCTCTTTGATGTAGAGTTCAGCTGTTCTGGTTTGTAAATATAACAGAATGGAAGGATATTGTACTCAACCCACTTCAATCAAACAAGACACTAGAGTCTAAACTGCCGTTCTTCCATTGCTGAGGCTGCTACTCAGAACAAAGACAGAAAGAAAGTGAGAGAGGCAGAGGGAGAGACAGGGTGAGAGAAAGAAAGAGGCTTCTGCATCTTTAATAATTAGCAATGGACTGCAGTGTTTAGCCAAGAAATTATGGTACATATGCTGTCCACTTGTTCAGGACCCCTGTATCGTGAGAACAAGCAAACATTCATCATCCACAGATGTCCGCCAGGCCCAGGTGACTGAAAATTCAATGCATGGGCTTCTCACAATGGGTCGAATGCTAATTGAGTGGCTTGGGGAGATTAGAGTAGCCCTGGAGCTATTCTCTATCTGCAAAAGTCTCACAGACAAAGGGGAAGTCAACAGTGTCTTTGTAAAGCTTTGCTTAACTGAGGCTTGTGAGAAAAATTAGGACAAGTAAAAAAAATAAAAAATGCCACCAGTTTTTCTTTTTATTTTCCTTTCCCCATTGTGAGATATCTGGTTACTGCATTTTCCTTCTCTTCCTGCATAACTTCCTATAAATAGGGAATAGGAGTAGGGGAGGGGAGATTGAGAGCAGGCGGGAGCAGAGCAATTGTATACGAACTGTATCAGAAAATCAGAATGGGTGATGAGAAGTATATTTAGCCTACTAAATACTACTAAAAGTAAAGGAAACAAGTTTTCTTAGTGCAGTTTCTAAATAAATAAATAATCCACAAAAGTGAATTTTACTCCTAGGTTTGCTTTTGTATTTTGGATCCTTAGAAAATCTTAGTTTCGGCAGGTATGAAATAGTCTGGATTTTCCCAATGAAGGTTCTACAGAGGACACTGAGCTCTGTAGGCATATTTCCCCTTTACTTATCATAGTAAAGAGGGGCATTGCTGGAGACCTGCTGTGGTGGGATGCACCAGACATGGGTTGTTTCACACTGGTCGATTCTGTCAGATCTTCTCGAGTTTGTTCGCTAAAGCCAAATAATGGACCTATGAAGCTGCACTTGCTGAGTTTATGCAGACACAGGTGGCATAAGGCATATAATACATACTTGTTCTGCTTGACAGTTCTTTTGAGATACAGGTTCAAATAAACCCCGAATATCAAAGTAAAGCTCTGCTGAATCTTGTGTCTTTAACAAGGATTTGACAGGGACAACAAGGATTTGACAGGGACACTCCATATTCCGACAGTGGACTACCATAGTGGTGAATCAGGTTTGAGGAACTTACTATTAATTTTACTGGGATGGTACTGGTGTGTAATTATGAGATGGCTTTAATATTTCTTTATTCATCTTCAGCATGTGTTTGGGAAGAAATCAGTGTGTACTAAGTGAGGCTGTGAATTGCTATTTGACTACCGTGCAAGTGCTTCATGAGGACATTTTCAGCACACATAGAATACGAGGTAGTTTGTCCTACTTTCAAAGAGAAATGTAAAGCACCCTTTTACTAAAGCACCTTTGTCTGCCCTTCAGTATGGGGAATTCTGAAGACAGACAGATGTAGTGTAAGTCTCTATTCAGTCTTATAGTTTATTCTTCAGGTAGGTAAGCCCTACACCAGTATGGGTTTCACCCAGGCATCGCCCAGGTTGAAACTTTGAAACTCAGCAAAGGTATCTGGAAACTCTGATGAGGTTAGCTGAAAAATCTTCAAGCATCAGCTAATCTTTTTTGTGGAATCTGGATCCATTTCCAGTGTGAAAAAAAAAATAATATATATATATATAAAAAAAAATCAGGAGAATTCCCCTTGCCTTCAGGCTTCATTATGAAACTTTTGCAGAGCTCTAGGAACTATGTATTTTATTGTTCTCTTGAATCTGCCCTTTCTAAATCACCTTATTCTGATTTAACTGCAAAAGACATATACTATTTTGGGTTCTTCCTATGTTAAAACTGAAGCAATAAGCTAGGGACTTTCATAAGAGACTGTACTGAAATGTCAACAGATGGCTTGCTAATCATGTTAAAAAAATACTCATTTCTTTTCTAAAATGGCTTTTTTTTTTTTTCAGTAAGTAAATCAGAAATGAATGTTTATGATATAAAACATATTACTCACAACGTCTTTTAATTATCATACTTAATCATCAAGGTCAGGACGATAATTGTTTCTAAAAATTAACACCTCATTTTTCTGAGATGCTTACCAAAATACACGGTCAGAAATATGAATTACTAGTGTGGAACCCAGTTAGGAAAACGTATCTTCTGTTCACTAAACCAAATGTATACTTAAATACCATGAAGCCCTTTAAAACTCAATACCTATTTAAGGCACAGTCTAATTAGTCCACTCACTGCCTAGTAAAAGCATACAGTACCATATGCCCTAGAATAGGGTGCCATGTGGGTGTTCAGCAGTGACACATATTTGCAAGTACTTTATTATGAGATAACGCAGTGCCATTAATATATCTTAAACATGAATGTTTTTTGTAACCTATTGAAGACAACTATGGTTGGCAGTTAACACAAACTACCATGATATCTTGGCAGCAACTGCACTTTATTTGTGGAGGGATGAGCAATTCATATGGACCACTACCTTATATCATTCATGCTACCACAAAGCAGCATTTTAAACACGTACACTCTGTTGAAGACTTTTCTTCTTCCTAGAGATAGTTCTTTCTTCTTCTCTTTCTTTCTTCCTTTCTTTCTTTCTTTCTTTCTTTCTTTCTTTCTTTCTTTCTTTCTTTCTTTCTTTCTTTCTTTCTTTCTTTCTTTCTTTCTTTCTTTCTTTCTTTCTTTCTTTCTTTCTTTCTTTCTTTCTTTCTTTCTTTCTTTCTTTCTTTCTTTCTTTCTTTCTTTCTTTCTTTTTCTTTCTTTCTTTCTTTCTTTCTTTCTTTCTTTCTTTCTTTCTTTCTTTCTTTCTTTCTTTCTTTCTTTCTTTCTTTCTTTCTTTCTTTCTTTCTTTCTTTCTTTCTTTCTTTCTTTCTTTCTTTCTTTTTCTTTTTCTTTCTTCTCTCTTCCCTTCCCTTCCCTTCCCTTCCCTTCCCTTCCCTTCCCTTCCCTTCCCTTCCCTTCCCTTCCCTTCCCTTCCCTTCCCTTCCCTTCCCTTCCCTTCCCTTCCCTTCCCTTCCCTTCCCTTCCCTTCCCTTCCCTTCCCTTCCCTTCCCTTCCCTTCCCTTCCCTTCCCTTCCCTTCCCTTCCCTTCCCTTCCCTTCCCTTCCCTTCCCTTCCCTTCCCTTCCCCTTCCCCTTCCCCTTCCCCTTCCCCTTCCCCTTCCCCTTCCCCTTCCCCTTCCCCTTACCCCTTCCCAGACCACACCAGTCCTGTTCTGGAGGTTTGCTTGCAGTGATGATAATAAAAAAACAGAATGCAATTAAGGTATTAATTTCCCTTAATGAAATCCTTTACTAGGATCTCAAAACAACAAATAACAGACATACCAAGGCTTTTACATTTATCACTTTTACATCCATGAGAATTATGATAATCTTGTTCTATTGTATCCAAAAGACAGTTCTCAGGTAAAATATTGCCCACAGATCTTTTTAACAATATTTGTGTGTACAGGAAACTGCTGCTGCTTTGGTTATATATAAGATATTATCTGTTAGGTTGCCCACAAGCTGCAATGGCACAGGTTGTCCTTAAAACCACGGCGCAGAATGTCTGCATAATGTCTATAACTTGTGTATAACCTGCAATGTATCTCTTAAACTGACATATAGACGTGATTTAAAGACTCCAAGTCATGGAAAGACAAAAAAATTTTTTCTTTCTTTTGTCTTTCTGGTAGAAAGGTAGTGCAGTAGCACAAGGTAGTACCTTTTGTGTGAGAATTGATATAATAAGAATATATTTTCATTGATTTGTGAATTATTATAAAATATTATTAACTTTTTTTTTTTTTCTTTCTTTCCCCTGAGGACTCTTCTCCCGGGTAGAGACACCAGCACTGTTCTCTAGACTAGACAGCCTGCAAACTGCAGACTCACCTATAGACTGTTGCCTCACACTGAAAGCCTGAAAGCCAGTGCTTTATCATTTTTCTGCTGTTTAAATTGTTTTCAAGTATATTCTACTCAGTTAAGAAGATGCAAATAAACACATCTTTAGAGAAAGTCATGCAGCACAGAACAAACAAACAAACAAATATGAAACAACTGCTTACAAGAAACACTGTGTATAACCTTTGACCGTATCAAAATTTCAAGTTAGAAATTTCAAAATTTCAAGTTTCACTCAAGGAAAGTGTCCTAACTGAAACCAGGACAGTGGAAGAGAAACATGACATAGGGAATGCACTTCCAGCTCTCGTTTACCACAGAAATGAATGTAGCATAAGACTCTGTAAAGTTACAGAAAATATTAATGAAGATGTAAAAAGTAGCAGCATAGTCTTAAAAGCCTGATGCTTGTGCTATTTTCAGCTTGAAGAGAAAACCACTAGGATCTACCAATGAGCATATTGCTTTTTCTGGTGAATAAGCTTGCTTTGGTGAAAAGCTTGATGCTACACGGAGATTGGAGTAGTAGCTGCTCCAAAGAATACTGATGTCAATGGGATTCTTTACATCTGTTCCAGTGGGTTTGTGAACCAGGTAAAATGACAGATAAATCACAGATAAAATCTTAATTCAGACTTCACATTTTCTAACACTGAGTATGGATTTCAGTGAGGTGGCTCTTGATTAAGATGTAATATGTGAGTGGGGACAATGGTGAATCTATGATAGAGCAGTCACAAAAGCAAAAATCTTCCAGCTGATGGAGATGGATATCTCCAGGACCAGGAAGGAATGCCAATAATTGGCCAGTAGGTTGTGCTGCCACAAGTAACCATTAACCAGCATCTGACTATGAAAATTGCTCCCTGATATTTCTCCAGTGCTAGGAAGGATGTCTCTGAAGACAGAGTTTGCAGGGCCCATTGCTAAAATGTGAGTAGCAAAACTAGGTGATGGAAATATCTTACTCCTCTCAGTTATGCTAGCTTTTATCTTAGTGGGTACTGTACAAGTCCTAGTTTTTAGAATGTACAAAAATAAACAGTGACAGCTAGTAAGTGTGGTTTAGATGATAGGCCAACTTGAAAATCAGGTTTTATTCCAAGCTCTTTTACTAACACACTCGAGTGGAATAAAGCAGTTATTTTTCTTTGACCTCAATAACAGTTTATAAGATAAAATCTCTTGTAGAAAAGGACTATCTTTGGCAAAATATGTGCGTCGCACCTCTCACACCAGAGCTGTGATTTCAGTCAGGGTCTGTGTGTTCTGTTGACTGAAAACTAATTAATAATATTGAGCTTAATATTTTCACATTGTTTAAAGGTTAGAAACATTCTACCCCAAAACATACAGCCAAGCATTTTTGTGTCATTTTTAATAGAAGTTCAGCAAGGATCCTTAGACTTTTCTCTCCCTATTTCTTAAAAAAAAAAAGATTTAAAAATTGATGTAGAAAATTATAACTCGATCTTAAAATTATTCCATTGTGACAGGAGGACAGATATCGGTGTCTTTTTGTTATGTGAGTTATTGAAGTTTGACATCCTTTGAGGAATATTTTTCATAACCCACTGTTTGCTACCCTGTCTATCCAATTATTTAGAACAAGCAATCTGTCATTTTATTGTTTCCTTCCAATTATATAACTTTGGTGACAGTCATGGCAGAGTATCCTCTGTAAGTGAAGTCAAATCTCACTGTGGATTCCAAGGGCTGCAGCATGTGTGTACGTGTGTGCATGTGCGTACATTGTGCACAAATGCAGTGGAGGGGGTAAATATTAAAAGAGCACAGTTTCTGGATGTCAGTTTAAAAATAACTTTATACACACTGTGGAAGATATGAAAGGAAAATAAAATGTGCTTTCATAATTCTTAATTTCCAGAAGCGGAATGTGTATAAACTGCGCAGTGTACTGCAAGTATCATAGTGAGGACCACACTCTCCCGCATAATTATACATCAGTTTAATGCATCTAGCCTAAAAAAAACAAACAAACAAACAAAAAAAAACCACTGTAGTGCTGTGAAGAGAGACTTTTCAGTTTTCAGGAGTGACTATTCTGTCTCTGTCACCTGACATATTCATCTATCAATAAGGCCAGAAAGAAGGTACTAGATCAGATATATTTATTAATCAGTGAGGGACAAATGGGGTCCTCAGCTATGGCATGCTACTTCCTTTGACATTAGAAGCAGTTGCATAAGGTGCCAGGAATGAAGCTCACTATCGTTTTCATTTAGTAATTGATAGTCAGTCATTTTTCAAATTTATATACCAAATCTGAAACTGGAAACAAGTTTCTAGGTTGTGCCGTCTTTGTTGCTGGTAGAGGGAAGTGAAAAGTGTTCGAGTGGCAGTTGGGTCCAAAACCAGAAAGCTAGTCAGAAAGTAGAGAACAGCAGTGAAGTTGGGAAGAAACAGCATGCAAACAGCTGCAGTGTGAGATAGAATAAGTGAGTGTCAGTGGTGTTAGATGGTAGAGCTGTGTGAACACTTTCACACTGAAAAGCAAAATTGTCAAGATATCGTGTCCAATTGGGCATGGATTTCTTATTATATCACTGCAATACCACAAGCTGTACTGGTTGCAGAGTCACAGAACCCTTAATTAAAGAAGCAGAGGAGAAAAAAAGAAAATGAATAAAACTGTTGTTACTGGAGGTCTTTGAAGAACACTACACTCTACTGTAAATCTACACTGAACAAAACCACATATGACCCAGCCAAGTCATGCTTAAGTACTTTGCTGAACTGGAACTTGAAAGTTTCAACCATTTAAACTAAAGCTGCTTTGATATAGTATCTTTTTTTTTTTTTTTTTTTCTTTTGTTTGAACATTTACTGTGTTTCAGTCAGCATTAGCCAGCCCAATTCTTCTGTGTTTCTCACATTAAAAATTTGTGAAGATGTTCAGGCTTTTGGGGGCACTTCAACAGGAGCTGATAGCATGATCAGAGGAAGGTCTAGGGATTACAGATATTGCTAGGGATACAACCTTTATCAACTTCACAGGGAATTTTGCAGCACATTATCCACTTTATCCAAACTCTATTCAAACTCATAATCTTTTGTCTACTATTTGGAGATGATTTCCCCAACTTGACAGTATACTCGATCCCAGACCACCGGTATTTCTGCCGGATGTTGCTCTTGCCTGGCCTGTATACAGATATGTACACATCAGATATTTTTGAACAGAGTGAGATAAACTTAGTTGCAAACTGCTTACAGTATTATTCTTTACATTGAATTTCAAGAAGAGATGAGGTAGTTTTAAAAACAGCTCTGTGAAAATATATCCAGCCATTTTCACTGTCAGTTCAATTAAACTGCTTTTCAGATAAACAAGACTTGAAAAAGGGCACGACTAGCTCTGGATTCATTCTCCAGTAAAGACTCCTATGCTCTAGGATCTTTTCACTTCCAGTCCTTCACCTTAAGCATTCTAGCATATTGAATGCCTCCCCTTTTTTTCTTACAGCTCTTTGAGGAGGGAGACTGGGGTCTCAAAACTAGATGTTGCTCTTCTGCCTTGTAGATGAGAGCCCTTTTTTATATATGAACAACTTCAGCAGCCCACTGGCATGGGCCACCAGGTCGACATGCCCACAATTTGTTGCAGACTCTTATGTTATTTTAAAGAATATGTATACCCTACAAATAAATCAAGCAAGTAGAATCCAGGAGGCTGCTATGCCAGACTGCTAAATATTACCTTGATTGAAATATGAGGAACAAAAAGACAAGGAATGTTAGGGCACTTAAGTCATGCTTGCAAAAGACAGCAAGGGAGTAATGGTGAGTTGCAGTGCTCCATAAAAGTTAGCAGCAGGGAAGGTATTGCGGGTATGCAAATGAGTACACAGTGAAGTCCAGCAGTTTTGAAACCCTACATGGATTCTGGTATTGCTCCCTCAGTTTTATATGTTGAAATTGAGTCCCACACTATTAATACTAAATGCTAAAATGAACTGGGACAAACTCAGAGTCTGGCCTAAGTCCTCTGAAGCCAAAGTAGCTATGACAATAAATATTTTTGCTGGCTATTTCTTTACAAAGTTATTCTATGAGTGATGGCTCCACTTCCAACTGTGGTAGTAACTATGGGAACTAATCTATCACCATGTTAAGAATGGGACTAATTTATAGCGTTAGGTTGGAGGTTGGACTCGATGACCTTGAGGTCTCTTCCAACCTAGAAAAATTCTGTGATTCTGTGATATCTAAGCCGACATACATGACGTGGCTACTATGGAAAGCGTAATGCTGGCTGCAGTGAACCTGAACCCCAGATAACTGGAGAACAGGGCATTTCTCAGTTCTCCTGAGTTCTCAAATCAAAACATAATACAAGTCTCACACAAGAACCCTGGCTGAAAATTCTCCATATAACACCAGTTTGCATGATAGGTGTAAATTTTCTAGGATATTTTTCTAGAAATCTGCATTTAGATAGAAATATTTTTCAGAGTTTAAACCCTGAGATTTTATGTGTTTCCTGGTCTTTATTTTCCATTTTTATTTGTGTGTGTGTGTGTGTGTGTGTGTTGTGGGTAGGTAAAAAGAAGGAAGGTTGGTTTTATTTGACAGTGTTGGATACATAGAATCTAGCACAAATTCCATTGTATTAGAAAGACTGTAAAAAAATATTCTTCAAATCCTGAGCCCATATGAACTAAACTTTTGCGATCTGTCCTGCAAATAGTTGGCAAGAGTTCTTAAGGACCCTATTCAGTAAGAGTTAAACAAATTGAACTTTACTTTTTCTTTCATCTTAAAAATAAAATATAATAAAATAAAAAAGTAAAAGTAAACAGTGTTGGGGATGCTCAGTTAAAACACTTGTCTTTCTGTACTCAATCTCCTACTATTTGTTGCATACACCTTTAGATAGCTACATAACCCTCTGCATAACTAGGCAACAACAGATATTTGAATTCAGGAAGGAAAAATTAACCTTGGCAGATATGTTAAGACACTGACTCAAATCCCTTACATTAGGTTTTCTATGATATTATAAATATTTATCTTGCATTTTTATTCCAGGCCATTCTCCTTTGCCAGACACTGTATGTCTCTTTAGCCTGCTCCCCTCAAGTTTCCAGTTGCCAGAGAAGCCCCAGGATTTATATCTAATTCTGGAGCTTTCTGTCTTCTTGTGTCTCCAACTATCAATCTTTTAAGCACTGCATAGCCTATGATATTACAATGGGATTAAACCCAGGTAGAGGCACAACTGCTTTACACTGCAGCTTGTGTATACACAAAGTGCAATCACTAGCAGTGTGTCAAATATGAATGCAGATACATGGCTTGTGTTGTGACCCCAAAAAGGCTGGCAAACAAAATTAAACTTGGTTTAATGAACAAAATTCATCATACCTAGTTCAGAGAGAAAAGCAATGAGCTGCCTATGAAAATGAAGGGTTAGAAGTAGTAGCTATGTGTTCTGGCTTGTACTTATAGACCGTCCTCCTGGTGACACATGCCACTTTCTTGCAAACCAATAGATATCTTTTTCATAAGGGCAGGGGCTATTCAGTAGTGTCTCACAGGTGGGGAAATAAAGAAAAAAAAAAAAAAAGCCAAAAAACCACCACCACCAGAACCCCACACCTATTGAATGATTTTCTAGATAACACATAGAAGAGCTTTTCTCTCAACAATTCTTATATTCCTTCTTGGAAATTAATGTTCCCTTAATGTTTTCTGATATGCCTTACTTGGTAAAATAATACATTGATATCTATAAGTACATAAGTATCTAACCACTCAAAAGACACTCTGCATGCTAAGGGTGAAGGCCCTGGATGGCAAGCAGCATTCGGTGATCTTTTCTGTTTTTGATTTTGCCATGATCTCCATCTCCAACCTCACTCACTGGCATCAGTTGTGCAGTTTCAGTTGAACAGGGTAATTTATTTACTTAAATAACTGTAAATCTCTGCTGAATATTTTCCTGAAAAGTCCAAGATTGCTGAAAGCATACAGATTTCTGTATGTGTGGTAAGTGAAAACATTTTTAATAGCATTAAGGGCTCTAACCTGGAAGGTGTTAAGTATTTTCATCAATGTGTTCAGAGTCCTCAGTTTTGAGGATGATTGACATCTTTTAGGATCAAACCCTCATTTTACACCTAAGAAATGAAATAACACATCAATTTAATTTGAAGTGACTTGCCATAAACCTATGTCTCTTTCAGAATGGGTTGGATATCAGTAGGATTAAATGTTCTGACTATAGAAAGAAACTCCCCCGTATGTAAGCTTTTAAATGCACCTTCAAACAATGATCAAATGTGAAAGTTGAGATCTGTTTTCGGTGTGTGGCAGACTGGCAGCAACTGGACCTAGGCTTAGAGTTTCTGCCTCCACTAACAAAATTTTGTTAGTAAGTCTGCCAAAACCAGGAAATTGCTGGCAGCTTTGGTGGAAAGTGGAGAATTCAGTGGGTTTTTGTCATCCCCAAAGGTTTGCACTTATGAAGCACTCGCTTGTATAATAAAGTCTATTTGTCTGATGTAAGAAATTTCAACAGCATGTCAATGTTCCAGAAGAAGCAAGAAGAAATGGTTCAGTTTATGTTGTACAAAGAGGTAATGAAGATGCCGAAATGCCATGCTCTGCATTCTGCTGTTTGTTTGGTGCATCAGGGAAATGTAAGCAGAGTGTGGATGTAATTTAATTCAAGGTCAGCCACAGACATTATGTGAGGCCTCATAGAAAGAACAAATGAATAATAAACAAAATTAAAAACATCTATTGCTGTCTTTATAGCCTGTCTGTTTGTTTGCCACACTGTATTGTGGAAAGCGCTATATATTACAGTTTTGGAAGGTCAGGTTCTTTGTGTGTTATTTTGTTTGTTGATACTAGTCAGGGGTGGGAAGAGGAGAGATGAAGCTGAGAATATGAACATTTAGAGTTAGTATCAGGAAACCTTTTCAGTAGAAAAGTCTACTCAATAACGTTTTGAAAAGGCTCCCAGTAGAGGAGTCAGAAGTCTGATTGCTTGCTTCAAGTTAAAGTTGAATTGGACAAAACACTCCAATTTATAGCACTGGGACGTTCCGTGCTGCTGAGCCTTTTCCAGCTCTAATTCCTATAGGTTCTCACCATATGAGTCCATGCCACTCATGTACTCGAGATGGTAGAATTTAACCTAAAGGTTGTATGTAAGCATGTAATCAAAAAAATATTGTCTCATTTTGCAGATGATGCTGGTTTATCTTGGAAAATTAGAAACGCATGAAAGGAGTCCAGGTAATGGGACAGATATTAATTTTTCATTTGGAAGTGATGTTAAATGGCTCTCAAAAGTTTGTGAAGAGTTGTGGGCTCCTTTGCCTCATGTACATAAATATTATCAGACAAAGCTCATGTGTATAAATATTCCCAGAGTTGGCCTGGTTGCCAATTCAAATCCCTTTATATTGCTCTTTTCCTTATGTAGATCCGATATTCCCACAGCACTCTAGCAAAACAGTGACTTCTATATATAGCTCCTCTAATCTATATTCGTCATAATGAATATGGATAATATATGTTTATAGAAGTTATTAATACTTTTGCTATTACAGGCATAATGGTTCCACTCTCCCAGGCAATCAAATGGAAATAAAAGGAGGAAATTCTTGCTTATGTTTCTCTATTTCATGAAAATATATTAGCATCAGGGCACCCAAAGTGATGATGCCTGCATTGCTCTGAGCTGTATGTGAAAATCTCTTTTTTTCCATCACACCAGTATTCCCATTATGTATCAGGGTTTTCTTGAACATTTTGTGTTACACCTATGGATATTGACTAACAGCACTATATCAACATTGTCAAAAGCCAATCCTAATATTTGACAACGTCAAAGGGAGATAGGAGAGATGTTTGCTCTGAGGGATCTTGGACACGTAGGATGATACATAGATCTAAAAAAAAAAAAAAAACAACAAAAAAAAAGAGGTAGAAAAGAAGCCATTGATATCAAAGAACTAATATTTAGTGTTCTTAAAAAAATTAATATATCTAACATTAACTGTTAGTGAAGCTGATTATGTGAAGCTGAATGTTCAACATAGCACATTCCTAATGTGTCTGTTTAACAGAACCAGTTTGTGATATTGCGCTACTGTGTGCAAAGAACAAATAAGGTGTTTTCTTTTTATTTTCTTTTTTATTTTATTTTTTTTATTTTTTATTATTCTGCTGAAAGAGTTGCAGAAAGCTGGGCAGGATGGTCTTTCTTAATGTAAGTCACTGATTAATAAAATGTGTTATAATAGGTGTGACATACACTTTAAGACTTTCAAAGCTATGTAGTCTCCCATTAATTCAAGTGCAAATTGGAATATGGTTACATTCTGTTGAAATAAAGTGACTGAGACTTCAAGGGTCCCATTTTACTTACATTTACGAAGTTTGTGATAATTCACCACAGCAGCAAAAACTGGCAAGAACAGAGAGATTCAATTTGGACTCTCTCTCCTCCTCTCCCTCCCCCCTCCTAATGCTTAATAAAATTTCCAGGAGAGATACACATACTATATTCTCAGGACTGTTAGTTTAAGAAAAGTACTGCTTGCTTTTTTCTTTTTTCCTTCAATAAATTAATTACAGTTGAACCTTCTACTAAATCCAGAGAAAATATTTCTGTTTGTAAAAAGGTTTTTCATACATTATTGTCTAATCCTGCATGATTTAACTGTGGCCATGATCTTCTCACACTGTGGAAAATATGATTTCACTACAAAACCTTTTTTTCTTATTTTTTGTTTCTCGTGATATAACATGGCTTTATACAAAACATTAAAGTTGTTTACTTTTTGTCATTGTTTTTCTTGGTCTGATAATACTTGTTCAGGAAGAGTCATGAGGAAGGGCTCAGTTTAGGCCTATTGGGCCTAAGAGCCTTTAATCCACCCATTTTAGGTAATGAGTTTATGCCACTTGTGGTTTATTTGTCTCTAGTTGTCTGTTTTCCTCATGCTTTTCAGCGTGCAATCCAATCAATGTTTAATTTCCCAAACTGGCCCAGTGAGAAAATTTATATCATTCTGTTTGTCCTGCAAACAATATTCATTCTGAAGTTTTAAGTAAGTTTATTGAAAAAATTCAGGAAAAAAAAATGAAGATGAGAAGAGATGCTTGCTTGAACATGCATCTGAATAGGCATGTTAAGAAGCTCTTCAGGTCCTGGGACAGGCTGAGATTTCAGAGTGCAGAAAAATATTTACAGAGCTGGCCCAACAACAGTACTAGATAGCTGTTGTTTATAAAGGAGTTCACTCACAAATAAGAAAAATTATCTGTTTAGGAGGGGAAATGTTCACCAAGCAGTGACCACCTGTGTCTGTCATATCATTCCTTGAAATCAGAAAACAAGGTAAATCCACCCACGTTTTTGAGACATTATTGGATAGTGTCTGAAACAAGTGAGGGCTTTAAAGTTTGTGCCAGAGACTGACTTTCCATAAAGGTAAAAAAAAAAAAAAAAAAAAAAAAAAAAAGGTTTACACAATGGTCAAGGCATTCTAACAGAAACAGCTCCAAAGTCCCATTTTACTTTCCTCTTTTTCTTTTTATTTATTTATATTTTTATGTCCTTGCTAAAAATATGTTGGACATACATAATAATTTCCATGGGACATTCTCTGACACTTCACAGATTGAACATAGCCTCCCAGCATGCTGGGCAACAGTCTGCCCCTTTCTGCAATGAGTAAAGGCAAGTATTAGAAATTGCATGTCTCTTTTTTGACAACAGAAAGTTTGTGAAAGAAACATGGAGAAGCACACCGAAGAAGAATTCCTTTAAAATGTTAATCAAAGTTTAAAATATAAAAAAGTCCTTGTATTTTTAGAAAACAAAATATTTAGAGCCAGACATGAAATTTTGCTAACTTTTTACAATCAACAAAATTCATGGAAGAACTGTGAGACCGGGAGTGGCACTCCAGGCTCCCACTCTCTCGCTCCAAAGGATGTGTAATCCTGCCTTTACATCAAATGTGTAAGAGAAATGAAGAGAACAAGAAGATCCTGCTGGGATAGATCCTGCTATACTGCTTTGCAGCATATATGGAAGGTATAGCAGAAGCAAAGGTTATGACACTGTTAGAGAAATCTGTTTTTACAAAGGGCTGTGTTTCATAATGAGACCGTAAACTGGAACAGAGCAAAACGTTAGAGCCTTCTTCATCTAGCTAGAAATACTGTAAGCAGCCTGTAAACAATTATTTATTTGGTGGGTAGATATGTAATTGCACTATATAGTCTTTAAGCAGGAAGTCTAAATAACCCCCACAATAAAAGGGAAAAAAAAAACCTTTTTAGTGGTTATGAAAATAAACTGTTAAGCACCCAGCAGTGAAAGGGTCAAAGTGGTTGTATTAACTGAACTCTTCTGAGGACATACGTTGTTTACAGTATATGTTTAAAATAATATTCCTGGCTAGTCAGCCTTTCCCTCAGGATAATGCAATTACAACAGTAACAGAGGATTAATTAAAGACTCTCCCATAGGTGTTGCTAGAGATCTTGAATCGACCAAAGGGGGATACATTACCAACTCAGCACAGAGGTGAACAGACCAGAGCTGTTCAAAATAATTAGTTAGGCACAAGGGCAGGGTTGAGCTTTTTGCCTCATTTATCTGATTTTGATTAATACTTTTATTTATTTATTTATTTATTTTTATTAATGCAGAAGAGGCATACTGGTTCCCATTTGCATATGAGAAATTAATAGTGAAGATCAAGCTTCTGGATAAAGAAATCAATAGCAAATGAATTTATTCTGGTTTACTGTCAAGTAGGATATCATTCTCTCTTTCTCACACACTCTCTCTTTCTTCCCCCTACCCTTCTACATATGCACCTGGTTAAATGCTTGGAGCTGGGGGTAATTTTTCTGCCTAAAAGACAACAACATTCCTGCTCATGCACAATGCATGGAGTGATGCAGGTGCATGACAGGGAACAACAACGGCATGAGAGCCTATCAGAGATGGAGAGACAGAGACTCACATCCCCATTTTTTGCCTTCAGAGTCATCCCTGTGTGTACTTGTAAAGGTCTGATATCAAGCAGCATCATAGCTCTTGATTTGGCAAGACCCCTAATTTGGGGTTTCAAAGACAGAGCTGACAAAATGAAGGTCTCCTGTGTCTCTCTAAATGGCTTTTTAAGACAGAAAAAAATAGAGCACTCCAGATTGTGTTATTATTGTGTAAATAGTTATTTTGACAGTCTTTGTTTTGAGGTTCCTGTTCTGGATGGACTTCTCATTCCACATACAAGATAAAGCGTGCAAAATTTAGATGAAGTTTGTGAAGGTTTACATTAGAAATGAGTAATAACCTGTCTCAAATGAGGTGTGCTGGGGAGATTTGGACAAGATCTCTTGCATGCTATAATCTATGAACAGATTGTGGGATGTAAGATGATTTTAAAGTTTCTGAGGGTATTCAAAGCATATCTGCCCTAAGCCATGTTAGGGCAGACTCCCATTCAGATGATACATATTCAGCACATTTTTTCAATATAAAAACTGCAGAACAATCTCAAAAGGTAAGTTTGAGATAAATCACATAATCATTTATTTAGCACCTGCATGAAAAATTATATATCAGATAGAAGGTGATGATCTCTTCACAGTGAATGTTTTATTCCCAAATAAAAGAACCTGAAGTTAGATTCTCATTTGGGGTACGTTATGCCAGCTAACCTTAGCTAAGGCTCTGAGCCATTTTAAAGATGTGGGCAATCTCTTTGGTCTGACTGGATTTATTTTGTCATAGACAATGATATTTTTCTGAAAGGTGGTAGAGTAAGAACAAGTGAAAATGAATTCATTTTTTCATTTGTTTGTATTCATTTTTTTCATTTATGCAATTCAAAATTTGCTGCTTATTAAAGTTTCTTTCAGATACTGTAAATACAAAGCTTGTAGTAATAAAATATATGCTTTTTATTTAGCCATAATTGGGAAGGAAACTTTATGATGTTCCATGTTTTCTTAATGAGTAGAGATGCTTTGTTTTTTAACTCCTGAAGCAGTATGTCAGAAAGAAAAGAATTCTAAGATATTATAAGACACTTTTTCAAGCAATTTCAGAAGAGTTGTATCTGCTTAACTGAGAGAAGTTGTGCTTGTTTGTGAAGGAAGTTTTAGGAAAGTACTGCCAGTTTCAGGGCTTGAACAACTTCCTCTTTATCAATATTCTGGCAGGTTTAGTAAAGAGTATTCAGGAGAATATTGCAAGAAGAAAACAAAGAACTTGCCAACAAAAACATTAACTTAATATCTACTCACCTATAATCTTCAAAGGCAAGAGTTAGTAATATGACCCTGGGTAGATTGTTACATGCCATCACACTTCACAATTTCCCCTTGATAACAGAGATACTCATCACTGAGGTTCAGAAATTATGTGCATTCATATAAATCTACTTAACTGATATCAATACAGTATCCTAAAAGGACACAGTTGTGTCCCACTGATGGAGTACTGCTTTGTGCATGTTTATGGACCTGTCCATAGCATCTGTGCCTTAAAGGTTTTCATTTTGTTCTTTTTCAGATCTTCTCTTCGTGTTGTACACTTAAACATACCTATCAGTGCCTCCAGGACTGATTACAGTGTTCAATATGTGAGTGGTGTGCATTCTAATTTTGACCTGCCTGCCAATATTGGAAGCATGTGGCAGCTGTGGTGAGGCTTCATTGATCACATATGAACCTTAGGACTGCTGAAGGTGTGCCTAAAACTGTGAACTGTGCATACGGAACTTATTTTGATACAGGTAAAACATTAAAGGGAGGAAAAAAAAAAAAAAAGAAAAGAAAAAAAGAAAAAAAAAAGTTTTCTCGTTTTCATAAATTTTTGCATTTCTCTTACTGCCATAAATGAGCACTTATAGATACTGTGGTTCCTAATGTTACAGCCTGCTGGAGGTCCTTTTAGTAGCTGTCACTAGATGGTGCTAGCCGTATAAGAGAGATGACCCCACTCTTTTCTGTCTCTGATTCAGACCTCTCTCTGAGGTCTCTGTCAAGGACACTGGGTGCTTTGACTCAGATCAGATGTGTTTCCATCCAGTTCTGAGGCTCTAGAGTAGCTGTTCTGACCCTCAAGGTTAATAAGTCAATGGTGATTAATTAGGTAATTGCCAGAGCTTTTTATTTATCTTATGTGTGTATATGGACTTATGAACATAAAGAAGATCTCTCATTCTGGCAGTCTTTCCAAGGGAGTTTGAGATAAGCAGATGACTACTAGTTTTATTTTGGCATTCTCTCATCTTTGCCCAGAAGGAATTTTATCCTAGATCAAGGGGTAGCTTTTCTCCATACTTTGTGCAGTTGTTTGAAGCCAGTTTGGATAGTTCCTTCAAGATGTTGTATACATAGAGGAAGATATTAAACAGGGGCTTTATCCCTTCCTCAAAAATGTGCATAGTAGGCCCTGGATGAAGGAGTATGGAAGGAATATGGAGGGCGGGAGAGGAAAATGAATGGAAGGACTAGTTGGGAAAGAGCAAAAATTGTGTTTTACCTGATGTGGCTTTTCTTCACTATTTTTTAATGATAAGACACTGAAAATGAACCTTTCTGAGACCAAACCTTCATGCCCTCATGGCCTCAGGAAAAGTTTATCTCAAGAAGGCATCAGTTAAAGACATCAGGTTATCACCCTTAGCAATAAAGCCTTTCTCTTCTGGTGAAAGCAGGGCACATTGCTCTAAAATGGGGAGAGATGCTAAGTGCAGTGACAATTGTTTCCCAGGGAGAATGATTCGGCAGGAAGCCAGTATTTAATCACATAGCCACATCACATCATTACAGAGCGTCACTCAGTGCAACCACTTGATGCAGTGTACCGCACCTCTGTAGCATAATGCTGGCTCCCTGCCAGCAATTTAGAGAAAACTGCTATCAGCTTTTATAATTACTTCCCCTGATGAAACAACCCAGTGAAATGGCAGGGCTAGAATGGGGACGAAAGGGAGAGTTATGAGACCGCAAAGTTCCCAGACTTCCAAGTTGCACCTATTAGAGAGCAATTAAATTACTGGCCAACTTCAAAAGTCCTCCACAATTGGCATTAACCGTCAGCCTTGCTGGCACTCTTCTCAGAGAGGCCAAGAATTAAATGTATGTAAAGATGGAGCAGCTCGTTTCATCCCTAAAATGATGCCCTTGGGCACTATTGGAGCCATTTTTGCACCTGACCATTCCATACACATCCTGTAGCTGAGCTGACGACTTAGCACTGCACAACACTACATATACATGTTTACATGATCACTAGAACACCACTTCTGGTGAGGTTCCATGCATGGAAAGAGCGAGCCTACCAGAATGTGTAAGATGATTTGTGCTCTCTTAAGTGCTGTCTACATCATTTGATACATAAGCCAGCAATGTGACCTTGCTGCAAAGAAAGCTAATGGTATTTTGGGCTGCATTAGGCAGAGCATTGCCAGCAGGTTGAGGGAAGGCATTCTTCCCTTCTATTCAGCAAGTGCGAGGCCATGTCTGGAGTGCTGTGTCCATATTGATTCAGGCCACAGTTTGAATATTCCATTAAGACTGCTATTGTGTCTACAGCACCAGTGAGTAGAGGTTACATGGGGAAAAAAATAAGAACAGGGTTTAAATAAAGGGATCCTGCCCCAGGTATTCCTGCCCAGCTTCTCACAGACATAATCTAAGGAATTTCATGAGCCTGGTTTTGCAATAATAGACACCAACAGTCCTATCATCCATAAATTTCTCTAATCTGTTCTTAACTGCCCTTTTACTTTTAGCCAGCTTTACTTGATGTGACAATGAGTTTCACAATTTAATTATTGTGCTGTGTGAAAACAAACTTTCCCTTTTGTGCATTTGAAGCCTGTAGGCTGGTAGTTTCATTGGTTAGTTGTAGTATTCTCATTCAAATCAAGAGGAGTGAAAATGACTCAGCTCCACACGTTTTTGGATCTTTCTATATTTTAATCACCTGCAAATAACATCGCAGCTGACAGACTTGGTGTCAACAGAAATAACACTTCAGCAGCACCTGGGAGACATAAAGCTTTACCCCACTGTCCTGGTCACAAGCAATGTGCAAATATGGAGCAGGCAGATGCTCTAACCCCACCTCTGCCCCCAGATCTTGCATTGCAAACGTAAGAGACAGTAAAACAGACTGAGAGAGGGAAGCATGGAAAACAACAGCCCAGGGTGAGTCAGCTTGACTGACAGCATGCCCACCTATTTTTTCCTAGATGTTGCTGGTTGTTTTAGGACAAGCCCAGAACCATGAATGCAAATCCTCTGAGGTAAAATCATTTCCGCCCACCATTCAATATTCCTGTGGAAAAAATAAAAATAAAAAATCAAAAAATCTCACCGTGCATTCTTTATGTATTGCCTCTAGGCTTACACTTCTCTAGTGCCAGATTTGGAGTGAATCAGCAATTTCACTGCCATTGTGGCCAAGAGTAACAATAGTTTAATCCTAAGGAATCCTGGTTTGGATCTAAGCAGGAATCCACATGGCCAAGAAGATGTGCACCACCGCCTTGAAAATTGGATACACATACAGCAGAATTTAAGCCATACATAAAATAGACCATCTGTACCAATGGATTACAATGACCTCTCTCAGGTCTGGACAGTCACAACTGTGTCTTTTTTTTTTTAGATTACATAAGTAGTTTTTAGAAATGGACTTGAATCCAGGCATAAGTATCTAGAACTAAGAATTTTCCAGACTTCAGTATACTGGCATATATTAACATGGCTTTGATTCAGTCCTACCTTAACATGCAATAACTTTTAGATTTGCAGCACAGTGGATTGCATGTACCAAACACACCTGAAAGAATAATATAGGCAACAAACTTTCCTCAGTTCAATATCCTTTTTGCTCCTTTTCTTTCAAGTGTAAAAATGCAATTGCCTGCAGACAGAAAATAGCAGTCTTGACAAAGGAGTGCATATGTTCTAACATTAGTCTTGATTAAAATAAAGCCTGCAACATGTTTTATGACTACGTTTGTTTAACATATAACTTTCCATAGGAGACGGTCCTAACCATTACCTGTTTATCTATTTAAAGCAGGATGCTCTGCTATTCATTACATGAAAACAATATATGAATACGCTGACACATTTATTGTTAAGGTCAATACAATGATAGGATTTTATCCTCTTTCTTTGTTGCTTGGGAAAGAAAATTGAATACTTGCAAAACCTGGGTTAATATTTTCTTTTCATTGTTTCTGACACCAGCAGGATATGTGTTAAGTATCTATTCCCTAGTGGCTCAGGCCATCAAATACATAAATTAAGTTAGGGCAAGGAAGACAGTATCAGGGTCTGATTTCATACAGATCTCAACATGATTCTCAGTTTGTAACGCTAATTAACCACTTTCTTTAGGTATCTTCACTACAGAAATGCTTGTCCAACCAACAACTTTCAAAGCTAATTAGCCAATGAAT
This sequence comes from Netta rufina, assembly GCF_964035555.1. NCBI lineage: Eukaryota > Metazoa > Chordata > Aves > Anseriformes > Anatidae > Netta > Netta rufina. The sequence continues at coordinate 51,642,865 of NC_140128.1, forward strand.
CCTTTCAGTTACCATACAGCAGTAACCTGTGAGATGTTTTTGGTGTCTTAGAAATATATATATGTGATATTGACTTTGAGTTCCAGGCTCCAGCTCATAGGGTGTTTCATAGGAAAGCATCTAAGAATTTTTCGTAAGTACGTCTTTTAATTTATGAAGATATTTAATCTGTTATTTCAATGTGGGTGTCATGTCATGTGTATCATGTGGATGTACATGACATGACATGTGGATGTCATGTATACAAGCATATGTATACATGCTTTCCTGGTAAAGTCTCTGATGCTTTCATATTTTGTACAGCCTTTGTGAAGCGAGGTATGCTGAGGACCCTATAGTGCATAAATAATGATCTTAAGTACCAATATTACAACTATTCAACTTCTTAATTGCTACCACTTTGAATAAAATGTATATGCCCACAGGATAGATGTAATATAGAGGATTTATCCTTTATCATAAAGTAACAGGACAACCCAGCCGGCTGGATTCTCTTTCTTAATGGTTCAAAAAGATCATCTCCTGATTTGATCAGTCTTTGAAAGGCCCCACTAGAATCCATCTAAGTCCATGTCTCACTGGACCTTTACTCCTACATTTTCAGCCTGTACAACTTCCCCTCAAGTCAATTGAAATTAGAATATATGCTGTCTGGCAGCAAGTGCAAACCACCACTGTTGAATTAGGTGAGAATAGGGAGTGTCCCAGTCCTTATATTTCTGGAAAATTCTGATATCATCTGCTGACATCCTGCTCCTACAATTAGCAATGATGGCATGAGTGAAGAGAATGAGTTTACATGAAGTAATAGCCTGTAGGAACCCTTCAGTAGCTTCTTGTGCCGTACATGGAACAATCTTATTGCCATCAGGATGAAGAATTTGTGCCAATATAGTAAGCAAGGCCAGAACTACAGATTTCTCAGGGAAATCCAGAGTAATTTAATTCAATAAAATATATTTGGCCTGCCCCAGATGGACTTTATGCATACTCTTTATTGCCTGCTGTAAATATCTGTCTTCCACCCTGCCCCAGGGGAACTGCAAGTTAGCAAGAAACAAGAGATTCTTCTCTGTAAAGGCTTTGTCTTCTCCTACCAGCAGGTGCTGTTTCTGCTACACGCAGGAATAACAAAGCAGGGAGCCTAGCAAAATCTCATCCCAGTGCCTGCTGCTTCTACCACAGATTCCTTGTCTTCCGAATTTTGTTTTATCAATGTGGAAAGCAGTGAGGTAAATCTGGAGGGGACACCCCTACATGTCTACTTGTAGGTACCTGGGATTTGGCTTAAACTGACCATCATACAGGAGACATACATAAGGCCAAAAGTCTGGTTCAACCTCAGTTGGGTTTTTCTCTTCCCATTATTATTTTTTTGTAATTATTGTAGTTTCACTTAATGTCTTCCATCTGTACTCCTTTTAGCACTTGCTCCTAAATTATTGCATTGCACTTCCCACTAATAGATATCAGGTGGACCTTCATCCTTTGGAGCGTCTCATATAGTCCCTTCTGTATCTGAGACTTGGCAATTTGTTGAGTTGTACTGGTATCAATTAAAATCTGACTTTACATTCATTTTGTTAAGATAGTACAGAAGGCTCTGTGCGGACACTCGTATTTTGGATTATTTGTAAGTCACTTAAAATAGGCTTAAACTAAACCAACTAAAACAGAAGGATGTCCAAATGGAGGTTGGCACCAGTTTAATTAAACTGCAGCAACTATGTATATAAACAAGGCTTAAATCTACAGACTGTAAATTACTTTTGACTGTAACATTACTCATTTCATTTTACAGCATCACAGGAGAAGTTCAGTTGCTCTTGTATTCAGCCAAAATGTGGATCAGTCACTCCACAGTAGATTTTGATGAGCCCCATATGGATGTACATAGAACCGACACTAAACAGAGGAAATACCAGAGCACTGTTGTTAAGTAGCCTTGAATATATGGCATGAATGTTTCTTATGGAAAGTACTGGTGAAAATTCAATTGCTTCTAGCCACTCAAGTACACTATCTTATGGAACGAGTATGTACTGAATCTGTCCTGCAGTGATTATTGATTAGTCACAGTTTATTGATTATTCAAGAAAATTTAGTGTTATTAAAATATTGATAGTATGTTTTGTTAAGAATATTTCATACTCATCTGATCAAATATTTGTTTTCTCTCTTGAATCTGTGACTATCATGTGAACTGATCAAAAGTTAAGTATTCCCTGTAGCAGTGGCCAGGTGTTAACATGAAAGTTAAACAAAGTGCTATAATTTTCATTCTTAACTTTAGTAATAAAATCGTCTATTAATTAAAGATTCTGTGGCCTTGCAATGTGAGATTAATGACAGCCTGGTGTGCCACACAAACCTGAATTTCAATGTTTCTTTCTTACAATGCATCACAAATTGAAGTTGTGGAAACAAGCTCTTTTATTCAGTAGAGATTATTGAATTTTATAGAAACACATATGCAGTGAAAGTTAAACTGTGCTTAAGTATCTTTCTGAAGCAGTACTTCTGAATGGCAGAACAGAACAATTACATTTGATTCTTTCTTTTTCCTCTTTCTTCCTTCCTTTCTTCCCATAGCTTTTCCATGAAATTCCCATATTAATTTTTAAGATTAGTGGAAGCAGAATTATTTATGTCTCTTTCCCCACCATACTAAGCATGGAAAGAAATTTATGTCAAATAGATCTTATTGTATAACTTGGATTTCAACTACAGCACTAAGTAAAGCCTCGATATTGTCTCACACAATTCCACACCACTTAATTTATAGAATTGCTGCCTACCACACATTTCTGTTAAGCTTGACCATACCTTATATATTCAAAGAATCTGCCTTACGCAGATTCTATCCTTTATGCACAGAAGAGCTAGTACATATAAAAATTAAGGGGAAAGTTATTTAACTCCATAAAATAATGTTGTAAATAAATTTTTAGTAAAGGTTCCTATTCCTCTATTTACCAAGAAAATAGATCCAAGGATAAAAAAAATAAAATAAAAATAATAAAAAAAAGAGACATATATTCCTATTGCACCTTGTCCATGGCATGGAAGAATTTGATTTAGTTTCAATTCTGTCAAGCCCAAAGGCAACTTCGTTTTGCCTTTTTTTTTTTTCCCAAAAAGAAAGGAAAAGACTCTTAATGAAAATTCTTAGCAAACCTTAAAGCTATATACTAAGAACAGTGTTTCCTTGTAGCCACTTGCTTTTTGGTATCTGATTTTTTGATTTGGTTTCCATGATCTTGATTTTGGTTGTTACTCACACTTGATTTATTATTATATTTAATTGGTGGGACTACTTATGAATTTAAGGTTAGGGGTTTGCTGATATGTACCTGACTCCATTGGGGTTGAATCAGTTTATTTCAGGAAAGACATTATAGATTAAAAAATCTTCTGTGGGGCCAACAATTCCTGTAAAATCCATTGCTGGAAAATTATTAAGCTTCTTTTTGTGTTTGTGTGTATTTTTCTTCCCCCCAGGAATACTGTTCTTATTAAGGATGTGTTGGCTTGCTTTCTAGTGACACAATGCTTAACCATGTATTATATTTCTCTAACAGAATCCTTCACCATTCTTTGCTAACATTTTGCCCCTTAACAAGGCCTCACCATAAAGTCATAAAGCACTCAGACAAGTATTTGGCGTATGCTGCAGTTTCCTAAAAATATCTTTATGTATTCTTAATTCTGGAAAAATAACTGTGTCAGGAAAAAATAAAATAAAATAAAATAAAATAAAATATAAAATAAAATAAAATAAAATAAAATAAAATAAAATAAAATAAAATAAAATAAAATAAAATAAAGAATACAAATAAAGAAGAAGAAGAAGAAGAAGAAGAAGAAGAAGAAGAAGAAGAAGAAGAAGAAGAAGAAGAAGAAGAAGAAGAAGAAGAAGAAGAAGAAGAAGAAGAAAAATAAAAAATAACTCATTCTGTAAAGAAGGTTCATCTTTATCTTGAATCAATGGGAACCTGTTTCCCTTTATGCTTTCAAGACTGGATGGAGCTTCAAAAACTCACAAACCTCTGGAAAAGGAAGAAAACTGCTCTGGAAGAGAAGTCAATGTTATACACTGTATGCCAGGTTATGTCTCATTGCAGAAAAACTACATGGCTCCTACTGACTCACCCACTTAGAGATTTATCTGTACTTCATCAATAGCAATAAACTACTTCTCGTTGATTATGAGGCGCCTGGATGAATTCTTGGGCAGGGGCAGTTGAAGGTTACAGCTAGTCCTGGAGTCATCTTGTGGTTATAGAACTTGACTGGGATTCAGAAATTCTGGGTTCAGTTTCCAGCAATGCCACAGACTCCCTTGGGTAAGTCATGAAAACTATTTGTGCCTTAGTTCTCAGTCCAGAATTAGCCTTTGACCTTTGAAGCTACTATCTCTCCTGAGTGGTGAAGCCCTAAGACCCTTTTCACAGGGTTCAATAATACCATGTTCTTACACAAAGTTTTCAGTTTTCCCCTTTCAACCACAGAAATTTTGGTTGAATAAGAAACAGCAAAAAGTGGATATCACAATAAAGTTAAAATGTTATCCATAATTACATAACTGTTTGAGTGAACTGTATTTTGCATGTTTGTAGCCAGTCCTGTGTATCTGATTGGGTCTGATCCCAACCCGTACAGATTTCTTCTGTGGCTATGGGCAAACCACTTAATCTATTTTATTTTCACCATCTGCAATATAGGGCTAACAATGCATTTAAGAGAGAGGTGTTTTGAGGATTAATTATCTAGGGTGAATTATGGCATTAAGTCTAGTCCACATAACTGGAAACTGGGCAGAGAAGGAAGGAAAGAGGAGGAGAGCCAAATTAGCAGGGCCTCCTGCAGCCATGGTGCCTGTGACAGACATAATGCACTGGGACTGTGCAAGGACACAGATGCCATGCCATTGTTGGAAGCAGGGTTGTGCTTGTGCCAGCTCTGCTGATTCCAGAATGGGCTAGCATTGATAGACAGGAAAAAACAGCAGTTTTTTGTGTCCCATCTTACTGGTCTGCCTGGTCCTCTTCTGTGTGCCCAATGATCTACAAGATCTACATTGTGCTCTCATCCTGCCTTGAACATAAACCTCTGCTCTTTAGAAATGCAATGAAGAGGAAAAGGTCATCATCACTGCCATTATATGTGGTTAGTAGGATGAAGGAGAGTAGATCTCTGATTTCTCTTCAACTTGTTTATTTAGATTGGCTACACAGTAAAGCATTCTGTACCCAATCATGTCAGGATGTTATTTTTCTCTATGGGGGCTGTCTTACAGTGCAGTCCTGCTTAGATAAGTCGCTCACATAATAACAGGTGATGAACTGGCAATGCAACGACATTCACTAACCAAAGCTCTTTCATTTCAGTACTCCAAGGGGTAGCCAATTCTAAGAGCAGCTTTGCCTGTCAAACGTCCATTCCCTGGAATTGCTGCTTTTTTAAAAACATATGCACAGAATACAAACATATAGCAGGAAGTCCAATTTTACTGTGGGAACACATCCTTGTTACACGATTATTTACATTGCATTTTCCATGCTTGCTACACATATGCTCATGCAGCATTAAAAACAAGGCTTTTGTGCTAGTCATCTTAGAAAAAAAAATAAAGAAAGAAAGAAAAAAAAATATGAAAAAAATCATTAAACAAGTAAACGAGAGTATTTTTTACCTGTTTTGTAAAATAACCTTTCTTTGAGCTTTTCCTAAAAAGTCACTTCAGCCAATACAATGAGGATGTAGCATTTTTCTACCAAATAAGTATCTGAAAAGTAGGGCATGCTTTACTTTTCTCTATTCCAATCTATACAACCACATTTTGTTTATGGCCTTGTCTGTCATTTGTCTGGTTACCTATATATATAGCTGTTCTAGCCATATCTGAAAATATGTCCATTAGGTATAAGCAGTCGACTGCATATATCATACACCTCACACTACTAGCAATATAAGTAAATTCTCTTAAATTAAGATAGTTACAATAAATAATCACTTTTTTTTTTTTTCATTTGTTATTCTCTGAGGTAGAAATTTTTGCTATTTTTTCTTGGCTAAATAAATATTGACATAATATTATTAATTATTAATTATTAATATTGACATACTATTATTAATTGATATAATATTCAATAACAATCTTAAATTCAACAATTTCCATGTTGCTTTGAAGCTGGAGATCCTTCTTGTGAGATTTCTGGTATGGGCTGGTATTATAATGTGAGACAATACAGTATTTTAGGAGCTTTTTAAAGACACTTAGTGCCAGGGATGGGTGCTATTCTCAGGAGCTGGCATAATTGTCGGTGAACACATTTGTGTATGAATTATATTATACTCAATTAAGTTTCTTCTAGCAGTGAGATCCAGCACCAATTACAGCTAATGGGAAGACTTCATCTTCCAACTGTAAAAGATTTAAACATCTGATGAAAAAAAAAAAAAAAGAATAGTATGTGATCAATCATACACCAAAAGTTACTAAACTGAAATGGGGGGTATTTATAGAACAGGTATTGCTGTTAAATAGTTGAAAGACTATTTATCCAAGTGACCTGAGGAAACTGAATAAAGATTCCTCTGGTACAAATTAAGTATGTTCAGTGAGTAGTTGCAAAGGGTCTATTTTATCAAATCTTTTATTTGATAATACTACACAATAATTTTGGCTATGCTCTCACAGGAAATGTAGTTATCTTTAATCAAGTAACACAAAATCCTACCTGTTAAACATTGAATGAATAAAGCACAACAAAGCATGAATCATTTAGTATTTTTTAATTATTTAATAATAATATATCTCTGAGTCCCTTCAAAAGAATATTGATATCCCTCCTCTGTCATGTCATACTGACCTCAATAAATGTATTAACTTTTTTTGTGCTTGTAATTACTTACAAACCTGCTTAACTCCTTGCACAATGAGAAGTTGTATTAAAGTCAATCCACTAAAGGCAACGGGACAAGTAGTAGTCATAAAGACAAAATGAATTTAAACGTTTCCAGGTTCAGAGCCTAAAACTGTTCTTAGTTCTGATCTGGCATTTGATGGGTGTGAATGAAGAGACTATAATGCTGTCAGCTTCATTTAATTAAAAACAAAGAATACATGTAGACTGAAAAACAAAAAAAGAAGCAGATCAGCAATATTTACATTCTTTATTTTCCTTCTGAAAGCCTAATACATTTGAAAGCTTTAAAAGTACAAATGAATAGCTTTTAATAACTGTTGTTTTTTGTTTGTTTGTTTGTTTGTTTGTTTGTTTTCCTTTTTGAACTACATACATTAGGAATCTCTACCTTAAAAAAATAAAAATAATAAAAAAAAATCCGGGTCTGATTTTTATCTATAGTAAGGAATTTTATTGAACTCTGGAAGTATTTAATGAGACTTCTAGTGGATGTGAACGTATTTTTTTTACTAGCTAAATACTAAACAATGTTTTTTGTTTATTTTCTGAAAATAAGAATGGAGACCATTTATTTTAATTCAGTCTCTTTGGCCCTTTTTAATTGATGAACTTTACTCTCTTTGAAAAAATCATGTCCTCTGCAGTATGATTGACTTTACATTTCTCTTGGCAAGTTTATGAAGCAGTGCATTCATTATCTAGGAAAAATAATGAATGAAAAAAAAAAATAAAATAAATTGCCAGTATAAGTGGTGTTTTCTTCTCTTGACTGTTTCAGTAGCCAAAGTAATTACATACTCTAATACCAACTTTAAGGGTAAGCTATCTCTATGCCTTCAAATCTGTTCTGTCAATATGTATTTGACTTATAAACCATGCTTTACCAATGAAAGTTTGAGGTTGGTTTCTGGTTATCTCTTTTGGTTGTCCTTTTCATTTTAACCCTTTTGCTGGAGGGAATATTAAAACCCAGGCTAATTTTTGGGGACCATGTTGTAGTCAATTGGAAGAAAATCTTATACAAAATTCACTACTAATTCCAGGTGGTTTCTTTATAAAAGAAACTTTGAAAAATAGACCCTCTGCTCACTCTGTATAGGAAAGCCCAACAGCAGCAGCATACACTTAATTTTCTTCGGGATACAGTGGGTTCAGTCTGCATATGCTGCCTAATATATGAGAAATCTTGGAGTCCTGATAGCCTTAATCCCTGCCACAGAAGTATATAAAATTTCACAGCAAAGCTGCCAGAAAAGCCAAGACCACACCAGGAAAGCCGTCTGCTTACAAGAAGATACCTGCCAGGTCTTGTCTGCCAAAGCCTGGACTAATGAATGAATACACAATATCCCAATCAATCAAACTAGATTTGTCTTTGCCCCAGGTCTAGGTGAGGTCTGGTATGAGGTGACCATATCTGTCAAGCACGCAGTAGTTGTGGCCAAGAAACTGTCTGTACATTTATGCATTTATCAAGGCAGATATGAATAGAAGTCTTTATTTTTTAACTAAGTGTAGTATATACACTCACGGGCTGTATATATCTAAATGTATAGTCATACACAGAGAGGTAAGCAGGTATCTATAAACACACACTGACCATTTTAGGTATGGCTGTATGCAGATACCTATATACACATACACACACAGTCAGTCCTTTTCTCCTCACTTTTGTTCAGAAAGGATTTCAGTGTTGCATGCATTTTTTAGTACAAACATTAGGACTGTGATTACATGAAACACTGAAAAACTCCCAACCACAGATTCTTTTTTTAACTCCAGTGGAAATTCTTTTTTTTTTTTTTTTTTTTCTAAAGTTTTAATCTTCTGTCACAGTCATGGCTATCTGTCAGATAAATAGACTGCATTTTCACAAATATGTGTAAATGCGTGAAAATGTAGTCTGCGCGGCCATGTTAGAGATTGTAGTGGCTATTTTAACGCCTAGAGGTTCAGCCTAGCAATGGCAGCCCATTTGATAGTTGCTGTCATGCATAGGGGCTACACACAGCAGTTAGAGGAGCTCACCCAGGGTTGCTAACTGTTTCTTTGAATCTAGGTGTGCTGAGGCTGATGACTCGTCCATGCTTCCTGGGAACATGCTTCTAGGCACAGAACAAAGTACGGTGAGTCAGAGAGTGGTCTGATAAAAGATAAAATGGTCATAGAGTAATCACAGATAAGTGATTGCCTGGGGGATGGGAAGATACTTAAATGAAGTGATAGTAGCCAGATATACTGGTGAGGTAAGGAGGTGTGACAATAGAGTACCTTCCCATTCTGTCATCATTCCCTAATTCAAATCCATCTTGGTTTTGTCCTAGCCATGGCTCCTAGGTGGTCTGATGACACAATACAAGGTGGTTCCTTGTCAGCCTGGATGTCAGTAAGAGAGAGCTACAGCAGAAAGCCTCAGAGATGCAGGACCTAATGACTTGCACTCATGACCATTTAAAAGTGCTTTTTAGGTGCATATCCATTCACACCTTCACAGGCTCCTCCTTTAGCCACAGTAGAAGATATGATCCATATTTTCTTTCAAAACTTAGAGTGACTTTGATTAATTTTATTGCAAATGCAAAGCCAAATGTAACAGTATTAAGTTTCTGGAAATTTAAGTTAGAATATTCCACTCTGAAACAATGTCTGTCAGAACCCTGAGCTCATTGTCCTCTCCTGGCTGGGAGTTTGGTTGCTAGGGCTCGGAACCAGTGCAGATAGGGCACAGGTGTCTGTCCTTCTGCAGTCTCAGTGGAGGCCTGTCACTCCTTTGCTTGAGAGCTGCCTTTAAGATCAGGCTCTCACCTTTGGCCCCTACCTGATTACACTGACTTGACTTTCTGGATTGTCTTTCAACCAGTACAGACTTGAGGGTGATCACTGGACCTTGTCTGAAACCAGTGACCTTCCTGAACCTCATCTGCTCTTGTTTGTGTGCTGCGGTATTGAGCTGCATATTGGTGAGGCCACTGCCCCTGCCTGCCCCGTGCTGGTCCCCAACTCCCTTTGGCTATCAGAAGTACCTGTTTTCACTACTCCTTGGCAGTCACAGAGGGTCTTTCCAGGGTTTTCAGTGGGAGGACTTAGGGCAATGCTGAGAACATTTAGAGTTATATTCTTTAATTAATAAATCTAAAACATTGCTTTATAGTATACATACAGAGAATGATCATTATCCTACATGTGCCAGGCAGTGCCTCTTCAGCTATGGCTACACTTGCATGAAAAATAGTTGCTCTCCAGCAAAAACCTGCTGAATATCACAGAAGATAATTGTAATATAAACATTATATTTTAAAAGACAGGAAGATTTCCAGGGACTGAGAGTCATTGACCAGAAAGGCAGAATGGTGTCTGGAGTAGTCGGGTTGGCCCTTGAAAACCAAGGTTCAAGATCTTGTACAGCTACTACATGCATACTGTGTGACCCTGAGGTAGTTGCAGACATCTCATGTAAGTCAGCTAAGTCTACACTTCCTGTGCAGTCGCAGGAGGGAAATTTGCACCCCTAAGGATGAATCATTTTGTTTCAAGACAACCAGAATCTATTACCTTCTTTAGGTACCTTATGTTTCCTGTGAATCATAAGAAGAGTCTAGAAAAGCAGATTAATCTGATATTTAGACTATGAAAGTTAGGCAAGATGAACCTCTCTTTGGTTTCTCATCTGTAAAATGGGGATAATGTCCTGAACCTAGCTCATAATAAGAAGAAATGAATAGAGGATATAACAGGTTTGGCTTAGGTGGTTTCCATTTCAGAATATACAATAGGTCTTTTTTGGGGGGGTGGGGAGCACAATTCATTTTGGGGACACAGGGTGGACAGTGAACAACTGCCTGTTGATTTCACTTGGTGCTCACCTACTGATGATAGTAATTTCATTGACATTGTATTGGATCCCAAAGCTCCTGTGGAATCACCTCCAAGTACACTTTCCTATTAAACAGAGGGTCTGTTCTCCCCTAACTATTCAGATGTAACAGCTATTAACATTAATGAGAGTTATACATATGCATTGAAGGGAGAATAGACCCTGAGGGCATCATATGGATGGCCCTTCAATATTCTGTGGCTCTCAGTGGGACTTTGTACAGTATGGCACACAATGTAATGGGTCCATTGACTTTGTATCACTCTAGGTCACTAGCCCTAATACGATGTTAATAGAAAGCTTCTCATTAAGATCCTAATTATGTGTGTGTTAACAAGACATACACTATATCTTCCATACTGCTACTTCCAAACCACTAGAATGCATTCTCTCATAGGAACAATATAGGAGTGACCATAACAGATGACCTCTGCTACATGTTAGCAGTACTCATAAATCCCAATCTGTCAAATTCAATCTCTTTTGGCACCAGGAGGAGATTTTAAATCTAGATGCTTCAATACTGAATTTTAGAGAGAGGTGTATTAAAGTAGTGCTGATACAGCTATCAGATCAAATACACTTTCCATGATTCTGCCTAGAATGGATTAAAATGTAGGTCCCTGTGATCAAAGGGCAGCAAATAAAAGCTCAAGACTTGTCTCTGTCCTCTTGTTGCATAAACTCAATGTGTTTACTTCTTTTTTGTTCAGTCTGCAGTGTCTAACACACTATATTTGGGGCTGCAGGTGATGTTTCCAAAACTACCTGTATTATGTAAATGAACCGCTAAAACAACTGAAACGACTGATCATTATCAGTCAGAAAGTGGAACAATCAAAGCTATAGAAGCTGAGAAGCAGAGCAGTTCCCTGCAATTATCTGTTTTGAAGGAATACATTGATTTGACATTCCTAAGAAGTCACAGACATCTGATTTCATAATATAATTTGTAGAAGTAAAGACAGCAAGTTAAACATTTGCCTATACACATCATGTTTACATGTGTTCAAAGAACTTTCCCCAAACTTTGCAGTCTCACCTAACTATCATTTTTTGAGGCTTGTTCACTGTCGCAGCTTTGCAAACAAATTCAGAAACGTACCAACTCAGCTTGCTTTGCTTATGGGGATCTCTTCATATTTCAGTGCTTCTGTGTGTGTGTGTATATGTTTAATGAATACATAGATGCAGAAAAAATAAAATAAAATAGTTTTTTCTCCCATAGGACACATGAATATGGCATTGAGCAAAGCTGTTTTGCCATGTATCCTCAAAGCTACAGGAAGGTGAAATAGATGTAATATGGATATCTGCAGCGTATCAATTCTTCCTGCAGTGAGCTGAGCAAATAATTTGAAATGCATAAATCATCCAATGAATGTATCTTCTTTTCCTGCTCATGAAAAATCCACAAGCAAAACTCACTTTTAATAAAGGGTTTTTACATTAAAAATATATTAAACTGTGACTTCTTTCAAAATTATCCTATGTGCTTTTTACTCGTGTGACATTCCACATTTTTAAAGACTAGCACCAATCCATGTACAGGTCACACCACTCCATTTCCAGCATGCAAGACCACTGTCCTCTCCTTTCTCATACCTTTTCTACAACCAAATCTATTTCCATCTCTCTATTGAAAGAGGCTTAATGGGACAACTAAAACATGTCAGTTGTTCCTCACACTGTGCTTTCCTACGATGTCCTGCTATTTATTTGCCTAGTTACACATATGCCTGTCTACCTTGCTGAATCAGGGCCACAAGGAAGAATGTAAATATTTTAAAACCTATCCGGGTTAATCATGAACAGCTGTCTCCAAATATTCTGTGTACAGTATTCAAGATGTGTAACTGAGTTAGGAGTGCTTCCATAGGTCACGTGGCACTGTTTCGCTCCCTCGGTGAATGAGCAATTCCCTATGTGACTACTCATGCATGTGAACACCTATGTGTGACTGAAATTTACTTGCCATGAACTTTCAAGAGAGTTAAGCTCCACCATGTGAGTGTTTTCTGAATTTTCAAATGAAAGTAAGACTGAACATGGTCCAAGAGGTTGTGCTGAAGAATGTCAAGGAACCCTGGCAGCAGGCTTTTTTAGCAAAATCCTCAGTCTGTTTTCTACCCTTCCCCAGAGCTGGCCATGTGTCAGGGCCTTGGCTTTCAGAGTACAAGCATCTAAAACGGTATAAGCTTTTGTTTCAAAACGCAGCTAGAGCAGAGTGAGAGTTCTGAGTGAATAGTTTTATTTGCCAGTAACATAACTTCAGATCAATTGAGCACTGAGTAGTAGGTGCCTTAGAAAGTTTAGGCATTCCTCAGTTTATTTTTTGAAACCAGCCTGGGTTTATGATACACAGATAAAAAGTATATAAGGTAGTAGATGTGCCTTTTGAGGCAGAAGGAGCATTATTTTCTTCAGGTAATTATTCCTAAGTTTTTTTTTTTTTTTTTCAATAACCTGATCAGGACATTTGAGTGATGGGTAAGTGAGCAGTAAAATATTCCTCCAACACTTGAGAGGTGAGAAGTGTCCACACATGCAGAAATATTCATATTTTTTTCCAGACTGATTCAGCCTTTCTCTTCCAAAGTCCTTGGGAACACGCTGGGAAAGGAGTGCAACTGAAAATGAAACAGAACTGCTGCAATTAAATGTAATTTTAAGTGGCATGAAATTAAGCAAACCCAGAATAAGAAAATAAACAGAACAGCCCCAGATTTTCCTTAGTGTAAGTTCCCTGACTTCAGTAGAGTTACATGAAAAATATATTTGCACTCCCTCCCTCTCTCTCCTTGCCTGAATTCTTGATGTCAGCTTAAAAAGGAGAGTAAGTGAGAGGGAGAGAAAAAGAGAGAGAAGTGTATGGAAATTAACATTTCAGCTTTCAGAAATGTACATTTAATGAAAAGTTTGAAAATATCCAACCTTTCATACCCTTAAGAATTTCTGAAAAAGATCTTCTGTGTTTGCAACCTTGTTGGCAGTCAGGCTGTCTTGGGCAGCGGTAATTTTCAGTCAGAGGATTGCCATAAAAGCCTGAAAACCCACAGAGCTAATAGAAAACAGGCAGAGAAAGTGAAGTCTAAACCAGGAATTCATAGGCAGAGGCTTCCAAGCTCAGTTCAGCTGTGTGAGGTCTGGCTGAGTCACGCACTGCCACAGATTGGACTGGTACATATAGCATAGCACCAGACTGAAGAACTTGGCATGCAAAGTCTAGGGTTAGGCTCCAAACACTTTCCTGGTGAGATTTCATCCAAGGGAGTATATTAGCCAGCAGTCTCCTTGCCTGCTAGGGAGCAGTTTTTAATCCCTGTTTTTAATTCTCTGCCCCTCTATGTCTAAGTTCCCATAAATATCATGGGAATTAATTTGTGCATGTCCCTGCTCTAAACTAAGGCAGTGCTATGCATGATGCATCTTTATGCTTTCAGAGACTTTCTGGTGTGTAAATCAGTCACTGCGGACTGATACAGGCAAACCTTTGGGGAGTGCTACAAGAAGAGTAGTGAAAGAAGACATGCTGGGAAATGAGGGGAAGGACATAGGTATGATTGCATTAACATATAAACACAGACTGAGAATAATATCAGGGTGAGTCACTTACAAGCAGAAAACAGGTTTGGACATTGGTTTGTAGGTTTGTTTGCTTGGTAAGCTGTTGAGAAATACTTTAAATTAAACACACTTCCCCTATTGGTAAGTGAGAAACAAAAGAAAACTGCAAGGTGTTGATATTATTTAGTAAAGGACCAGACAAATCCTCTTCATTAAATCCTTTGGTGCTAGATCACACTATATGTGCTCTTTTGAGATACATTTCCCCAGCCTCCTGAGAAAACAGGAGGAATCCTTTATGACTACACAGACCATGTAATCACCTCACTTCTAGCCAACACCTTGTGGCCCTCGTTCTGAACATTTTCCTCTAGCAGTGCTTGTGTTGGAGCAAGCAGTGAGGAGGCTGACTATGGCTTGGTTTTCTTTGTCACTGTCTGTGGCCCCTGACAGTGCTGCATGTCTCTCAAGTCTGTTTGCATGGGTTAGGGCTCTGAGATCACTTCAGTAAAAACAGAAGGAAATGGGAAGCAGAAAAAGAAAAAAAAAAAGAAAAAAGAAAAAAAGAAAAAAAGACAAGTAAATACAGGTGTTTGTGAGCTCAGTTAGGGCAGGCTAAGGCCAGCAACTTAACAAAAGGGTGATGGGAAGATTGTTAAAATACAGGGTATTTTTGTTTTTAAAATAGAGATGAAGTAGAAGAGAAAAAATCAAGATGAGCTCTACCTGGAGACACCTGCAGCTGCTGACAATGAGGGCACTGTAATGGGTGGGTTTTGCCTTGGAAATGGAAACACAAGTGGGAAAGGGTCATGGCTGGGAACAGAGACTTCAGGGCACACTCACTTCCCAAGAAGACAGCGTTCATATCTGAGGTATTTGGCTGGCTCCTGCATCTATACTGGGATGAGGTAAACCTCAGACACAGAGCAACTCCAATTTTGAGAAAGTTCAAATCCCCATTTGTTTCCCTGGCTTTGAACCATCTGCAGGAGCATAGTCTCTCTTGGGGAAAACTGTTTTAGTGCACTCTATCTGCAGGAAAGTAATTATTTTAGCACCTTGCATGGATGCATCAATTTTCAAAACTTCAGAAAAATCTGAAAATGGAAATGAATAAGAAGACTGCCAATATAATAGGTGTTTTTGTTGTTGTTGTTTTTGATTTGAATCTATAATTAGCAAATCTAGAAGTACCTAAAAAAACACTGACGAGCGAACTTCTGAATTTGTGGAGAATTTCCGAAATTCAGTTTGCATACATCTCATAAAGTTCACCATGTTTCAGTGGAAGCTCCAAAGCACCTGTATGATCCTGGAATGTTTGCAGATGCTTGCAGGATAGGATTCTGGGGGAAAGTCTGAGATATAAGTAAAATTAGAAGAGCTTTTTAATGGTTGAACCTGATTTTATATGGATAAGCTAGGGGTGTTTATCTGAGTTCTCACAAAGGTTTTGGACTTAGTTCTGTATAGCAGAGAGCAAATTGTAAACATAGTTTTTCATAAGGGCAGGCAGATAAAATAAGAACTAATCCAAATACCAAACTATGTGGCTTTCCTAGGGAACCTGGTGACCAGATAGTCTTCCTCTGGATGCACTTTCTAGGTCTGAAGATCTTTTCAGGACAGTTGGCAACTGAAAGCATTCTTTTAACAGAGAACAAAATTATAAAATTAGTAGCATGCCTTTCATCAAGGCTAGATCAACTCTTCAAGACTGGTGTTCTCTTTTACTATATATTGTCCTTCCTTTGGCAGATTTTTGTTTTATTCTGTGGTGGTAGAGATGGTAATATTAGAATTAAGCTGGATGTCACACTGGTAAGACTTCAAGCTTAGCAGTAGCAGTTTGTTTGTAGTTGGTGATTCTTGTTTTAGTCAAATGGTGAGAGGGCCATCTTGGTATGAATTAGTGTTTTTTTGATATTGACAGTCACTTTTGATGTTTTTGAAGTTTTTGATGTTTTTGGTCACTTTTGCAGCAAAGAATTTCATAAATATACAGAGTAATATGAACTGCAGCTCTGGACAGTAAAATGTTTCTAGACAGAATTAATACTGCATCAAACTTTGGCTCAAGTCAGAATCTGTCCGGTGTGCTGAATGACTTTTTATCAGCTTCTGCCATCCGGTCTTGTGACACTGCAATATGTGCCTGTAGTTTGCTAATAGAATTGTGGGAAGGTTGAATTTGCTTTCCCATAATTTTCTTCTTATAATTCCCCATCTAGGAGAGATTAGCCCTATGAAGCTCACTAGCTACAGGAATAGTGTCTGAAGTTGTACTAAGGCTTGGGTAAAGAGAGCAGGAAGGTGTAGAAGAGTTCCTATTTGCCTTCCCACTCCCTATACACACAGGATGGACACAAACTTGAACTATATTTTTACCTACTAGCAAGAGTCCACTATGAAGGAAAATGCCTGAAATGGCTTATTCTGTTCACCTTAAAAAGACAATGCTAAATAAGCTGGGTTCAGGCTTTTCATCTCCTCAGGAAGCTTTATGGTTAAAAAAAAGAAAATAAAAATCTGCTTAGTCCCTCAAACCTGAAAGGCAAGATATTCACACACAGCATGGGCCAAATCCTGAAGGGTTTTATGATACATTTCTGCTGTACTGGGGACGCCAAAGACAGGAGGAATCTCCACACATGCACTGCAGAGAAAATCTCGGTGGCAGCTGTTCATGTTGCCTCGTGGAGCCAAGGGGGAGGAAGTGGATATTTTAGGGCCTGAATCAGTAGCTTTGAACAACACACAAAAGCACTGGAGCCAGTGGTGAAGCAGGGAGCAATGGGCAGTGTCCACTAGTCCTCAGCCAACACTCTACAGCAGACCAGCCGCTGGCCAGGTTTGTGGTTTGGAGGCCTCAGAGCTCTTGGGACTGAGGATTCCTTTCCCTCAGGCTTGTGGTGCTGTGGATGTGACTTTTTCAAACAGGCTTTACCCGATTTCTCAGGGTTTGATGAACTAATTAGAAGGCAATTTTCTCTAAGAGAGGATCCTTCAGTAACATGAAGAAAACACACCAAAATATCTCCTCCCTCCCTCCCTCCCTCCCTTCCTTCCTTCCTTCCTTCCTTCCTTCCTTCCTTCCTTCCTTCCTTCCTTCCTTCCTTCCTTCCTTCCTTCCTTCCTTCCTTCCTTCCTTCCTTCCTTCCTTCCTTCCTTCCTTCCTTCCTTCCTTCCTTCCTTCTCTTATTTTTTTTCTTATATGCACAATTTTTACTATTAAATGTTCTGTTGGTTTCACCCTGAAGGACAGCTAAACTCCACTGCAACCATTCCCTCACTTTCTCTTCAAAGGGAGGGAGGGAAGGGAGAGGGAAGAAAGTATGATGGGAAAGAAAAAGACTCATGGGTTGTGATAAGGATAATTTAATTAAAGGGAAAAACAAAGCAAAACAAAAAAGCAAAAGCCACACAGAAGCAAAAAAAAAAAGAGTGAAAACAATTATTCTCTACTTCCCATCAAGGAATGATGTTCAGCCACATCCCAGGAACCAGAGCCTAAATACATGTAGCATTTGTTTGGGAGGACAGATGTTCGTTTTCATAATGACAGGCCCCCTCCCTCCTTCTCCTTCCTGTTTTCCGTCTTTTATTGCTGACTGTGACACCATACGCCATGAAATATCCCTTTGGTCAGTTTAGGTCAGCTACCCTAGCAATGTCCCCTCCCTACCTCTTGCCCACCCCCAGCCTACTGGCTTTGGGGTGTTTGGAAAGATTCTGGATGCTGTGTCAGCACTGTTCAGCAATAGACAAAACACTGATGTGATATCAGGGCTGTTCCAGCTGCAAGTGCAGAGCACAACAGTACATGGGCTGCTGTGGGGAAAGTTATCTGCTTTCCAGATGGACCCTGCACAAATGCATGAAATATCTGTACAGAGTTTTTCTTGGACTTGTGTTTCAGTGGCATGACAGTAAAGCTGCCTGCAGAAGTCCAGTAACTTTTTTACACTCTCTAGCCTAAGTGGAAGCTTCAGTCAGGCAAGTTTAAAATGAAAAGTTCTGGTGCTCGTTACAATAGCAAAACCTTTTAATAGCACCAGAGAGGCAGGGGAACTTCACCAGATAACTAAATCCATTGATCTCTAATCCTTTGGGCCATACTTACTGTGGAAGACTTGCATGCATGGCTTCAATCCAGAACCGCACATTGCCAAAAAACGCTTAGTACGTTAGCAGCCAACAAAAACGTAAGAGGTCTGCTCTGCATGTGGGAAACAACACAAAAAGAAGTGGCTTTTTAGCTTAGTCTGACAAATGTTAGCATATAACACTGATATTAAAATGAAATGGCAGAAATTCTCAATCATATCTGGGATGTAGGGGACTTATATGTGCTAATTAAAAGGGACTGGGTGGCACTTTAGGCTGCTCTGTTGTAAGTTTCTTCTCAAGTACTCCAGTTCAAAACCTTCCTCAGGGAAGAAGCTGCTATTAATGTGCATTTCTTGCAGGCTGAAACATTAAAAAGAGAGATCTACTGAAGGCAGATGCATTTCCTTCTCTATTTAGATACAAATGCAGATGTTATTCATATCAAATATATATTATTCTCTGTCTCACTGGTGAGTGATGTTGAAGAACTGTAACAACTAGCTAAATATATTTATGGCATTATACTAGTGCCCATATACAGATAAATCTTAATGCACTTCTTTACAGATATCAATTAATCATGTACATCAAAGACAGGTCCATGTTAAATAAAAGTTCATGTTATGCCTTCCAGGTACACCGGCAGTCTCAGAGACTCTGTAAACGCAGAATACAGAGATAGGGTTTTCTTTCTCTCTTTCTCTTTCTCTCTCTCTCTTTCTTTCCTTCTCTCTCTCTTTCTTTCCTTCTCTCTTTCTCTCTTTTTCTTTCTTTCTTTCTTTCTTTCTTTCTTTCTTTCTTTCTTTCTTTCTTTCTTTCTTTCTTTCTTTCTTTCTTTCTTTCTTTCTTTCTTTCTTTCTTTCTTTCTTTCTTTCTTTCTTTTTCTTTCAGAATATCACTAATTCACACTAGCCTTTGCTACTTTCACTGTACATTTGATAC
This sequence comes from Netta rufina, assembly GCF_964035555.1. NCBI lineage: Eukaryota > Metazoa > Chordata > Aves > Anseriformes > Anatidae > Netta > Netta rufina. The sequence goes on from NC_140128.1 coordinate 51,662,293, forward strand.
TTTCCACCTTCAGCTCAGCAATATTTTATTTGTGTGTATGTATACACACATGCACACATCTTATATACAGCATATAAACTCTAAAAATTATTTTTCAGAAAAAAAAAAAAAGTGTATGTGTCAGAAGGCTTAAATATATAATTGTTTTGGAACAGAGAATAGCAAGAGATGCACCATTTGCCATGAAACAAAAATAACCTCAAACAGGACAAATGATTTTTGTTTGTGCCAGGGTGATAAAAAAATCACATATGGATTCCCACAGTCCTCTCACTATAACATTCAGAGATGTTTCTTACAGGAAAGTTCCAGCTTTCTGAAGGCTGGTACGACTACTGTGCCTGTTGGAACATTCTTCAAATAATCAGAACCATAGGTAAGGATGGTCACAGCTGAGATGCGGCCATGCACACATTTGTTATCTTCCAGAGATATTCCTTAATAGGGCAGCTGTTCCCAATTTATACCAGGGTGACCTAGCAAAGCCAGACACACTTGTTCAGTAACCAGTATATGTTAGAAGTCTAGAGTACATTGGCTATACTATAACATTCAGAATTTGTGAAAAATTATCACTAATTCATCTGAGCAAATAAAATTTGTATCTTTGTAGGTACAAATTGAACACGACTACAACATATTCAGAGCAAACACATTTCACTCAAGTCCCAGCATATGTTCATATTCACCTTTTCAATTATATCACTTGGACAAAAGCCCTTGACCAGGCAACAAGTCTGAGTCATGCCCAGGAGAAAGCATGGACTGAGTTACCACTTGTCCTGAGCCCAACATACACTGTAGCCTGCTCTATAAATGGGCAGAGCTCTCTCTCATAATATATACATTCCATGGTTCAGATCAGCTTCATCTGATGTCCTTGTAGAAATGCTTTGGAGCTTGCAAACTGCAAGGCATATAGGATTTGTAGGTCACCTGAACTTGGATCATTCTATGACTGCATGTTTGCAACATACTGTGATAGAGGTGTCCAGGGTCCATGGATGGGAATGCATATATCTGAGCCAGGGAATACACCAGGCTTTACACTGTTGCATAAGCCAAGTCCTCAGGGTGCTTTGTAAGGCCTGTTTCAGATGCCTCGCCTCCCAAAGCCAACACAAAATGCCAGCTTTGTAGAGTCAATGAAATCAGGGAGAGGTAAATCATTTAGTTCGTCACAGGAGATAATCAACAACTTGCAAGTTGGGCCTTTTTAGTCAGATTTTTGTTAATGTATCCGTAAGTTAGAATGGAGCCACTAGGCACTGCTGAGAAACATGTCATCTGCCTCAACTTGCTTGGAATTAAAGACAGTTCACAGAGCAAATGTAAGCTATTAATATCCTGTATTCATAAGGGTTACATTTCTTTGCTTTTTTTGTACTACTGAAAAAAACCTACAATAATCTCCAGTCCTAATTCTACCAGATCCCTTTCTTCTAGTTTACAATAATGAGATATTACAATATCCTCTGGAAGTCAGAGGCACTGACAGAATGCACTCCAGCACTGCATGTTCTACCATACCACAGCACAATGGGACGCCATTACTGGGAACCAAGTGTATTCAATCTTGTTATGTCCTTCTAGAGCCAAATCCTGCTTGACTTACTTGTGAAAAAATCTTATTGAATTCAGTGGGCATTTTGCCTGAGAGGGGAGCAGCAAAAAGCCCTCCCCCATATTCTTCATGCATTTCTCCGAAGAGGAGTCTCATAATTCAAGATGCTGAGTTCCTGCTGGGTGGCACAGGACCACGTCTCTTCTCAGGAAAACTTGACGTACCCCTAGGAAAAATTAATCAGGTGACTGAAAAAATGTGATTTCTGATGAGCTTTGTCTTCTCAGTTTTGTTTTGTTAATCCATTACAGCAGAGCTTCAGCCAAATGCTTACATTTATAAACTGTTTTGATTCTTAGCAAGCTTTTTTTCTTGACTTTTGATAAATAATACTAGTTGCTTGTGAAAGCAGAGCAACTAAAAGCAACAGAGAATCATTTCCTTTTTTCATACAAAAGTTGTGAGCTGCCAGGATGGTTCTCTTGATATAGAAGTGTGCCTGAGCTACAGTCCTTTAGTCCAATTGCCCTTCCCTAGTTTAGGATGAGATTCTAGGTCAGACAAGGAAAGATATAGTTTAAGTGGGGAAACAAACAAACAAAAACTCTTTAAAATATATCAATAGCTGAAAAATATTCAGACTGGCCTGCTGAAAATTCAGGGTATTTTAACTTTCTGCTGATTATTTAACCAGTTCCTATGGCTTGTTTAATCAGTTATTATTGCTGTTCTGAAAAAAAAAATACAAATGAATCTATTAATGCATGTACTGTACCTTGATAATAATCCATCAGCCCTTGTCTTTTTAACCCCTAGATTTGGCCTGTTGAATACACATTGATTTTGTATGATAGAATAGTTTATCATATTTCTGGCAGAGCCCCAGAGATGTAGATCCAGATTAGACTACGGACTTAATACACCTGAGTGAACAGCTGACGACAATCCCTCGAGACCATTTGGATGTTTTCACATGTGGGTTTCAGCTAAATTAGTCATAAGATCATATCACTTATTTTTCTTCCCACCAGACTTAACCTAAAGACAAAAATGGTAAATTTGCCACTTAACTACACTTTCTTTATCATATCTCTTTTGCGCTTTTACAATCATTCCCAAGCCTTTGGTACCTGTTGCTCACCCAAGAAGCTAAACTGTAGCAACCAACCATAAATCTGTTTGTTTCCACAATCCCTATAAGAGTTTAAATAATGGAAATCCTCTGAGTTTCTATACTCCTTCAAAGTATTTAATTGACCTCTGAGAAGGTTAATCCACAGTCTGTGGACATATTTCAGTTTGCTCATGTTCATGTTACCTGAGAAATTGTGGGTGGTTCTTGATACCTAATGATCTCTCCCTCTCCCTGCCCCTCCTTCCCTAACCCCCAGTAAGACAGGATAAAATATACTGTTTTCAAGGGCTGTCTTTGGTTTAATTTTCTGTAACAGATCATTTTCTTAGGCTGCAGTGATGTGAGTTCGCCCTCTTTTGGGGCCAAATATCCTCTAGCCAGTTCTGTGGAGCATTGTGATGCATGTATAGAGTCAATTGGAGTGCTCTGTTTGGAAGGTTAATGAATAAGTGATATTCCTCCTTCCTATTAATCTCTTTTGATGTTTGAGTGAATAGCTGCAGCAGCAATAATTTCTTAACATGAACTTTTATATAAGATGTATGTATTCTGGCATTACACCTGCATGTTTATGAAGTGCCCCAGTTTTACAGGAAATGAGGTACTATTGTGACAGCTATTCATAAGCATGGAAAATATGAGGAGGATGTTCTCTTCACTCAGATTCCTTAAATTCATTCAGTTTCACTCTAGTTTCATAAATAACAGAATATCAACTGACTAAGGCTTTTGTGTTGTTTTGTATCCCATTTTGCTTACTTAACAGTAGGGAGGAGAGATATTTAAATCAGAATTGGGGAGCAGGTGTTCAGGAACCTATGCATAGTTCTTGGCATCCCATTTATTTAAGCTGTATCTGAATTACCTTTCTAAACTGAAGGTAGCACCACACATCACACTATTGAGAACAACTATAGTTCTTATGGACTACTGGAGGTCATGGAAGATATCTGACCATTCATTAGAGAATTATTGCAAACATAGATGAGCATGGTTACTTTACGATTAGCCTTAACTGATAAGAGGACCAACTGCTCATTGCATTTAGAATGACTTAAATACACTTGGCTGGCATGTTTATTACATAGCTAATAGGGAATTAAGCTGCTGAAGCATTCAATAATACTCTTCCAACAAAAAATGTAGATGCCACCATAGGACATGTTCACATAATTTTTCTTATGTTAGCCAGCTAGGACAACAAGGTGTAGTGGTATGTGCCTTAACCCTGGCTGTATTGTACTTGCAAGGGCAACTTCACTGGTGTTGCTGGATGGAAAAAAAAAAAAAGCAGGTATGCTGGAAAATACACCTTGATTTTACTGGGTAGACACTCCCTCACAAGCTTTATAAGGTGAGTATTCTCTACAGCAATGCTGCTTCCATAACCATTTCTAAACTCTCTGTAATATTCTGTAGTTCTTGGTTATAACTGACTTAACCAGCTCACTGAAATGAGGGAAACAGGTATATTTGCCTTCAGTTTTTTGAAGCATTTACAGTACCAATGCAGTTGTTGGTTGTGTATTGGTACAGCTCTTAAATCTGCTTTAGTTTAATAACACAACACCAGCAGTATGTACAGCTCTTCTGTCAAACAGTCAAGTAAATCCTAACCCCAGGTTGGTATTATTAATTTTTACAAAGGAAGTAGTGAAAGAATTTCTTTATATACACACATACACACAAACACACACATATATACACATAGATAAATATATACATATAACTGGTGAACTGTGACAAAGTTATTTTGCAACTTAAGAAGTCTGCAAATTATTCTAATTTCCACTTTGGCATTACTCCTCACTGAGCTGATTTAACTAGTGTTAAGTACAAAACACTTTAGTAAGGTAAGGTTTGTATATTCACAAAGCTAGATTAATGCACAAGAGTAATTTCTGGCATTGGTTAAACATCTCTACCATTGAACTTCGTGAAAGTAGGATTGATGAGTTGAACTATTAGGTGCTGAAGTGTAGAGCAAGAAGAGACGACGTCTTTCGTGTGATAATTGAAATCATTTCAATTCATTTCCTTCTTGGTTGGACAGAAACATGTTTTCAATAGTGAAGAAATCTTGAGGGAATCCATTGACCTAACCAGTCATATAATACAAGAAGTTAATGGACAAAAATGATATTAATCTTCAGTTTATAATAGCATTTTCTTTTCACAGAACCAAAACCTACAAAGGCAAAGTATATTATAAGAACAACTGCTACTCCAGTAGAGACATGACCTTTGTTTTATGTGACAATTATTGGGTTGGTAGCAAAATAAAATGTAAAAAAAAAAAAAAAAAAAAAAAAAAAGCACACATTTTTTTATGCTAAGATAATAAATTATAAATTTTGAAAGTCTAAGGCACCAAGCAACTTGTAAGCAACAGTCCTGTCTCTTAGCAACAAGCCGGGGAAAGCAGCTTGTTGATACGAATAGAGCAGACAGGATTGTTTTGCAATGATTACCACCAAGGAACTAGGAACAACATTTTAACACCTGCCTCAGGGCACTTCTGCACCTAGCTATCCATCTCTCCAGTGGCCCACAAAGCCTGGGCTGTATGCCAAGAGGCTTCTGAGGCCTGCCTCCCTCCCAGAGCAGGCCTGGTGCAACAAAAAGGACCCCAGAGGAAAGATCAAAGAGGTGGAGTTCAGGTGTGTTGCACACTTGTGCCTGTTTCTATTCCTTTAAATGCCTTTTTGCAAACAATACGTGATCATTAGTGTAAATGTTTATTTTTTTTTCCCTCTTTCTCTGCCCCTTTAGTGCTGTCTAATCTAGAGTTAGCATTATGAATGAATGCAGACATGTATTTGATATGAAGCCAACATTTTTTGCTGTACTTTTATTCTTAAATACTCAACATTAAGAGTTGGAGCAATGGTGCAATCAGGAGCATCTAGTTACTATTTCACCACTGTGCTGGTTTCAGAAACATACAAAGAAAACATTTCCAGAAATAAAATGCAACAGCATCAGTCTGTTAAGTCCCTGGACTAACAGGGGTGGCTTGCTCGTTCTCCCAGGTAGAATGTTATGACGGTAAAGGGAAGCAGCAGAGGAGGATAGTAAAAGTTAAGGGAAAAAAAAAGTTGAAGTGAAATCCAGGCAGATGAGGTGAAAAAAACTTAAGAGAAGAGCAAAAATAAAAGACAAGAAGGAAAAGGCAATAAAATGCTGTGAAGGTAAAAAGGGCATGGAAACAAAAGATGGAACAAGAAATGGGACAGCAAAGAAATAGGAAAGAGAAAGAAAATACCGACAACACACACAGCTTTGCTGTTAGCAGAAGTAATTTCCCTTCCAGAAAGGAGTGCAGGAGAAACAGCTAAAAGGAGAATTTAATTCTGATCTGCTGGAAATCCATCACTGACTCATGAGACCTGGCAATTCTTCCTGTCCACTCTAAGCCCTAAGTGAGTTGGAGCACTGATCAAAGCCTACAGGCCAGCTTAGCCTATAACCCTATCTATTTTCACATTATACCTGAATTTATTAGGCAATGCAACTGTGCTAAGCACATTTCTATCATCACATCTTTCCTGTTGCTGATGGAAGAAACATATGCCAAACTTTCTTTCTTTCTTTTTCTTTTTTTTTTTTTTTTTAAAAAAAAAAAACTTTGGACCAAACTGTCCCGTGCTTGCTAAGGATACCTGGAGGGGAGTTGCAATATGTTTATTTAGCATGAGGTATTGGCTTAGAGGCCAGACTCCTACCGCAGAAAGCCAGGCTTTTGCTATTTCTTTCTCTAATTCAATATCCAGAACAGACTGATTTAAACTAAATTATAACTATAACTACTGGCATTGTTGCATAGACACATTAAACAAATGCATCGGTTGATCCACCTCGAGAAACTATTTGTTTTACCTGATGTAAAATCCTGAAGGAATTGGTCATTGTGTCTTACAGGACGTTGAGACTCACCAGGCAAAAGTGGGCTTTCTCCTTCACTTTTCTTTTGGGTGATTGAATATGAAGTCCAGCTAACTGCACATCCTTATGTGAGGTAGTTTAACACAGTACCTCGAGGCTCTATGGTCCCAGAATGCAGTGCAGCTCACTGGCAGTAGTTCAGCTGAAGACTAAACATTTGGCTCGGTGACAGCAGAGCTGCCAAGAGTTGGCAACAAGAGACTCACAGGGAAGCAGCAGGCTGCTAAACCCTTTCACATTTTTAATTAGATCCACACACCCATGTCTTTGAGCTATCATAAATATACAGATGACATAGAGAGCATTATTTGGGGTAAGGAAAAAAAAAAAAAAAGGAAGAAAACTGTACTGTGCTATCTCTTACCTTATTAAAATAATTTACCTACAGCTAGTCTTTGGAACTGAGGCAGGGGGAAAGGGGGTTGTGACATTTAACACAGATAAAAGTCTCTCTCTGACTACAGTTAAATTCGCCCTGCACATTGAAATTGCAGGGTCCTGAGATGACTGACACTCCTACTTAGTTGCAATAGCATCGCCAGAAGAGGGCATTATTGGCAGTAACTCCAGTGTGTAATTTCCCAGAAGCGCTATACATTCAAGCTCTAAGTATTCTTAAGTGTGCATCTTGCTATGTTGTTGTTGTTAAAACTATTTGGTTTTGTTGTTGTTTGTGTGTGTGTGTGTTTTCCCTTGCTCTGTTGTTACTCTTTTCTAAGTACACCTTGATATATTCAAAATCCTTTTATCTATTTTTTATTAATTTCCACAAAGACATTTTCCTAGTTTGGTTCTTCCTAACCTTTCTTTCTTCCTAGCTGTCCTGTTCTGCTCTCTCCTTCAAAGTAATGAGGAGAGTTGGTAGGCTGCTTAATTTATTTCATTATTATTTTTATTATTAACTATTACACAAAACAATTCCTCTGCCACCCATCACTTTTTTCCATCTGACATTGTTGTGATCTACAGCAATAAAGACATATATCACATACATTACATACTGGCAATTGACATCATCATACAGGACTGTCTGGTGCATAGGGTTAAAAGATCTCAGATTTTGTCCAGGGACAGTGACACTCAGAGTACTGCACCTTGCCTCCTTTGTTGTAAAGTCTTAACATTTTTTCAGAATAGAAACTGTAGCTGTATCATCAACCTGCAGCATGAAAACAAAGGATCTTTGCAACTGGCCCTTAAGGGCTAGGGTTTTCTTCTTGTATTTCTCCTAATTTTAAAGAAAATCTAATAAGGAAACAAAATCCTTGAAATGCTGTAGGGGGGGGAAAGGAATCACATGTTGTCCTGCCTGCAAGCACAAATTTTATAAATAGACACTACAGCAAACATCAAAGAAATTGCCGTGCAGAGAAACCAACAGATCATGTATATTTTACATTGCCCATTTATTCCAAACTGTGTTAGCCACACACTGCCAGTTAACTCTGAATGTGTAAACCACAGTCCCTCCATTCTGGATATTCAGAAAATCCTTTGCATCATCCTCCCTGTTTTCTTCTGTAAAAGTTAAACTTGGCCATATCTTATTTCTCCCATTTTTCCCCTCTGTATTTCACCACAAACTGAGAAGTGTGGAGTGACACAGTCCTTTTGTATGGTTGTGAGCTCATGCCAGGTCTGCGGTACGCATTTCAACACATAAGATCCATGACAATTACCAACAAAATTGCTATAAACTGTCATATTCCCAGAACTCTTATATCTCCCACCATATGAAATCTGCTTTGTACCAAATAGCTGAACACATAGGAAGTATTTCTTACAGATGGGAGTAGGAACAGGGTCTAAGCAGTAGGTTGGACCTTGGGCAATGCAGAGCCAATTCTAGTTGAAACAGTTCTCTCTTCAGAATATAGGGGAAATGTTCAGCTTTGACCTTTCTTGGTCTAATCTTTTCTTTATTCCTTCTTATGTCCACTGATGCTCCACAGGGCAGCCAAAGGGAAAGGAAGCATCCCAGTGTCTCTCCAGAAATTCTGGGTCTCACTTGTTAAGAGATATTTCATTGATATATTGAATTAGGGTTGGACTGAGCCTCTACAGACCTTCATACTATAGGTCTGTTGTCTGATGGGTAAGACATAAGTCATTGTGTGTGGGATTTTTTTTACATTTGAAAAATATTTAGCAAAATAAGACTGAATTATCCTGTTTTGGGCTACCAGCATACAAGTGAATGAATGAATGAATAAATAAATAAATAAATGAATAAAAATAATAGATTCCCAGTCCTTTTGTCAGTGTTGCTGTTGATAGTAATAAGACACCCTCCTTAGAGGCAGACTCTGCAAGAGCAAAATTTTTACAAAAAGAACCTGCCCAGAAAGTCAACCCCAGTTATTTCATCAAACTAGCCACATGCCAGAAGTATAGACACAGCAGTAACATCTGCTAATAATACTGCTAATAATTCTATTTATCATTATTAGCTGTGCTATAAAACATAAAAGAGCTTTATTTGATAATTATTTTTTTTTAATATCTTCAACTGTGTGAGTTTATCAGGATTAGCTATGCAAGTTTCAACGTAATTAATACAAGTGATCTTGTACCTCAGTTACATGTATCTTAACTGGAAGAAGACATTTGAGCAGATATGTATTCTTTAATAAAGTTTAGGCTTTAATTTATGAGATGTTCAGAAGAAGGAGTGGTGCCTTTCTTGTTCCCTCTCTTTCTTCCTTATTTTCCTCTGGAGTTACCTATCTTGATACTAACCAGCCCCAAGCACGTTTAGTGTAACTGTCCAATGGAGGTAAATACCTGTGCTGATTCATTAAAATTCTTGTTCAGATCTGATCAGAACCCGGATGTCAAATCTGCGGTCTGCCCATGCAGGCTTACCCACACCAGCTTCTTTCACACTTGCCAAGTTACCAGGCCTCTGGCTATTAACAGTTTGGTTCACAGAATTCAGCAGAAAAAATGGACAAGTGGAAATCAAGGATGGAAAACCCTGCTTAGATCATCTACCTCATCTACATGTCACTGCTGGAAACTTTCCCAAATTTACAGACTTTGCTGTCATCAGTACTAAAAGAGGTTTCTGTGTACTGTCTTTGATGCATCTGATCCGTGTGGCAAGCTGTTAAGGAAGATGGGGTAGATGGGTGTGATTTTGTCCTTTCCAGAATGAGTCATGCCTCAGTGGTTACGGAAAGATCTAAACTGGAGTTCATGTATGGAGGTGAGAATATTTCCATCGACTTCATTGAGTCTTGGGTCAGCCTTATACAGTTGTACCTATGAGGCTTGGAGAATGGACAGAGTTAGTGCATATCTGGCCATAAAGCATTGTCTTCAAAGTGGATGTGAAACGTGACCTGCTAGTACCCAAGCACAACCCAGTTTCACGGCTCATCCTTTCTGGCACTTAAATGAAAGACAAGAGAAATCAGACCAAAAAGGAGTTTATGGCTTCGCAATTCCATACATCTGGCTTAGAAGTGCTTTACATTTACTCAACCACCAATTAGTCCTTCTTGGACTCTGTTACTCTCCAAAATAGCTGAAGGACAAACAGCCTTGGCACATTCCAGTCCACTATCCTTACACCAAAACTAGGGAGACAGCCATTACACCAAGCCTTACAATGGCTGTAGCCAGCAAAAAGCAATGAGTGCAATGTCCCTTTACACAGCAGAAGCACAGAGATGGTGCCTGAGAGCCATTACCAGGCACAGTTTGGTCCACCTACACTGGAGATGTCATGTTTCTGATCTGACAAACTGTGCAATTGCAAATGTAACTCTTATCAATCCCCAAACTTTTCTTGGATGGACATACTCATTGCAATGCCATGCAAAACTGCAGGAAATAATTTTTTGGCTCTGAAAAACTTTGTTCAATCATGTTTATTTCCCTGTGCTGCTCCACCTAAAGAGGCATGTCCAGGAAGTATTTATTTTAAAATAAGTAAAGAAGCAGCTTTCATAGTCTCTTTCATCTTTTAATGAGACACAAAAAATACACTACTTTAAATCAACAGCACTGAATCCAATTAAAGTATATGAGGAATGATATCTGTTTTACTGTCAGACTTTACAGATGCATAGTGTCTTACAGACAAGAATTCCTATACACTTGCCTGTCAAAATAAAATAAATATTAACTTTTTTTTCTGTTGTTATTTAAAAACAAACAAACATTTTTTTAATTGCTAACGTATATTCATATTGTCCTCATTTCTGTCATCAAAATAGTTCTAAACAGCGTTATTTTAGCAAGCAAATTTAGTATGGTTATAAATAAAGTGATTACGTTAGCAGCTGTAAAATTTTCCAGTATACATTGCTACTATTTCTCCAGTAAGGATTCAAAACACACCATTTCATGCATTACATGCTATAGGCATGTGGTAGTTAGAGGTTAGGAAGACTACTTCATAAACAAGCTTTAACCAAATTAAAAGCTAAACTTGCTCCTGCAGAAGTCACAATAATAAAACTCTTTTTGACATTTGCTTGTGTTGTAGGACTGGACTTGCAGCAATAAATTCTTTAAAACAGACATAAGTTCATCCAAGCAACACCCCCACTCAGCCCCCCTATCTTTCCCCACCAGTCCCTACCAAAGACAAAAAGCTGTGGAAGTTTCTTGCTATAGGCCTATGATTTTGAAAATACAGCCTGTGACAGTGCTTCCCCCCATTCTGAAGTATTGCAAAATATTTATTTGATGTGCCTTTTTTTTTGAGTAAAACTGGGAATTTCTAATTTTCAGTGCACTTGAGGCTGAGAGGGAAAAATCCCAAATTCCATTGCAGTCACTGGGAATTTTGTTTCTGACTTCAGAGGGGCCAAGGTTTCAGACTCAATAGGCTTTTATTCATAGATCGCAGTATCTCCTCAGACGACATTACACTGGGAACTTTTATTTATGTTTATTCCCTTTCTTCTCCCCTTGCCTTGTTTCATACCCTTCTTTTTAGTTGAGTTTAGAAAAGCGTGTGAGAGAGGAGACACTGAGGACAGGGACTGGGGGTTCAGAGATCAGAGCATCTGATCCCTTCACCACAAATACATCTGTGGATGAAATCTAGCAGAGTTCAAAGGAAGCCTGACAGGACAAGCTTAGTTCAGCCTGTCTCAGCCTTTTCTCCATTAGAACAGCTTTTTTTTTTTTTTCAGGTACCTCAGCTGTCAGTCCCAGGTCCTATAAACCTAAATAGTTGCTGAGCACACACCTATGCTCCTATACAGACACCACTGGCTGTGTAATTTGTTGTCAAAACATGAGAGCAGAAATCTGCAAACTAATCACTGAAACAACTATACATTTCAAATTTAGCCTCTTTTCCACCAACAAGCAGAAATAACATCCCATCCAACTTCCATCCTGGAGGTACTAATTCTGCCAGCTCAACTTCCTAAGATTTCCCTTCAGCCACAAACCACAGCACCCTGAAACCAATAGGAACCTTTCCTGCTCTGAATGCTGTTTCATAAAGGGCAACTGCAAGTCTTTTCCCCACCGCACCCGGAGCAAGATTCCCTTATTTATGAAATGCCCATAACAAGGGAAGATGTTTTCATTCCTTCCTTCCCTGGCAAGGTCCCAGGTGCAAGCAGCAACTTGCACGGGAAAGCTGATACATAATCTGCTGAGCCTGACTCCAGCATTCTTCGCTTGTCACATGACAGATAGGTACTTGGTCAAAATCTCTCTGAAAATGCTGCAGTCCCTCCAGTATAAAGTCAGCCTGCTTTTGTAGGGAAAAGCTTGATCTGTCTGTCACTCCCTCATCTATTTGCCTTGAACAGCCTCTAGACATTTACTGTATTAATGACGTCCCTTTTTTCTTCATTTCTACTCAACATTGTCATCCCTAAACATAGAAAAATTGTCATTTAGCGGCACTTTCTCAGAAAAAAGCTAAGAAAAATTTTCTACTGAAATTAGGCACAATGTGTGCAGTTTTCTTAGAAACTGTGTTCTGGCTGTATCTAAGAAACACTAAGAACCCTCCTGTAATCCAAGATGATTCTGACTTGAGAGCAAAGCACAAGGTGAGACCAAGTTTGTGCAGTTTGAGATTTCAGCATGGGCATTTTGCCTAACTCAGAGCTGTCCTATTTATCTGTTGCCTTCTTAAGAAATCACATGCACAGTTATGTACTCTTATTTGAATCTGAAATACCATGCACCATGTTTTGTCTCTCACTCTTCCATTTTCTGCATCTGTCTGAGGTCTGGCCTCCTTTGTTTAGCTTCAGTACTCAGGTTTGCAACCTGGCCAAGAAAGAACTGGCCTCCAGGCCTTCTTTTTACTGAACTCCTTTGTGATCCACTTCACTTCTCTGCTTCCAGTCTCACTCCTTACATGCAAACACCATTTCTTTAACTCTATGTTGGGCTGATGCATTCAGATTGGATATTGGTGGACAAAGTAAAACAGCTGCTGTAAATCATCAGAGTACCTTTATTGCAGGATTAGCACCATTGATGTTAAGGGGATTATTGAATAAGATAATGTTCTATTTGGGTTAGTGTCCTAAAGAGGAGGAGCCACGTTCATGCCTCTCATCTGGTTTGTATGTGTGAAAATTAAATAAATAAATAATAATAAAAAGGTAGACATACTGTTATTTCGGTGTGGGAAACCCATCCAGGAATTTCATTAGGTTCTTGTCCAGATAAAGAAAGTCACTGGGAATATACAATGTCATGTAGAAACACAAACAACCAAACACAATATATATATATATATATATTTTTTTTTTTCTCAAAGGTCAATAATTACTTCACTGGACATTTCAGTGTCAGTTTGTTTTGGAAAAAGTGCTTGTACCTCTGACCCAGTTGAATAGCAGTGGTGTTACTTTGACATCAAGCGAGATGCAGCATTGTATGTGTCTGATTTGGTGCAGAGGCAACAGTAGTGATGCCATGATTTCAGCTGCAATTATAGGAAGGCTATACTTTTCATGATTTACACAACTCATTAGTAATCAAGGTGCAGAGCCACTAGTGAACGTGTTGGACAGTCACCTCCATAGTGAATTTGCGTAAGCACAGAATAGATCAGCCTGGTGGTTTTCAGTGCTGCAAACCAGTGCTACCTGAAATGTGCCAGCTTCTGGCATGACTTCAGTATTACTGCCCACTGAGAGAGGTATGTTGCTGAGACAAGTGTGGATGGGAAGTGAGAGGATAATGATGTTGACCTGTTTTAAGGAATCCTTTCAGGAGCTATACTGGTTTCATGGGAAGTGTGTTTCTCCCAGGATAAAAGCTGCTGCCACATTAGCTAATAAAAGGAGGAGTATTACTTGATGATGGATATGTGAAAATGACACACCAAAACAAACCAGCACACCCCATTTCTCCTCTAGGGGAGAGAATGGAAGAACAAACTACTTGTGACAATGTCAGTCATGTTGCTTAATGCACTGTTCTGGGACATCCAGATACTATAGTGATGTGGACAACATAAAACCTGTTTGGAGCTGCATAACAGAGTGGTAAAATGGTGAAAACCTGAAAGTAATGGTCCAGGCTTTTAGAAGAAGTCAATCAAGAACCAGAAAAACTGTATGTGAGCTTTTTGGCATAATAATTTTTAATTCCTTACTGATCTAAGAGTATGTTAGAGGAGGCCCCTATGTGGCTTCTATAAATAAATAAATAAATAAATCGTGGAAACTGAAGGAATTTGTCAATAATTATTCTTGAATTGTTCCACTCTGAAAGTTGGAAAAAAAATACAATTTTTGTCAAAAACATTCCATTGCAATATTTTCTAAATGAAAACTTAAATAGACTATATAGTGATATTTTTCTGGTTTGGGATCGTAATAATTTTAAATTAAAAAGGATAAAAAATTTAAAAAGGAAAAATAAAAACAAAATTATTCTCAAATTGTTGAAGGAAAAGTTTTGATAGACACATCTGATCTTTTCCATATAAATTATTTAGAATGCTCTATATTTCTATTTTTATTCTTTATTTAGTTTTATTTTTATCTCAAAAGCTATCACATCTTAGGAAAATTATTTTGTATCCTACTTTGCTCCAGACTCATAGAATGCCACCATAAAGATGACTATGTGGGTTCTAGACTGTTCGAGGTCTTTTCTACAGAACAGTCCTCTCCAAACCTCTTTTGATCTGTTACAGCAGTGTGCTGCATTTAAAATTAACCTGAATGTCTAACAGTTCAATCTGGATCAGGCTTTGGACAGTAGACTATAGAAACAAAAGACTAAACCAAAATTATGTTTCAGGACCTCTGCAATCATAAGAATTACCTAAAAAGTCCCTCTGCTTTTAATAAGAAAAATAGGTACACATGTATGTATTGTATTTGTACAGTGATATTTAAAATTTGTGGAAGCATTATCATGAAACAGAAGACAAACAATATTAGACACTAAAACTTGACCATTTCTGAAGTAGAAAATCACAAAAATAAACTTGGACAAGGTTCAGTTCATATGTAAAGTCAATGGCATATTGTTTTATAAGTGTTTAATCTTGTTCTTTCATCTTGTTTTTCTACTCCACAAACTCAAACCATGAATGGGAAATAAGAGACAAGAATGCATACCACCAAATGGTAAAGAAAGGCAATAAATAACTGAGTACACATATCCAGGTGCCTATGTGATTTAAACTCTCCTAAGTTTTCTGGAAGGAAACAATTGCTTTAAGTTCTTTTAGAACTTAGTACATGAGTTTCTAGGTACAAAAAAAAAAAAAAAAAAAAAAAAAAAAAAGTGAAAGTGAAGGAAAATTTGGATATTTTCTTTAAAACAACGTCTGCATTCCTTTCAATACAAAAAAATCCAAAGGAAAATTTTTAAGGAACCAAGCTTGAAGATTAGATTAGACTTTAAATTTTAAAGGTCACCTCTCAGACCATACATTATCTATTTAATACACACATTAAATGTATCACTCCTGATAGTATTTATAAACCCCTTCTCTACTTTACTTCTATCATCTTATTTTGGGCCCGTGGCTTTTCCCAGACTACAGTCCTCCACTAAAGGCAAATAAAAAATGCTTGTGAAGCTGAAAATGTCTATTCAGCCACCTTCAGCCTTATATGAACCTTTCAGCAATTTACTGGAAGAATAGAGCCACGCAATCTTTAAAGCATCTTAATTGTTCTCTGAGTGTAATAGAACCCTTGGGAGATGTGACCCTACTTTGGCTGTAAATCACACTTGATTCTATGGGCTGTGCTGTTCCTCCCTATCTATGGAACATATATGGCAGTAAAGTAGACTATTAAATCACAGACACATTTATTTTTCAAACAGACCTTATAAGTTCCTGGCTTTACCATTTTTTTTCCCCCAAAGAAAGGTAGGAAATGGATATGAAAATGGCAGGGGAACAAATGGTTGCCTGAGAATGAAAAAGGGTGTGAGAAAACAGTAATTAATCTGCAACGACTCTTGCCATTTTTTCTAACAAGCCCTAGTCAATCAATCTTCTTCCAATCTGTCTACCATTGCCCTTTTACCACCAGTATATCATCTATTCGCCCACAAACTCATTTGCCAGTTGTCTCCATTCCTTTCCTGAATTAAAACTCTGCCAGTCTGAAATGGTTCAAAATCTCCCTCCAAGTTATGCCAAACAACTTCTCAGAAACCTTCAGCACACACCTATCCTCTAGGCTGAGAACCATTTTTCTCCTTGTTTAACCTTGCCAGAGTTGAGCACCACACCCTTGGCTACGGTCCCACGTTGTAACCACCTTCTCAGCTTCCAAGACAAAGCACACAGACATACTGTCCTTTGATACAAACAACTAACGCTTGGACTCAGATTTTTTTTTTTCCTTTTATGTGACAGCTTCCACTTACCTTAGCAGAATTTATACATTGTCAGCCCATAACAATCCTGTTGTGTTCAAACACAAGAAGCTTTTCTACCATGAAAGTGGCCAAACATTGGAAGAAAAAAAATATCCCACCAGTGTCTTTATCCTTGGAGATATACAAAACCCAACTGGACAAAGTCCTTGGTGACCCTGCTGTGAGCATGGGGGTTGGAACAGCCGTTCTCTAGAGATCCTTTTCAACCTTTCCGTTATTTTGGATTCTCAAGGTGACCTTTTTGTTTAGTGCTTATTCTAGGGCAAGCAAACTGACAGTGTGGACAAATCATGGCACTACATATGTTCTCCATCTTTTCCACTGTTACTGTGGTAGTCAGAAACAACCAATAAAAGAGAAAGATTTTATTTTATTTATTTATTTATTTTCTGTAAAGACAATTGATATTGAATGCTGAAATGGAAGATGAAGTTTGAAGGAGGTAAGAAAACAAATGTAAACACAAGCTTCTGAGCTACGGCAGAACTACTGGTTTCTGAGACCGACCAGCTCACAGTTTTGAGATCTACCCTACAGCATGTACTGGGAGTAAGCTGAGATTCCCACTGTTTGGTATGCAGCTGACTCACTGAGGCACTGTAGCACATTGAGTAGTATAACAACATCCCAAGGTCTGATCACCTCCTAAGGTGCCTCCTCTTTCACTAACTCCAAAGGGAATCTGAGGTAAATGGATTCAATCCCTAACATAGTTGTCTCCTTTAAGTGCCTACAGGCACTTGTGTAATGTGGACTGATAGGTGGCACAAATCCTCCTAAAGCTGCCTTAGGGTGCTAAACCGCCACACCACACAAATTCAAGACTCGCTTTAACGCTGCAAGTCTGGCATCCCATTTGAGGAAAACACTATTCCCATTACAGACTCAAAACCAGGTGGGTTATATGGCATTAAAAAGTTTTGTTTTCTGCAAGGAAAGCAGAAGGGTGGGAGATGCAAAATAAGTACTGGAGAATCATAAAGCACCCACCTGGGTTTCCTTAGCAAAGATTAAATGCCAGAGATTCAGCCAACACTAAGAACAACTACACAGCAGTATGCCTTCAGTTCCCTTGAAAGCTGAGTACAGTCTGTTAGTACTTTAATATAAGAATTAATTGAAGAAAATTGAGAAACTAACTCAGATTTGACCTCTGGGTATTCTCTCTCAGTAAGTCCAGTTTAGCCCAAAGGCACATAAACTAAGGAAAATTATTAACCCACTAGATGCTGGCTGAACGTGCCAGTTGAGAAAGAAAGATCCTACGGTTTTAAGGCAGTTTATTTTAGTCCTAAGAAGCAATGTATCTTGCTTCCCAGGAAGACAATGCTGTTCTGTGACATGTGGTTACAGTACAGATGGAGTGCTGGTTGATTGCATAATGGTCTGGTGTTGGAGAATTCAAACGCGAGCTGTCTTCATAGATTGGAAGCACCTTTCTTGCACTATTTCCACGTTTGTTGTCACTCATAATATTTGAGGGAATGCTTCATGAACCAATAATGCAGCTGCTGTGAAAATGTTCCACAGGAGCTGTCAACCATCCTATTAGCACACTTACTGACACTGGCCACAGCTGACTCTCTTTAAACATGCCAGTCTTAAAGTAAAAATAGTTTTATTGAAGGATGTACTTGGCACTTTTCAATATTAAAATACTAAATAAATAATGGCATGTTTTCCTTTAAAAATTTAAAATGTAACTGTATCTATCTGGACTCAGTTTGCAGACATGCATTAATTCATTTAGATACAGCATTTGAAAATCTGACTCTCAACTTTCCAGTAATGTACATCTCCTAATGAATAAGGAATTATCACATTCCATATTTTCAGTCACTAATGAGCATTAAAGGCACTATACATATACCACAGTAAATGTAAAATCAGGTGTTTTTTTTCCCAGAAATTTGGGCTTATTTCTGCCATGTCAATTGTTCCCCAGAATACAGAGTAATGCAGTGCCTAAGACAAACTGTTCTGCATATGAGCCTAAACATAAAGAAGTTTAACCACTTTAAAGAATGCAGCTTCCTGAGGAACTTTTGAAATTATTGTGGGTCCCTAGTGTAATCTGTCTCCCTTTCCTGGTGTTTTGTTATCTCAAATATTATCTAAATGTAACATTATGTAAACTGTCTTTATTAATAAGCTACTTGAAAAAGAATAGACTTCCATTCTGAAGACAAAGCTAATTGTGACCAGTCTTAGAAGAGAGGATGGGAACTTATAGGCCACTCATCAAGTGATTTCTGTTTCCTGAACTCACCACTCTTACCCTTTCCATTGCTCATCCATTATTCCAAAGGTGTGATTCTGTCATGGAAGGTCATACTCATTGCAGGAAAAGCTGTCTTTAATCAAGCTCATCTTCTGCCAGTTGAAAGCTTTGAATAATCAGGCTGCAGTAAAATATTTTTCAAAATCTGAATATTCTTACGGTATTAAGAATTGTCAGACAAACAACAACAACAAAAAAATAATGCAATGCTGTTGCAAAGAGGTTTTCTGTGGTGTCTACCCTGTGTAGGGCACAAAAGATAATTCTTTGATTATAGTTTGGATTGGTGGTGCTTCTCAAGCTTTGGGAGTACACAGGCAGACTGAAGAGATTTTTACCCATGAAGAAAGTTAAAGTGACGTGTTTGCTTAGGTAAGAGAGAGCATAAGGGAATATAATGCATTTGTTCTATTCCTTACTACAGCTAGCTTCAGTTCCTAGTTTAAAGCAACAACAAGACATTGTGATTTATAGGGCATGTCCCACCTAAGACAGCTTCTACTACCCCCTACCCCAGCTTCTGGAAATGCCAGCTACTAGACTGTCCTTTTCCTGTGCTTAACAACAGCAATGGTAGCAGCATCCTTGATGCTACTTTGAGCTTCTCTCAACCTACATTAACTGTGGCTCCCCAAACTAGAGACAGGAAAGAAGCAAGCAGATGCTTTTTGCTACAGCAAAGATGTGGGCTGAATATCAGGAGAAAACCTCCAACCTGACAAACTTCAATCTGCTGGTATACCATTGATGGTTACTGATGGTTTAGAAACATCCTTACTGGGAGGTCTTTCAGAATAAAACACAGTATCTGTTAGGAATGGTATAGATACAGCGGACTTTACTTCACCTGTGATTTTGAACAGGGCAATCTAGAATCACTAGTGCTTGAGCTCTGTATTTCAGTAGTGATTTTGCAATCCTGACTCCAGATGAAAGCTGAAAATGATTTTTTTTGTTGTTGTTAAAAAATAAATTAACCAATTCATCTTTCCAGATGAAGTGTTTTATTTTCAACATGTAAAGTGCTCATTTAATCTTGATGTGAAATAAATCTAAAATTCTCATTTATCTAAACATACATTTTGGGAACCTACAATTTCTCTATTTGAAAATATGGAATTTGGGAAAATAAACATTCCAAAATATAGAATTTTAATGGATTTAATGAGAATGTTGTGTATTTTTTTTAATCTAGTATTCATATGACCTACTCCTATGAACGCAGGCAGAGGTCCTGAACTCACAGATTGCTGAGGCCTCTAAGCAGCAATTGCTGAGGCCTCTAAGGTGAAGAATCTGAATTTGAACCTTTAACCTGACCACAGTGATGTGCTTTTTAGCAAGCATCTCCTTTTTCCAAAAACATCACTAACATCTTGTCTAAATTTAGCTTGAGCCAGAGACTGTTCATGTAAACACTGGTCTCATTTAGACAATGGGACAGTGAGAAGATAAGGATGTTACTGTAAGCAGTAAACATCCATAGGTACACCAAATAGTTCTCTGGCTGGAGAGAATTCAAGTATTTAAATAATACCTCCCAGTGCTCCCAAATTATTTTGTAAACTATAGATATCATACCACTAAGATGAAGCTCCTTTTTTCAGCCTTGATGAGCTTATGAAGTGTATCATGAAATGTTGCCACCAACTTTTACAGAGAGCATGATCTTTATAAGACCTTCTCTGTCTCTAAAGGATGAAGAAATGATGTGGTCTTAGTTGGACTTAAACAAATAGATATTACCAGTTTGGAAGCTTGGATCACAACTTACTAAACACCATCTTGAGAATTCCAGATATTTAAAGATGGCCCACCACTCCCCCTAGCCCCCACTTCCTTGCATCCTGAGTAATGGTGGAAACAGACTCCATTTTCACATCTCCATTTTCCAACACGTGTATATGTTAAGTCAGGTCAGGTGAGGTCATTGGTCTTTGATCTACATATTTCTTCATTCTTGTTTGAAACCACGCAACATTTTTCACATTCACATGACTCATGATAGTGAAAGCAGCAACTGTCTGTTCCGCTTCCTAACTAATAAGTTCTGTTCAGACTGGGAGGAAAAAACAGCTTTATAATAATACAGAATTTTCTGCTAGAAAGCCAAGCACTAATAACTTTATGCTGTGCCCTTGTCTTCCATCTTATTCCAATAATATTTACAGACCACCTGTATTTTCCCTTTGACTGATTTTACCCATCTTCTTTTCTGTGTAAGAGCAAGGAGCAGAACTTTGCTACCTTTGTGATTATTAGCAGCCCTGGGTTCATACTGATTAGTCCCAGTGGCATAGGATTAATGAGTTAAGTGTGCTTATTCAATTAAGCCACCTCTTTCTTTTAGCTCACATAAATTTCAACCTGATCGCTTCAAAATTTCCTTTGGCACTATCCAGTAATAGAATAAATTGAATAAACTGAATCAAAAGAAAAATGAATGCCTTCTTGGTTCTTAAGTGTGTGTGTACTTGATTTGCTCTCAATAACATAAATGGATGGAAATCTCAGTAGAGGTATTCTGATCAGTTGATACACAGTTTACATCATGGAATATAGGCAAACTGGAATCCTCCTGGGTCCTAACAAACCTAATGCTTGGAAATATTTGGCACTATTTTGAATTTTAGGTTGTTTTTGGTGAAAGTTACTCAGTTATCTATTTTTCTCAAAATTCCCTCAGACTACACTGTTCTTACATCAACCACTTCAGTGCATTAACTTGAACAGAGGATGAATGAACCGCTTCACTTGTAATAGCAGAGCACCTTTTCTAACACAGCTGCAGAATATAGCAATTTATTTTCTTCAAAGATGTGTTTCTGGAACTGTAAAACAGTCCTGGATATCACACTGCAGCATGAGAGACCTACTGATGGCTATGGTTAAGGCAACACAGGACGAAGTGGAACAGTACACGAGAATCTTTTCATCTGTAAATAAGATGTTGAAAGAAAAGCCACTGGATCCTGATCCATACTTATATGCAATGAGCATCTGACATACTAAGAAGGTATTTGATTTTGAACGCTGATTATCACTGAAAAGCATCACATTTGAATCTCTCTGATTAAATGGAGGACTTTCATAATGGTATTACTAATTACATTTGTATACACACTGACTGCCCTTAAAAACACCCTCTTAAGGTAAGATTCATCTCATCTAACATTAATCATTTAAAAATTAAGCATATAGTCTAAGCCAATTATCTCAGCTGCCTCTGTAGTCAGTGAAGAGAGACAGACACCCACCTCCAGAACATGATTCATCACACCAGTCTTACAAAGGGATGAATTTCTTGTTGATTTGTTCCACTTATATCATGATGTCATCAAACAGATGAAATGACTTCTGCCCTGAGTATAAATGAGAAACTGGATGAAGAAAATAAAAATCCACAAATGAACAAAATCTTTCTAGTAATGCCATATTGAACAGGTTTATAAAAATTGAATTAATATTATATTCATACATTTAGGTTATTACATATAATTATATTGTACTTAAAGATGAAGATCCTCTGTTTCTATTCAGTGGTACACAGAATGACCCAGACCTGAAGCAACAATAAAGATCCTACACAAAAACTTGAAACAAGCAAATAACTTAAACTATCCCTGCACAAGAATGATCTGAATCCATTTTCTTGTGGATGATTAATACCAAGATTCCTATTGGACTGCAGTGAATATACTTCTGAAAAGGCCTGAAATATTTTGCTGTTTCCTCTAACATCTGCAGGTAACTTACCAACTAAAACATACTCATTTTATTTAGAAGCTGTAGAAGACCTTGATCTTTCATGACTTTCTGCTATTGGGAATGTCACATAATGGCACATTTACTCAATTTTCTTCGGACACTGTACATAACTAGACTTCCTTCTGGACTGTGTTCTTCTTAATCATATGCCTTTAAATCAACCTTTAACTTGCCCTGGGGGACACTTAGAAAAACAATCTTTCACAGAAAGCATTTCAAAGAGAAAAAGAGAGCCACTGTGTCTGGTGAACACATAAAATATAAAATGTAAATTGAATTGCATTAAGGTTTTGCACAGAATAAACTCAAATTAAAATAGCCCTAGAGATCTCTTGCTTATTTGGCAGTTTAATCTGGCCTAGGATCCAGAACTGATTGCTGAACTATCTCCTAGAAACGTGATCTTCAAACTTCATCTTATTCACGGAGACCTTGGCAGCACAAACAGGCAGTACATCACTCCAGCTCTATCTCTGCTGCACTGGCCTCTGGTTCTGAATTACAGCATCTATCACATTCTGGCTTTTGCTTGCCAAGCTTTTAAAGGTGTGCTCTTGCTCACTGTACCTTATGAACAGCTTTCCCTTCCATCATTGGCCCTGCTTTTGAAGTTTACTGATATCGACTTATAAAATATTCTCTCTCTGCATGCCTACCCCCTCTGACTACTGCGTAACTGAGACATACATGCATATCGCAAGTGTCAAGTCCCAGTTTGAAAGTGCTTTCTCTTGCTCAGGCAGACTGTGGAAATTTCTGCCCATAAATATCTGAACCTCATATGCTTTTAAAACCAGACACAACATACATCCTTTGCTTAAGATCTATTTATAATTAATAACATGGCATAGACTGGCAGATTCTTCACTGAAAAGACTATAGACATAAACTCTATGTATATACGTATACATATAGATTTGGAGATATGCTCTATTTCTCTTTTCAGATTTAATACCATCATATATCATATTTGTTTTTAAACCATGCTTTGCTCTCTATTTTTATTTTATAATAAAAAGCTGAATTTTGCATGTTGACAAGAACTGGCCTCAGAGTTACATTTTCGCTTTTTAACAGCTTGATCATGAAAACAGCCTGTAACTTTCCACTGCCCTGATCCTGGTTGTGTTGCATATTATCCCCAAAAGCTGAAATGCTGAAATCAAATAATCTGTGGACAACTGACAAATTGTCCTTTTTTTTTTTTTTTTTTTTCCTAGAACACAATTTTATTTTTTTTTTGAAATAAAGTGCAATAAAGTATTTTATATATATTAGGCATTAAACTTACTTAAATGAGAGTAATTGGGAAGAGAAGGCCAGAAGAGTTCCAGGCCAGAGACAAAATGTTGTCAACACCATAGTCCACAAAGCATAGTAGTATCACTATAGTGATCCACTATACTCTTTTCCATTGATGTGCAACAATAAGCTGTGAGAGGCTGTGTTGATATTACTGTGTCTCGGTAAACTGGCCAATTCCCTCTTCTGGGGCATGCCCCAGGGTGTTCCAGCTCTGGGAAGTATTCAGAAGGGCCAGACTTCTCCCTCATATTCATTCCAAAGTAAACACATGGCACTACCTGTAGAAGTATTAGTGTGGATAGTGGGGAACCCTAGTGTGCAGTCTTCATTATATCAGATGGTAAGTCTAGATACAACCTGGGATATCTGAAACATAACAGCCTAGTCAATAAAGTTGGCAAGCTGTTCATGTCTATCTTGAGTAATGATTAACAAGGGACAAAAATTAACAAAATTGTGAAGCCTATAGTCTTGCATATACAATGAAAAAAAGTAGAGATATGGTATACCATAAATATTAGGCCACCTTGTGTGCTGTGTACAAGTTTAAGAATAAAGGTGTTTTTTGTTTGTTTTTAACTAATTGATATCTATAATGAATTTGATCATATTTAACTAAACTATTTGCCACCTTCCACTTTAATGGAAGGTGGCAAATAGTTTATGGAAAATCACTTTAATGTGATTTTGAGAAAGTACAAATACTGTACGTGGTGGGAGTTACTGGAGCAAACTGTTTGAAATGAACTCAAATAAAAAATAGGAGGATTAGTCAGAATCAGAAGAGAAAAGTTACTGTGACTCCAGTAAACCTTTTCTTTTAGCCAGGTGGGATATAAGTCTTTGAGTGCATATTTCAAGAAGGATCTCAGTTGCAAGACAGTCACATAACTCTGCTCTTTAACAAAGATATGTCTTTGTGTAAGTACTGTCTTTTTCTTTCATTAATAAATTAATTTATTGTGTATGCAGAATAATATTTTAGATATCATTTCTGACTGTTTTCAATATACAGTGATTCTCTAAAGAAATGAAAATTCCATTATTGGTAGTAGTGGGAGAAAATGCCAGTGGAGCATGCAAGAGGAGTCTACAGAACATTCTGAGGTCTGAGTGGAATACTCAGCTTCTGACTGAAAACCTAAGCATCTCCAAGACTCCTCTAAAAGAGAAAGGATGAAAGAAATAACTTTGGAACTTTCAGCAAGACAGAAAAAGAAGCATGTCTTCTATCATTGCCCTCTTTCAGAAGCCAACAGAAAGGCATCTGTGGAAGAACAGGATATATGAGGTCTTTAACAGCTGACTCTCTAAAGAGATGACAAATGAGGGAGCCTGGATCAATGTAATATTTCATGAAAAAAAAACACCCACAAAGCAAGTGGAACTGCAGACTGCTTCACCATTTGACTAAGGAAGGGGTATGAAATCATTTAGATGCAAAAAATAGACCTTTAAATTACACCAGTTGCCAAGAAGGGAAGTTTGTAACAGTCAGTTCACAGACAACACTGGGAGTTTATCCCACACTTTTGAAGTCAAAAATACTTTGAAATGAAGGGTTAAATTAAGTCCCTAAAGCATGGAAAGTGAGTTATGCCAGCTATTATATGCCCAATGAAACTACCTTTATACCCCCACACATTAGCTTGAGAGAAGTAGGGGAAAGTTTACTTTGTCACTGGAGAAATATTTTGCATTTTTATAGAGAGAAACGCCACTGAATTGCACTGGATTTTAAAGCTGGAAGTTGTCACATAAGTTCTGCTTTCTCATGCAGCCCCTTATTATAAGCTTTGGGGAGTAGGGAAAACTTTTGGCATCACTATTGCTATTATAAGCATCATTACTGCTACTTTTCTATTTTGACAGGACATTATGATATATTACCTCACTTTATCGCAGTTTATGTTATTATATAAATGCTACAAATGACAAAGTTTGGAGACCACAGGTATTCCTAGAAAGTGCCAAGCAAACTGTAAATCACATTAAGATAATCTGGGGACTCAAAAAGAATTGTATTGAATATCTTTGTGTGGCTCAAACATGTAATGGTACTTTTAGATCATTCACATGCTGTCTACAGCATCAAGCAATGGAGAGGAAGTAACATCTAAGGCAATGAATAAAGGAGACCTCACACCTTATTTTCTCCTCTATTACCTACTTATTTATTGTTTATTTATACCTTAGTAATAGCAAGAGGTTCCAGGCAGAGATCAACCCTGCATTTTACTTAATAATAATCCTTTCTCACTTAATTCAAATATAGGGTGAAAGACAACAGGTAGATATAATGTGAAAGGAGGAGAAGGAAGGTGACAGTGATGATTATTGCAGTAAACAGCAGTCACCAATTACCTAGTCATTGTTTAGGTTTCTTTGTAAAATACAGTACATCTGGAAAGCTGGTAAATGTTATCTTTAGATCTGTCTTTAGTTTCTGTAAATTGGCAGCATCCTTTACAGCTACTTGGAAAATGTTTTCCTCCCCAGTGGAGAAGTATAGAACACTTTCTATTTTGCTTGTACACACACAAAAAAAAGATTTATACATTTCAACATATTAGGGCCTGAAGTAGCCAAGCTCATCTGTCCTGATGTCCCATATATTTGAAGTAATATATTTTCTCTTAATTATCATTGCATTAATCCCAATAACCTATTTTAACTAATGCAGAGAATAATCCTGCTTCGATCCAGAGAAGTTAGTGAGTGAAGTGTCTATACCTTTGTTTGCTGTAATGGCTAACCACTCTGACTACTCAGTACTTGCCACGTTCATAGCTTATGTGGCTTTACTTGGTAGTTATTGGTTGCTGTTATGACCTACTGTGATAGATTAAAACATTCATTAGCAGCTTGAATAATCTTCCAGGAATAAAACTCATGTATCACAAGAAGTTCCTCACCAACATGCAAAAGAACTTCACGGTAAGGGTGACAGAGGACTGGAACAGGCTGCCCAGGGAGATTGTGGAGTCTCCTTCTCTGGAGGTATTCAAGGCCCTTCAGGACACCTACCTGGGCAGCCTGCTCCAGGGAACCTGCTTTGGCAGGGGGTTGGACCTGATGCTCTCTGGAGGTCCCTTCCAACCCCTACAATTCTGCCATTCTGTGAAATTCAGAGTGGTTCTGTCAACTTTTGGATAAAGAGTTTCTCAGTGCAAAACACATTTTTTCATCTTCATTATTATTATTATATGCGACTCCTAAGTTTTGGATGTCTTTTCCCACTGACATGGGGAAAAACATGGGGAAAACAGAATGCAGTGCTTCAGAATCCTTTTCCCTCCATTGTATTACACAGACACCCCTTATCCCATGCCCACTCCCTAGTTTGTTGTTTGACTACTAAGGAGTGACTTCATTTTATTTATTTATTCATTTTACCATGGCATCACAAGCATAATTTAATTTGCTTCCCAATTCTGACTTTTAAATCTCTTCGTAATAAACTAAACTAAGGATACTCAATTTTTCAGTGTTATATGTCCCTTGTTCCAGATTACAGCAGACTTCTCTATTTTAAAATTTATTTTGTTCAAATGAACGCGCTCTGTCCTCTCCTAATCATTACAGCAAACACTGCCACTTTTCTCAGCATTAGTTACTTTTATTTCCAGCTTATTGATAAGAATGTGAATAGCGTTGAGTTATAGACGTTGCCTTGAATTCATATTAGAAATCATTAGATAGTTTCATGTTAACAGCTACCCTGTTAGATCTATCAATACGCTTTTCTTAATATGTTCAATATATACACAATTTGCAGTGCATTGTGCTGTTTTAAGGAGCATCTTGTGGCACTATGATGTTTAGCAGATGTCTAGATGTGCTATGACAATCACATTGTTACCTTTGTCAGACCAGCTTCTAATTTCACAACAATATCTGGGTCATATTGGACAAGAGTTGTAGGTACTTTCCATTGGGTTTAGTTATTCAAACATTAAGAAAGCATACAAACAGCAAGAATAGAAGTGAGGTCTCCATGATGATACACATACAGAATGTCCCTTTGACAGTGTGAACTTAAAATGAACACAAGCTAGCTTGTTTTTGTAGGGAAGTCTTTATATATTTGAAGCTCAAATGCACAAAAAGAAACAAAAGGATAATGATTATGTGGCTAAACACTCCACAGTTGGCTGGGGGAGATGTCAGGAACTTCCTAGCGAGAGGGGAAGAACTGAAGCTGAAATTCTCAGAGGCTGATTTTCTTGGATTTTCTAAAAATATAGATGCTCTGTACTATATTTAAACATTTCAGATTAGTTGCCATAGTTCTCAGACTTTGGCATTTGTTTATCTAAAGAAGGTAGTTGCTGGGGAAGTAGAAATGCTTAAGAAAACTGTTTCTGCTGGTTTTGTATGCTTTACTATGGTCCTGCCATGAACAGATTCCAGCAGGGAAGTAACACTAGAGTATCAAGACTTAGGACCTGATTCAAGTTACAGTCCAGTCTAGTACAAAATTAATCAGTTGTACTTCACACTTCTACAGTCTTCTCTTGTCTGTAAAGATCACAATCCCATACTCTTTTCATTCATTTTTGCGTGTGAGGGGAGGAATCATGGAACTTTTCCAAGACCCCCTTCTGCATGCAGCTCCAGCAAATATCTCATGCATTCCTTGTTTTCTTCAGAACCAGGAGAAAAAGTCTTTCTATTGAAATGCTAATAGAGGAATAAACTGTATAATAAGACTGCATCCCCTTTGGGCCTACATGTAATTTACACATAAAATGAAGTTGCACATGGCCTTATTTCATAGCATATTTGTTTAATTATCCGTCTTAAAAAGCCTTTTTCAATTAATTTTCAATATTTAAAAAAGGAATAAAATTTCCGATTTATCCATGTACCTGATAATTAAGTATAGTTTGGAGAATAATTACATTATCTAATAGTATAATTTGTCCAGCTCTAATAACTGGCATTTTTCAACAGTTTTACTTGCTTTCTTGTTCTCCAACTACTCTAATTCAAAATAAGTTTATATTCTGCATATTCCAGTCATTCCCCAGTCATAACAAACACAGATCAGTTGACCAAAATGGCTCTGGCTTCCCTGAAAATAAATACTACTCTAGGACTTTGATATTCACATCAATATGGACAGAACCACGCTATCCTGAAACTCTCCGAGAGGTCTTTTTATACAGTTCTGGTGTATACCAGGATAAGTGAAAAAATAAAATAAAATAAAAAATGAGAGAAGACTGTAGAAGTGTGAAGTACAACTGATTAATTTTGTACTAGACTGGACTGTAACTTGTAACTATTAAGTTTTGTATCAGTTCTCATTGTCTTTGAGAAACATACTCACTGTCTGGCATAGTGTTGAATTCTGAAGAACTTTGTCCAAGAAAGCTGGAATATCCTTATGCAATTTTAATTGGAACAGGAATGGAAGAGAAATTCTAGAGAGCTAATTGTATGACAGGATTTGGAAAAAAATAAATAAATAAATAAAGTCCAATTATTTATCCTAGTAAGGTAAGAACCAAGAAAGATAGAGATATTTTCTGAATATGCATGGAGCTAAGGATTCGTATCAAACAGGAAGAAAAATTAAGCCAATGAGGTCCAAATAGCAACCTCTGGGTCAAAATCAGCCTGCCATTTTTTCCATTGAGGACACAATGAACAGTTGTTTGAGTAACAGATCTTCATGTATGTACAGTCATTTCCCTCCTTTCTCCATGTGAATGGTCTACAAGTGACCATTATGACTTTTTGGTGCAGTGAAGGAGCTGAGGAGGTGTCCACCCTGCAAGTACCACACCATGCAGTGTCCCAAGCTGCTGCCACCATTGCATCACTGTAGAGGGCAAAGCCCTGCTTCTGAGATCCAGTTTACTCATTTCTCAAAGCTCAAACAACCTGATTTGAGAAACACAAGAAACAAGATGAGTAAAACAAACAGCTTGGTGTTTCAGGGTAAACAAATATAATGACCTCATTAAGATGGCTGAACATTGCTAGTATCATAGCTAATATCAGCTGTTATTAGCAGAGAGTAGGCCAAAGCAAGAAACACTGGTTCAGCAACACATACACTAGAATTGGCACAATACAGAGAAGATTAGCATGGCACCTGAGCATGAATAAAACACAAGTTTGTGAAGCATTCCATATTTTTGATTCTATGTTGTGGCATTAAGGGACACTGTTTAGCGGTGGGACTCAATAGGTCAGGTTGGTGGTTGAACTTGATGATCCTGAAGACCTTTTCCAACATAGATCATTCTATAATTGTAACAAAAAAAGAACCCAGGATGTTTTCAGCTAATTCACAGCATGGAACAGCCTGTAGTGATGTGGATGCCACACCTCTGTGGGCTCCTCCACCATGCAGAAATACTAGAGTTGTTCTATAATCATAAGCCTAGTTGTTTGTGTACCGCTTACAGAATGTGCTAGAGTCACATACGTTTTGTCATTTAACAGATTTGGTACACAGCACACTGGAAGTCCCATGTAACTTTGCCTAGGGAAAGAATTTCCCACCTGTATGAGCAGCAAGATGCTACTTCTACAGCTGAGATAAAGGCAATAAGATGGAAAGCAATCACCCCATGCATTTTGCCACTCTCAGCACCAAGTGAGGGTTGATTTGTGCAATCAGTACATTAAGGGAAAAAATAATGAAAAACCATTAATCCAAATTTTCCTCAGTAAGTTTTTCCAATACTATTATTATTGCCAGTTCTAGTCTCTGTTGCTGACTCATGCTAGGAACGTAAGCAGGATAACTAGGTTTCAGGTCAAGCACTCATCAATTGCCTGACAAGGTAAAGAACACATTTTCTTCAAACTGTCAAGCATCTTAAAGCAAAGTTTAATTTCTCAGATAATGCTTCCACCCCCCCCAAAAAATACAATGCATTTCTCAGACTTTAGTCTCGATAGAGGAAATACTAACAAGTGTAAAAATAATAATAATAATAAAAAGAGAAACAACAACCTTACCAGCTTCTTTTAAGCCTTCCTCTACACTTTCTCCTGCTTCCCCTTATGATTCTGGTTTATATCACCTCACCCTGTAGTTAATCAGCCTGGTGCTGACAATTAGGCTTGTTAACTCTCTCCTTGCAAAAGGCATGCTCTCCAATTAGGCTGCCTGGAATACTGCAGGCAGACAGAAGAGAACAGAAGAGAAGGTGGCTGTTCCTGGTGCTATAGTCCCAACAGCATCTGCAGGAAGACCTGGCAGCAAAGGGTAGAGCTTTTAACCCTTGAGCTGCTAAGGCATTTTAACACACTGTACTGTAAAGAAACTCAGTTTGTGATTAAAACAGGATTTTGTTTGTTTGCTTGTTTAATAAAATATTAAAGATCCAGGCAGGCACAATGTAGGAGTCACAAAAGTACCTGTTCCAAGTTTAGTACTTAACTCACATTATTTACATAGGGTGTTAAATGCCAAAACAGCTTATTACAGGTAAACCATAATACAGTCTTGTTATATGTCATACATACAATTCCATCACAAGCTATTTACTGTCTTTCTTCGCATATTTACTGACCAAGATCTTAATTCTGATCACTACTGTTTTTTATTCAGTCAACAACTGATTTACCCTCTTGCACTGTGATGTCTCTGTGCTGAATGTTCCCAGTAAACTTGAGATATGCATTCTGGATTGCTTTTGTGTAGTACTGTAGTACCATAAAATATATGATGTTGATGTAGGCCTGGGGCAGAAACAGTTGTGAAAGTATCAGCAGCAGTCATGAGAGATAGTGGAGCATTATGTATTTAGGGCTGTGAATGGAGGCTGTTTCTGGGAAGTTTTTCATTGTCCATGGATAGTAGCTTACAGATGGGGCAAAGAATATGGACAGTCTGGGGCCGTGGCACTGAAACTGCTCTAACAGGTATGATTTTTGAATACCATAACATACTACACTGGATTAATTTTCATGCAATAATGCATGTATTTTGGCATATTACTAATAATGTAGTCAGTGGAAAGATATCCATTGTTGCTGACAGCATAAGAGTGGCTCTGTAGACAGAGTAGGTCATGAAGAGTGACTGGAGTTTTTATTTTAGCACTATATACTATATAGTTTTTCAGTGAAATGGCTAGGTTTCAAATGTTACCTGCCAAACACAGAATTGTTTAACTTCATTCTTGTGTTAGTAGCTGTACTGGAGTTAACAAGACTACTCCTCCTGTTGAAGGTCAGGCCTCTGACTAAGTATTTATAGCCTTATTAAAAACAAAAGAAATTCTGAAAAACAAATACCTATAAAAATCTGTATTATTGAAACTAGCCAAAGTTCAGCAATGTTTATTTTATTCCCTACTATACTTCCCACGTGCTATGCATCTGGGAGTCATTTATTATGGAAGTGTTTACGGAAGCTATTGATAACAGTAATGTACAAACATCAGTTGTTTTTCATGCTGCTGAAGACTTTATGGTTCACTTTCATAAAGACTTAACAGAAGCGCAGTGCTGAGGAGGCCAAAGTAGACACTCCTTAGCTTGGTTTGACGAGTTGAAGCTTCAGTGATTCTTCTGTGGAATATTAACTACAGTAACAATACCATTTTAAATGAATTAAAATTTAAAAACAGCTACTCAGTTGTCTCCCAGGGAACTAGTTTATAGTGATGTTTCATTTAAAATGATGTTAAAATCTTGACTTTTGTTAAAAGTAAAATATTAAGGACTGTTTTTGCTCTTACAGATATGCAGTGTTAAAAGTCCATCTAAATGAAATTGTTTTCATTCAGTCCCATAACAATTAAATTTCCTCCAAGAGCGACTCTACCTATTATAATAGAGCCTCTGTAATCCAGATTTATCCTTTAGGAATTGAAACCCTGTTGACAGGTTTCAGTGGACATTGTTTGCATACAACTTTTGACTTTGATAACACATAGTTAATACAGA
The DNA here is from genome assembly GCF_964035555.1 of Netta rufina. NCBI lineage: Eukaryota > Metazoa > Chordata > Aves > Anseriformes > Anatidae > Netta > Netta rufina. Next base: position 51,695,062 of record NC_140128.1, read on the forward strand.
ATGGAGAAGAATAGGCATATACCCCCTGGCATCAAACAAGAATGCATGACCCTTCTGTTTTTCAGACAGCCATTCCTAGCCAACTCCATCACAGATTGGCAGATCAATGCAAAGAGGACAGCACAGAAAGAAAGTAGCGTATACAAGGACGACAGAGAAGGTGGCAAAATGCAGAGAATACCAAGGGTATTGTGGAAGTTTAAAGCAAGACAAAGAACCCGAAGGTAGGGAGATGTGGAAAGAGCATTTTATAGAGCTGGTCAAAGATGTCACACTCAAATATCTATTTCTTGAGACAGTGGTGTTTTTGACAGAACAACAATTTTCATGGGAAGATTTGTCATTTGGGTGAACATTTTAGATTGCTGACATATTTCAACACATCAAACCACAAAGACTTGGGTGGCTGAAAATTATTATTATTTTTTTCCATGCATGACAACTTTTAGGAAAAAATATAATTCTTCAATGGGTCTTTTTATTGGAATAAAAGTTTATTCTCCCCCAAATAATTTATTTAGTATTCAGATAAAAACAGAAATGGGAAGGAACAAAAGATGGACAAAAAGGACAGAACTGGAAAGAAAAATATGAAAAAGAGAAGTGAGATGGAATATGTCTGGTTGAAATTTCACGCAAGGGAAATTGATAATGAAAAGAGAAAGCCTAAGGGGAGATATATTGTGAACAAAAAATAAGAAGGCAAGAAAATAAGATAAATAAATAAATAAATACAGGATGGTGGAAAAATATATGGGCAAAAAATCATCTTTCTTCTGCTCCCTGCTAATGGCACTAGAAGTTTCCATGTTTGCAGTTTGCCAAGAAACTCAGAATATCAACTAAGTTTGTTCACTGTTTTGCTTGAATTTATGCTTTTCTTAATGGAGTCATTTTTGAAATCAGTAGGAAGCATTAACAGATGTGTATAAAATGGCAAGGGACATGCAGGTGGTGCTCTATGGGTAACTGAAGTACAGTTATGGTGTAGTGTATGCCCCTTCTCCTGGGGGATGCGTGTTTTATCATAGCCTTCAAAGTTTTAGTCTGTACTGTAAAAGAAGGCATGGGAAGTCAGTTACAGAATTTGCAAGCTTGGGGGAATCCCAAAGGCGAGGATTTTTTTTTTTGTTTTACTCAAAAGTTGTAACTGCGCACCCAAACTTCCCCTACTTCACTGTGCTTTACCCCACTGTTCCTATGGTGCTGTCACTCTTCAGTGCCTTTCCCTTTTGTTTTCCTGAGAACCCTACTGCTATTTCATGTAAAACTCGTGTCCCTTTCAGCTCTCCTTTCTCTGTTCCAGCTCTCCTTTGCTAGCCCCATTCTGATCCCACCTTTGTGTTTTTCTGCAGTACTCAGAAACTCCTCAAAGCCACAGTTCGTAAGAGAGCCCAGAGAAGAAAGGCTACCCTGGGCTATGCATTTTCAGGCTTAAGCCCACTTTTTGTATCTGATCAGGATTTATTTTATCATGTCAATATGTTACAACAACACAATCCTTCCTATTGTCTGCTGAATAAACTAACTCAGACTAGTTTAAAAATGCAAGCCTAAACTCTGTGTTTATAGGGAATCCTATAACTTGCTTGCATTTTTTTTTTTTTTTTAAAGAGGAAATCATGTTGTTAACAGCCACAACGAAACAACGAATTTAAAAGATGAGGCTAAGCAATTCTTAGCTGGAAGCTTATGTTGTACACAGCAGCAAAACACAGACTACAACACAAGGGAGGAGCCACTGTAACTGGATTTTGCTGTGATCTCTAGATTTTCGATTGAAAGGATCATGTCTAAGGTTCTATGCTGGTTCTTTTCTCATAAGCTCTCAATACTTAGAAATCTTTTCTTCCACTCTTAATTTGCCTGGAGCAAGGCTTTTATCTAGACTTTTAGCCAAGAGGCACCTGCTGAAATATTCATTGGCAGAAATTGTGCCATGGGTGTTTTTCCCCATTTGTCCAGTTCTGTGTCATTAAAATAGGGCTGAGTGCAATGAAAATAGGATTTGACACAGAAGAATGGCATTCGCTCAAAAACTTTATATAATAGGCAATTAACCCTTTTGAGTGCAAGAATTTAAATACTAAAGACTGCTGAACAGTACTCTTTGTCAATGGCCCTTTTGCACCACTTCAAAATAGAATTGAATATTACAACTTCAATTTGTGGGAGAATCAAATGATAATCTGCAAGCTTTTTTTTTTTTTTTTTTTTTTTTGAGGATGATTTAAAGATTTTGCTGTTTGATTTTTTTTACTGATCTCTAACTGAAGATGATGGTCATTTGAGAAAATGCAAAGTTGAGAAAATGCCATGAAACCAGAGCCTTTAAAATTTTATAATGTGCACCTAAAGTCTGTCTATCCTTCTCTCCTTCCTTTTGTCCTACCTTCCTGCCTACCCTCCTGCCGTTTTTTTTTCCTAATACTTGGATAGTCATAAAAATGATTCAAATGACATTTTTGTTTTGGATTTAGGTCTGGGAATGGAAATGTCAGTTTTCAAAAATCTCAGAGGATAAAATTAAAACTGAATCAAAGAGGTACGTACAATTAAACCTGGGTTATTTTTGACCTTATAGAAAATGAACCTCGAAGTTCTCCAGTTAGCCTTGTTTTGAGTAGGGGTAAGGCTGGGTGAACTCTGAGGGTCTCTTCTGACCAAAATTATTCTGTGATTCTATTTTATGATTCTAATATGAGCAGATACTTAATTTACAGGAACAGAGGAGTAATTTTTAAAAACATAGTTTCAAATATAATCAGTTTTGTGGCAGCAGGTGGTACAACTCATCTTCAGTATGATATTACTTCACCCTGTGTTTGAGTGTCTAATCCTAGGCCTGATCTAATTGTCCTCACAAGAATGTAAATCCAATGACATACAAGTAAATTCCTTGTAGACATATTCGAAATGTCCTTGTGTGGTTGGATCCTGCTGTAATACAGACATGTAATACTTTAACAGTCTTTCTCTAAAGATCTCAAAGTACATGCTACACAGTCACAAATAAAACTGTGTAAAATTTGAAATGGAGAAATATTCATCGTCTCATATGTATCAGTATAAAAACAGACACAAAAATCAAGCAGGTTTCTCAAAGATTTTGCAACAACAGTAAATGGTATATTACTATTGTGCATCCACATGGTATATAGAGCATGCAACCAGTGGGTAGCAAAGGACGGGACAGTTTAATATACTATCCCTCTCTTTGCTTGACTATCACAACTCTGGGCTCCTTTAAACAGCATTATTTGCTTAGGAAAGCTGTATCAAAACTTTTACAACTGCAGTGCTGTGTCTTGCAACCCCACCCTTAGTCTTCTTCCCTTGCATTGGACAGACTTCCAGAAGGTAGGAGCAAAGAGAGCATGGAGGTGCCTCTGGACAGTTTAATGGCAGTTCTCTAGTATCTTTGAACACTTATTCCCTTTTCATGCTTCTTTATGCAAGAACAAGGGCATAGTCTATTCGGAAATAAAGATCTTAATTATTCGTGATTCATGAATAGTTACTGATTCATGAGTAAAATCATGAATCTACTAAAAATATCTTTATTTCCAGAGTTTTTGTTAGATGCATAGATTATGAGGGGAGTTACAAATAATGATCTGTAAATGTAAAGAAGTTTCAAAGTAAGTAGCCAAAATAATGTAAAGCATTTATATATTTATTATAGGACATAAGAAGAGAGGCAAATTCTTATTAGCCACACCCACTTAAAATCTGGATTTTCTCCACAGCTTCAAATGGACTTGCACTGATTTTGTGCTGGTGCAAGTGAGAATGGGACATCACTTTCTATTCAGTGATTATGCTGCAATGATAAAATGTGGCCTGAAGTGTGATTTTGCCTATCATCCTCCTCTCACCAACAGTTGATGGAGAACATTTTTTCCACAAATTTTATTTTAAAACTTGCTGAAATTTTTGCAGTGTCAGATCAGAATACAGCAATATTCCACTTTGGGTGTTCCAGTTAAAGTTTTCTGGTGGAAATGCATCACACAAGCCTAGCAAACAAAATCATAGTGCAAGCTCTTCTAGGACCTGGAACAGGAATTTTGGCAGTCTTTTTATCCCCACATAGAATAATGAGAGGTTATTAGGGAGAGTGAAGGCAGAATATTTTGCATGAAAGTTACTCAATGGAGGTAAATTTTGTTCTGTTAGAAATGCACATTTGATTCGGTTGCAGTTTATGAAAATTTTTAATGTGTATTTATATTTATCTTTATTCAGCAATCATTCTAACGTATGCTAAACAAGCAAACCAAACAACAAAAACAACAACAAAGTCTAAGTCCAATGAAAGAATTTAAATCTTATAGTTACACAATGTGATACTTAACTTGTTGGCATTTGGTTGATGGGAAGAAGTCTAGACTCTCATAAAAGAGAGTCTCTGTGTACCATTGATCTTTCCTAGATAATGTCTGGAGGGATATATTTCTAAAAGATGCAATCAGAATGCCCGAAGGTCTATATATTCTAGACACTTCCATGCTGGGTGCTAACTCAATGGTGAGAAGTTTCAGGATCACAATTGCAATTTTCCTAAACACTGTGTGAGCTCTAGTGCTCCGTAGACCTCATAAAGTCTTTCAAAACAGAGATGAAGATCTGAATCAGATCATCTGCAGGGATGCAGACCTTGTGGGAGATTTGCAAAGAGTGTTCTGGATTCTTAGATACTGACAAGTGCCCATGCTCTGCCCAAAAAGAAGGAAGTACAGGGAAAGATCCAAAAGGCAGGATCCAGAAGCATTTGTACTTTTTTCAACCTCCACAAAGCTAGGGATGAATTTTGCATAAAGTCTCCAGACTTCTGGACTGTCAACTGCAGGAAAAAAAAACAATCCAGCAACTTCAGGTTTTTTAGAGTTTTCCAAACAGGTGCTCTGGAAGTAAATTTGCTAATTTTACCCTTTTTATTTTATAGTCTGAGGCTATATTTACATCTTTCCACATTACAAATGCTGAGAAAAGATTGTCATCAGGACCTTGTGTCCTATCACAATGTTGTATATATATCACCCATTCTGCTCTGAGGTACCACCTCAGTGTAAATCTTGAGATACGTTATTGAAGTCAATGGAGTTAATTCCAGATTTACAGGAGCATCTCTGGCAGAAGATTTTGGCCTTTGGCTGCTTTTTTTTTTTTTTTTTTTTTTTTTTTTTTATATATTTTTCTTGGTGCGTAATAGCATATGTACTATTTCAAAAAAAAAAAAAAGGAAAAGAAAAAAAGTCATAATGCTGCCATGATAGAAGCACAAGTGCAGCCAAGGGTGTTTGAGCACAGTTCTTTATGACACCAAAATTGCTTAAGACAAGAGTGACTGCTTCATTGACTTAATGAAGATGTGGGATATGAAGATTCTGATGTAAACAGGATTGGTGCTCTCAACATCCTCCTTTAAAAACAGACTCTTGAATTAAAAATAAAAAGGAAGTAAGAAATGTGGTATGAGAAACTGCAGTAAATGAGAAGCAGAATTTTAATGGATGAATGTAAAATTATTTTTCTAAAGCAAAACAAATAACCTGGTAACTGTTTAACACCACTGAACAGCAGTCAAAAAATTATAATTTAATAAAAAGACACTTGGCATCATTTCTAAATGCACTTCCTCCACCATTCAACAGTACTCTGTCCAACCTGACATGTTATTAGCAAAATAAGCTTCACTTAACCCTGAGATTGGGAGTATTGGGAGTTAAATATAGTAATTCTGATTATGATAAATAAAAAAATATGGAGAGTAGCAATAAACTTCTTTGTTTCCCAAGAGGATGAAAACATTTAAAGTTTATGGATCTGGCACACGAAAGAGTGATCATGATTACAGCTGGATTTCATTTCAGTATTTAAATTATGATCTTTGATTGGACACAGACAATTTTCTGATTGGAAGAGTAAATGCATTCCAACTTTCTTGTGTTAATTCACTTATTAACCAATTCAGCAATAACTTTTCCAAATATGTTCCCAATATTCAGCATGAATTTCCTGGGCTTGGTCAATTCTCCTGCCAGTGCATGTGGATATTCAGATATGGGATAGCAGACCTTCAGAATTAATTCATTTAGAACTCCAAGTGAGTATTTGTGGAGCAGTTCTGCTATAACCTCTAAAAATAATTCACATTGAAGGTACAGATCCAGCTTGGGCAGTTGAAGGAATCCCTTGTGTTGTAGGGGTATGCTTGGGAGAATAAGAGGCTGTTTCCTACCTGTACACCTCAACCTCTAAAATTGCTTATTAGAAGCACAAAGTATGTACCACACAGACTTCATGTATCTTTTACCCTCTTCTTTCCATCCTGGGATGAAAAATTCACGTGAAAAAGTATATTTTAATGGTTTCCAATGTCCTTTAATTTTCAGTCCTGACAAGGAGAATGAATGATAATGAGGAGAAAAGTTGCTTCCATACTAATGTTATTTCCTTACTATCTCTAATAACAAACCCTAAAGATCAATTAAATAAAACACACTATTACTGTTTCTGTAGATGCAGAAAAAAACTTTCAGTATGACACCCCAAATATAAGCATATGTCACACTGCCTTACAAAAACACCAAATACTTTTAGCCTGAAAAACTGAGTTGGAAGTGGCCTTTAATGGACTATTTCTAATATTTTCATTTAGTTTGAAAAAGCTTCTACTGAATTTTTAGCTTTTTGGCTTTGCTTCGCAAACAGTGATGATAATGGCTCACCTTTGTATTGAGAGAGCTATTTGTGGAAAACCTGGGCTCAATTCTGTCTTGCCAAACAGTTCCTGAAAACGCAAGGTGTTGACCAAGTAAAACTAGACTAAAAAAGGTACTCAACTTCAAGATCAGGTTCATGAAAAAGAGATCTCACAGCATTACTCTCCCCTCACCATCTTCTCCAAGCATGAAAAAATCCGCCCAAATTCCCCTAGTCTCTTTTGCTGAAAATCTCTGTAGAATTTGCTCCATTAATTTGAATTCATAGATAGTACTTCTCTAAAGTAGCGAAGATTTATCCAACTATTTTGTGTTTAAATATGGAGCTTGAAACTCTAATCTCAATTTAATTTGACTAAATACGTACATACTTTATGGTCAATCATCCAGATCTTTTACAAGGTCCCTTGGCTTTGGAATTACTAAATCTCAAATGGTACTATATATGAGGCTTATCTGACATGACATATATTGAAACAGACTGTGGAATGATCGCTTAGAGATGAGAACCTTGCTACAGTTTTAGTGAACCAAGGCTAAGAGGCAAATTATTCAATTATAGTAAATTTACAGTAGCTTAATATTTGATAGAAGTGGTTCTTCTATCATCAGAGCATCATATTGAAAACCCTTGAACAGCAAAATAGCTCCGGATATGCTGAGGATGTTTTAGCCACTTATAAAGAAAATTTATCTATCTTGATTTTATTTTATTATTTTATTTTATTTTATTTTATTTTATTTTATTTTATTTTATTTTATTTTATTTTATTTATTTTATTTTATTTTATTTTATTTTATTTTATTTTATTTTTTACTTTTTAAGAACACTTTGGCTCTTTATTCAGTAATAGCTGAGATACATTTGGTGTATACATTAATGGTCCAATTTACCTTGGATAGCAGTGCACTAGAGGGAGGGAGACAGCAGTATTAGTGCAGGTAAGCTATGGCAGGATTGTGGTTCTCTAATTAACCCATGGGAAGTAATTGCACTAGCCTATATCTCTCAGAGTGTCTAAGACAAAGACAACTGTTCTCTTTGAATATAATACATTGAGGAATAGAGTCAATCCCTAATTTTTCCCTAAACTACTCTTCAAGTCACTGTTATATGTCTCCCCCTATAGATCTGTCCAAGTGAAGAAAGACTGTAATTGTGAATTCAATCAAGTGAATTAGTTTTGTCAGGCAAGTGCTAGAGGTTCATGAATTTAAGAACACAGAAATTTATGGCAAGAATTCAGAAGCCTGTATTTTAAGACTTAATAGTTTGTCAGTCCTCTTCTGAAGTCATATAATATGTTTACATTCAGTAGTTGCATTATTTTGAGTTAATGCCTATGCAAATACAACAATAGCAGATTGCAATATGTTTCAGCCCACCAGTTTATTCTGTATCCAGCAATCCAGATGCTCACATTCCAAAATGGAGGATGACATTGTGTACAGTCACAGTGATGGTGCAATTATAAGACATATATTCCAGAAAATCCTGGAGGTATGGAGGTAACTACACCTGCTGGTGACAAAGGTGGGAACATCAGTTCCTTTAAGGCTCTTCTCCCAAGTTACTTACTGTTTTTACTCTGGGCATGGAAGAAGTTTTGTGTGTGGCCAGGAAAATGTAACGTCCTGGTCTTGTCTGAAATCATTTATTTAGCAGTTATGCATGCTCACCCTCAAACTTCTGAGCATTGACATGGACAAACAGACAGGCCTTTGTTCCTCTCCATTTGAATTAGCATTAAATGTTCAGTAAAGGTTCACACAAGCAATACTCTAAATTCAGTAATTTAAGTAAAAGTACACTTCTTCACAGAGGGATGCATAAGTGTTTAATAAAGATTGCTTTTTCCATATGTGCACCAAGCTGTACTTTAGAGAAATTATCTGTAGTTAGAAGGATACAAAGATCACTGAAAGTGTTCAACAGTGATGATCCCAATTTTCATTGTTTGATCTGTTGGCACATATTTACCCATCTAGTCACAGTTCTACTTCAGTTTCTTAGATTACTCCAGATCCATATAAACAACAACCTACTAGATTTAATGATAATATGCTTAGAGTGCTCAGTTATTTATCTTGGAATTAACTCTGTTAAATGTTGCTTCTGTGACATTTATAGTAAGTTTCAGTGCAGTTTCACTTGATTCAGCTACTTATTTATTGTCTGAACATAACAGGAGTGCTGTAGTACCAAAGGTACGCTGTTATTCTTGGTGTTATCATCACTTAATAAGAAAGACCTTCATCTTTCTATTTTTTATATTGTAATGGGCAATTTAAGATGGACTAAACAAAAAGATGCTATCATCTGTAATGCAGAGAAGATGGAGCGTTTGTCTAGCCTTTTAACCCAAGAATTGTCAATTTCTATCAGCAGTAGCAGGGCTCGACACGTAGGGTAGCTTGAACCTGCTTTGCATACTGTGAATTCTTACAACAGCAGCATGAATTGTGACAGGGGCTAATTAGCATTTCCACCCCCTCTTTTCGACTCTTTTATTTTTGATGACAAGTGCCAGAAGCAGTAGAGGAAGTTTAACTAAACCCAGATTAAGAAATTAGGCTCCAATTTTGGAAGTTAAAGAAGAAGATAGCTCTACATTTGTGGCAGGTACTTCCAACCATGTGTACATGTGAAAGCGATAATCACATCTTTATTGTTGTATGTTGAATGCACAATTTTTTGTGACTCTGTGACATTTTAGAACAATACATGCAGTGACTTCCACCTGCCCCTTCAAGGTATCCATCCAGATCTCAGTGAAGCTACTGGCAGTCTTTCTGGTGGCTTCAGTTGACATTATTTTCTAGTTTTATGTACATAAGATAAAGCTGGTATTTCTGAAAAAAGGAAATGGGGTATGACACTTAATTAACCTCACCCAGTGTAACCATCTCCTTTTGACCTTTTCTATGTGCTATGTAAGCCTTTCTGAAATCAGGTGAAATCCCATGGGCCAGGGATACATACATCCACTGGGGTCTAGTAGACTGTGATTAAATAGACTCCACTGAGAAGGGAACATACAAGCTACCTTTGTTATTACCATCTCTACTAATTATTTATATTGTAGTAGCCTGTAATAGCCTCATTCAAAATTTTTGCCTGCTACATGCCACTCTACTTCCAAGTAATTCAAAGTCTGTTACAGCTTGTAGCATCACAAAAAGGTGCAATGGTGTTCATCAGCTAAATAGCCAAAGTAAGAAATGGACAGATATTATTAGCCCCAGTTTTGTGCCCTTATTGCTGGATATGCTGCCTGACATATTTATATACTATGTTTCTAAATATAGTATAATCCTTGCACAAGGTAAGAAGAACATAACTTTGTAGTCTAACATAACAAACCATCCTGTCAAGTACCATTGGCTTCTCTGACTGAAACATGATATTGCTCTTAAAATAACTATTGTGTATTTTCTCATTATTGTCTTCTGCTCAAGATGTATCCATGTATCCATGTATTGCATTTAGATCAAACCTCTCTGCAACACAGGCTTTTTGTTCTGGGTTTATACGGCTCCTAGAACAGGATGAGATCCTGAAAGCTGATCAGAGGTGTGAGCACCAGTGCACCATGAATAACAATACAAACAATGAAGCAGTGAAGAGCAAGAATGCTGATGACAGCACAGAAAAAAAAAAAATAAAATATATATATATATATACAGTCTGCGAATAAGTTTTAAGTAGTGATGATAAACAGTTAAAAAAAAAAAAAAAAAAGTATAAAAGAGCCAGTGTTCCTATTCATTACAGCACTTATGCATGTGCTTAACATTATGTATATGAAGAGACTCAAGATTTCAAGGATACTAGTCATATACTTAAAAATTAAGCTTCAAGTTATTGGAATACAGCCTTAATGAGGATAATTTAGATAGCCTAATATGCACAATGAATTAATCACCTGGCAGACTAATTATGTCTTACTGAAATGTTGATCCCAACTGTAATCATACCAAACTTGCCAAGCTGTTCAGAACCGAGGCGAATTGGAGGGTTCTCAATGCAATATGTATACAGAGATTCAGAGAACAGCCTGTCTCAAAGTTAGCAATGTTCCATGAATTCTTCATGTCCATCGACTTTCGAGGATGGTTTTCATGTAGGAGGCTCAAAAAATGAAGATTTATACATTAGGAGTAAGGGGAGGGTTTCTGAGCACAAAGTTCAAGGGAATTGAATCAAATTGAGGGTGGGAGAAAGTGATGAAAGCAGTAGACTGTGATGAATTCCATCACCAGCTGAACTTGTGAGGGACCCATCAAAAAAGACTGTTACTGCATTATTAGTTTCAGATCAGTATATCAAGACGACAGATACTCTCTCTGGTAGGCTTCTTTGAGCAGGGTGCTTATTTTTAGAGAGGTGTTAGGATGATGGTTTTACAGTAGGATCTTTTGGGGCTTGTAGGTATTGTAGGAGGTCACTTAAGGACTTCCAAACCAGTCCCTTTACATGTCACTTTTGCCTGTCTAATTTACTGCTTTGGTCAGCATATTCTAACTATGAGTGAGGGAGCCATTTGATTCAGTATGTTCTGGGAAAAATCCAAGCATTCTGTGCAAACCTGACAAGTTAAACTTGTAACCTGAAGTCCCATAAATCACTACAGATGGAAAAGTATGAGATATCTTTTGCTGTCTCAACTGAGACTGTTTTCTTCATGGGCAATAACACTAGGGACTTTTCAGCTTTTGTTCTCTTTCTTTTCTGCTTTTTGATGTTGGATCTTACACTTAATATAAGAGATGTGGAAGGCAGGCCTTCTGCTTTTAGTGAGCAACATCACAAATACTGCTTTGGTTTCTACCTGACTTGTTCTTTAATTGCACAAAATTAAATAAAAGAACTTCCCCCCATTCTACATGTGTTTGGGTAATGTTCAGACACTCTTTTAAAAGTGCAGAATTTCAGTGCCTTTAGGATATAGCAATGCTTTATTTGGATTCAAGTGATTAAAGAGCTAATTTTCTTAGTGGGAAGTTAGTACACTTACAGAGAGAAACTGCATTACAGGAATATGGATACATTTGAGTTCCACGGAGGCCCAGGGAATTCTACATTCCCATCTCTCTGCTTGTAGCAGCAAAGACTATAAAAAAAGAAAGAACGAAACAACAACAAAACAAAACAAAACAAAACAAACAAACAACAACAACAAACAACAATAACACACTCAGTATTTCATATCTTCTGAGTCTGGTGTCTTCTGTGTAGCTGTAGACAGTTATGTTCAGTTTTCCCTAGGGGACTAACTTTTTCTGAAGTAGTCTGTTTGGTCCTTTTAATTGTAAAGTCATGTAGCTAATTTCCTCTGCATTGATTTCAAATGATGCTGTAAATGTTATGTTCAGATTTTGTTTCCATCTGAACAACTTGGTTGCTAATTCCTTTCAAAAAATGTTGATTTTTTTCCAGGTTAAAAATTTGGTTACAGGAAAGTGAAGATCAGACCATAAAACCTGGTCAATACTATGTAGCTTTTGATTGTGCCATATATTTTTTCCCTGTTAAAAACAAGGCTTTGCTACTCTGATATTTTCCATTTTAAGTACATAGCAGGATTGTGGCAGGTATTTGGAAGGAATATTTTTCCTATTTTTTTATGCCCTACCAATTTGCTGAACTCAGTCTGAGAATGCTGTTCATTGTCCTGATAAATTAGTTGTCTGAACGCTTTTCCACAGTTTTATCTGGAATGGAAGTAACAAGACTTACATGATGAAGTTCTCCAGTTGTTAGCCAGGCAGGCATTTCACCCAAAGAAATGGAATTAATCAACATGGATTTTGGCCTGGATCCAGGAATTAGGGTCCACATTTAAGCTCATAGAAATGTCATCTTCAATGACTACATGGCTTCGGTTCATCTGAATGAAGACTTCTCTTTGAGAAGTGGTTCTTGTTGGATTATAACAAAACCAATTTGAAGTGAAATGACTTGTTTGCTAAGCGAAATGTGTGAACACCTTAAAGCACATGTGTTTTACTCCTTTTTCATTATCCAAGCACTAACCACTACTCCTTAAAAGGCGTACATAGATATGATCACTGCCCAAGCTGAAGTGAAACATCTCCAGTTACCCTATGGAAAGTGTTATGCTGCTCCCCTGAGACTGTGGAGCCAATGTTCTGTGCTCTGCACACTCCTTCAGCTCATTGGATGGTGACTTATGTGTTATGTGAAATAATGGAACTGCATTATGGAAACAAATTTATTAGAGTCATAGAATCATTAAAGTTGGTAAAGGTCTCCAAGATCATCTAGTCAAACTGTTCCCCTACCACCAATATTGTTCACAAAACCCTGACCCTAAGTACCACAACCAACCTTTTTGTAAACAACCCCAGGGACAGTGGCTCCAACACCTCTCTGGGCAACCTGTTCCATTGCCTGACTACTCTTTCTGAGAAGAAATGTCTCCTAATTTCCAACATAAACCTCCCCTGGCACAACTTGAGGCCATTCCCTCTTGCCTTATTGCTAATTATCTGTGAGAAGAGGCTGACTCCCAACTCCCCACAACTTCCTTCCAGATAGTTATAGAGAGCAATAAAGTCTCCCCTGAGCCTCCTCTTCCCCAGACTAAACAACCCTAGTTCCCTCAGCTGCTCCTCATAAGACTTGTGTTCCAAACCCTTCACCAGCTTCACAGCCCTTCTCTAGATACGTTCCAAGACCTCAGTGTCTTTCTTGTACTGAGGGGCCCAAAGCTGAACACAGTACTCAAGATGTGGTCTCACCAGAGCTGAGTATAGGGGAACAATCACCTCCTTGGTCTTTCTGACTGCACTATTTCAGATACAAGCCTGGATGCTGTTGGCCTTCTTGGCCACCTGGGCTCACTGCTGGCTTGTGTTCAGGCAAACATCAACCACCACCCCCAGCTCCTTTTCCTCTGCACAGCTCTGCACAGCCACTCTGTAGAACTGCAGAATTGCAAGCCTGTAGAATTGCATGGGGTTGTTGTGGCCAAAGTGCAGGACCCAGCACTTAGCCATGTTGATCCTCATCTCATTGGCCTCTGCCCATTGATCCAACCTTTCCAAGTCCCTCTTCACGGCCTTCCTACCCTCCAGCAGATCAATACTTTCTCCCAACTTGGTGTCATCTGCAAACTTACTGAGGGTGCACTCAATTCCCTCATCCAAATCATCAATAAAGAGGATGGGCCTCAACACCGGGGAACACCACTCATGACTGGTCGCCAGCTGTATTTCACTCTATTCACCACCACTCTCTGGACCTGGCCATCCAGCCAATTTTGTAACCCAGCAAAGAGTGTACCTATCCAAGCCACAGGCTGCCAGCTTCTCCAGGAGAATACTGGGAGACTGTGTCAAAGGCTTTCCTGAAGTCTAGGTAGACTACATCATCCACATCATCCACCAGGTGGGTCACCTGGTCATTGAAGGAGATGAGGTTGGTCAGGCAGGACTTGCCTTTCATGAACCCATGCTGGCTGGGCATGATCCCCTGGTTGTCTTGTATGTGCTGTGTGATTGCACTCAAGATGATTTGTTCCATAACTTTCACTGGTACTGATACCAGGCTAACAGGCATGTAGTTCCCCAGATCTTCCTTACGACTCTTCTTATAGACGGATATCACATGAGCAAGTCTCCAGTCATCTGGGACCTCTCCAGCTGGGCATGACCAGAGAGTCATATTTCCCTTTCATGAAGAAAGATAACTGCACAGGATGCCCCAAAATGAAAAACTGGCAGACAGTTCCCTCAGCAATGGGAGGGAAACTGGGGTGGTAGGTTCCACCTGCCACGGAAAAACATCTTTTTTCCTTGTAGAAATTCTCTTTATTCATGCTTAAATGTTTATGCTTTTCTCAGAGTGCTAGCATTGAACATTATTTATGATGAGTAAGTTTTACAATGGATTTCTTAGGCAACAAACACCCAGTTCTTAATATTACTTCTAGCTGAGTGGTGGACGGGCAAAATTTGGCTAATTACTGACTGGGGTTTAAAGAGATAAACAAGGGTGGGTACAATATCCAAGCAAATCAATTGTTTCAATCCCAGTCTGAGCTCTACTCTGGTTTTATAAGAATTGATGTATGAACTAAACTCCATTACCTGGGGAAGAGACTAGCAAATACTGTAGATATTTTATATTGTTGTTTACAAGCTGAGGAGATTACTGTTAGATCCTTTATTTTAGTGACACAGCACAGTAATCTGAGTTCAGACAAGTTGGTTTATTGAAGGGAAACCCTTTTTTGTCTGCATTCCAAGATTCAAAAGAAAAAAAAAATATATAGGCTGGGATTACAGCCAGACTGAGGAGAACTGATGCAGTCTGTCAGTAAGCCCTCAGGTAACAATATCATAATTTATAAATTCTACCAACAATAGGATAGTAATTAAAGATGTAAGTTTCCCTTTTCCTGTCCCTATTTTTGGCAAAACAGATTTCAGAATGCTATGAAGTGTGTGTGTGTCCCAAAGCAAGGATTTAAACCCCCCCCCAAAAAAATAATTAAAAAAAAAAAAAAAAAAAAGAGAGAGAGAGAGAGACTATATATAAGAAAAGGACTTCATTTTTGCTTCTGTTATGACTTGCTCTTCTTATTGCTTTTGCTATAATAGGCTGATGGCATGTTGGACTTTTTGACATGCATCACTGCATGATCCAGAATTGCTTTTTTACAAAGTCAGATTGGAACTTTTTGTGATTAGTTTTGATTTAAAATGAGAAATACCACACTGGCTTAGATCTTATGGTCACAAAAAATCTAGAAAGTGCCTTGGAGCATGTAAATTTGCCCCAGCGAGGCAAACTGTCCTATATCTATATTTAGTGTTTGGCCCATTAATTCAAATAATTTTGGCCATCTGAACTAAGAATGGGGCTACATGTGGGAAAGAGGAAGTTGGCTAATACAAAAGAACCTTCTTCCCCAAATTACACCAACCGTAATTATTTCATACTCTAAGAACAGTGTAGGATCATGTTGAAAAATACAGTGAGGTTATTGTTGGCAAATTATGACATTTTAGTGGCAAACAAGGATGCAGATAATAATTATGGTACCACATCATTTCTGTTGGCACTAATTAGAGCATTTTCAATGTTTGTTTAACTTCTAGTTATTTTATTTACCCTTGAGTTATGGTCATAATTTTATGGAATGTTTCTACAGTGCCTAGGAAAATGGGGCACTATTTGCTGTTGGGAAATGAAGGTAGTAGTGTAATAATAATAATAGTAATATTCATAATAAGAAATTAATTATATCAGTTTATACTGTGATCTTGTCAGTAGTCATGAGTTAAGCGGTGTTGGATTAGTCCAGCACTTAAATGGCAGTTTGTCAGGGAACACTTCTGTTTAACAGATGGTACTGAACAAGTGCCCAAGAATGGTGTTAGGACATTGTGTTGCACTAGGTTCCACCAGACATGAAATTGAGGTCTTGTCCTCTTACATCAATAAAAATTAAATATCAAAATACACATATATATATGTATGTATATGCTAAGCACGAGGCCTAACTGCCATACCTACTGTAATCTGCAAAAAGACTTTTCCTGACTGGTGGTCACTAAATCCAATGAATATGGGCCAAGTCAGTCTTCAAGATTCTTTCTTCCAGGTCCACTTCTCTAGTATCCCTGATTAAGGTTATTTTTCACCTTGTGTGCTACACCGTTTAACAATGTTGCCCTGTAGTATCCTTAAATAGATCCTGCATGTCGCTGTTTTTGATAATGAGTAGTGTTCCTATGTACAGATCTGACAGCTAGGCTGAACAATGCAGTGTTCTTCTTGACTCCATACTTAGAAATTGTTTTTCTCACTTTCCTTCAGGAAACACTGAATAGCAGATATGAAAGTATTTGAAATGGATCTGAGGCTGCAAAATGTGTATCTTTCCAGGAAGGAAGTGATGTATTTGATTTCTACTTTTCCATTTTGATTCTTATGTTGCATAAATGTGAATAGTAATTTCACAGACTTTATCTGGTCTGTTCCTCATCTCTTGTATTGAATATGATGAAGAAATGATGAATGAGGTTAAAAAGGTGGACAGTCTTTACAAGTGCATTTTCTTCTCTCTGGAAAAACCCTTTTCTTTCTGTTTCACACCAAAGGAAGAAAATCTGATTTTACTTTTCTTTCCTTCCTTAGGTCTTGGCAAACACTTCAAGAAAGAATTAAGATCTACCCAAATTTATATCCTGGTCACATAGCCTTAGCTGAACCTAAGCAGATGAGAAAAGGCTGTTTGGGTTTACTGTGCTGTTTCTTTGGCGGTTCTCCCGCCAAAGTGTCTCTTCAGTGACACCTCCCGTCACTGTCTCTTGTGACGGGCGGTTCTCCCGTCACTGTCTCTTCAGTGACACCTGAAGTGTCACTGGTAAGTCCCCAGTTTAGAAACAATTGGGAGCACTCACTGGTGCATACAGCCAATAGGATTGCCTCTGCCACATGCATCCTGCAAAAATTTTGTGCAGTGCAAATCACTCACACAATAAACAGGTAAATTTTGCTCCTAATATTTCCTTGTTCATGTGACTGTCTTCTCTGCTTTCATAGCCTCCAGGCAATATCCTTTGGAACTCATATATAAATCTTTTTCTGAGCTAAAGAAAAATACTAATGATTATACTGGACAGTCCTTGCACTCATTACTGTACTCATGGTACAAAAATACTTGTGACACTCAGATCCACTTGCTTTACAAATCTCTTGGCCCAGCTGCTTAGCATGTATCTAATATCAAATATTTGAATTTATGAAAAATTAAGAAAGGGTAGGAATGTGAGTTAGTTAACAAAGAAAACTCTAAACAAATTTTATATTGGCTGTAATTATTTAGAGCTCAGAGAAAAAAAAAATGAGGAAGGGAATGAAATAAAAAATAATAGGTGAATTCATGAGGTCTCCTATCACCATGAATACCACCATGACCTCATTGACCTTCTCTCCAAACAGTGCTACTTACTCACTTCGGGATTCAGTTCACAATCGCTCTCCTGGCCTTTAATGGAATTGAGTGACTTTGGGGTATAAGCAGAGCATGATTATAATACCATAATGAACTAACTCCTGCATGTGTATCCCCTACCTTGTACTAGAGGGAATTAGAATGACCTCAGCTGTGTGTCATCAGCTGCTAGTGAGTGAGCCCAGGTACACGAGGATGAGCTTAGTCTTAACATGGGAATATGTAGTGAACTGGGGGCTGGATGCTTGAAAGGATCTGGGTCATGCAGCATGTAATTTTTAGGTGCCTAGCAGTTTAAAGAAATTTGCAGCCCCCATGTGAAGTGTCAAAGGCACACTTCACATGAAACACAAAGAGTGAGGAACCTAGAAACTGGACCCTCAGGAACCAGCAAGCTTTAGGCATTACATAAAGCAGTCATCAGACAAGGAGAAGCACAAGGCTAAATTCCACTCTGAGGTATTGGGAACTCTTGAGATTCCTTCCCCTAGCAGAACTGGGTACCTTGCATAGGATTAGACCCCCTTCAGAAGCAGTTTCATGAATAGAAACAAATGCACTCTGCAAACTAAGCACTTGCATTTGGACCATTCTTCTGAGTGTCAGCAAACAGTTTTCAAATTTTTGTTTTCTTTTATCTGGAGCAAGGATTTTTTTTATTATTATTATTATTTTTTTCCCATCCAAGACCAATGTCTGAACCCTCAAACCACTTGATTATCTGGCAATTCTGGATGGAGTTTTCAATTGCTCCTAGTGAAGAAGTTGAACACTGTATATATAATTATTCAGAATTTGGCAACAGATGAGTGGGAGGTTAAGGATCTCAGCAGTGCTTAAAATTTGGATTGATTTGCCCCAAATCTCTTCTTGGACCTAAACCTGTGAAACCACAACATTTGGAGCCTGTAACTAGCTGTATTTAAGTTCTGTAGTGGCTGTCACAGTGAGTCACAGTGAAGATCTATGAGCTATGCAGTGCAGTAATGAAATCTTAGATGACCACTGACAATGTAGCATACTTATCTAATTGATTAGCAAAGCCTTACTCTTGATATAATACTGTAGGTGTCAGTAATTTAAACTTTATAGCTGGGTAAACTGAGGAACAGGAAAATACAGACAAATAAAATCACATGAAATTTTCAGAAAACAATGAACACATGTCAGGTCCCTTTTGTTAGTACGTCTCTCTTTTTCATTTATGTTAAATTGCCTTCTTTGCTAAGTGCATGTCTCCAGAAAGGAGAAATGTTCCTGATACAATGGCTATTGGACGCCACATAAATTTGTAAAAGCTTCTCTTCTCCAAAGGTCAAATCCTCATGGAAGTAAAGTCAAATTACTCTGTGTTTTAAGTGGAGGTTGGTTAGCTCATGAAGACAGGAGTGTTTGCAAGATACCCAGTCCTGCCCATTTTCTTGCTTTAAGGCACACACCCATTCCTAGAAGTATGTTCTCTCATGTCAGGAGCTCTGGTCTAACCATCCCAATTTATAAGGTTATGAAAGGATTTCCTTAAGGCGTTTTTATTTTTATCCAGGCAAGCACTCAGGAGAAGAAGAGGGAGGTGGTAAGGGGGAACAAAATGATCTTGGATTTAGCATAGATGAGAAATGTGAAAATGCATAATTTTCAAATGCTTGTGCTTTGGGAGATGGTACTGCTTCAGTTCAAGAATGAGCGGAAGAGAAAGAAATAAGTGATGTGCAGTTTCTTGTTTATAGTGAATTAGTACAAGAAGAAAAGTGTGGGTAAAGGATTTGACAAATAAGTTTGAGAATAATCTAATGACAGTGGGCTGGACAGACTATGAAGCAAGATGGCATGTGCCTATCTTTTCTAATAAGAAAAAAAAAAAAAAAAAAGTGAAGATAAGATGAAACAAATTTATCTGTTGAAGGAAGGTTTCTGGAAAGGCTTCTGTCTGAAACACTGGCTGACAAAATTTGAATCTGAACCTCACAAAGTAAATGCAAAGGAGAATAATGCAAGGTCAATGCATTTTTCTAGCTTTCATTTCAGCTATCTGGGCAGGCAGTGATATGTTAAAACCGTTATTTTCATTCGGTGTTAAGTGAATGTGCAGCTAGAGATGCACCAAAATGATGATATTAAAGTAAAAAAAAAATCCCTTGGGAGCATGCCTCTGTACCTCATCATCCCCCTAGCATAGTTAGAACTTCTGGCCAACAAGGCCAATCTATAGTTATTATATCTCTTTGTCTCTTTTCATAACTCCTAATAGAAACACTGTTGTAGCTGCTGGCTAGAAAATTAGCCAAGTGAACTCTCTCTGTCTGTCTCTCTCTCTTCTCATCAGATTACTGGGAAAATATAACAGTCTCTCTCTCTTCTCTTTTTTCTTTGCAGGCTAGTAGCACACTGGAGGGGCTTAGATTCAACCAGTTTAACTCCCTTACATCTCATCTAGTCTTCACAACTCTTTGTGGACACATTCTTATTCTCCACCTTAAGGGTAAAAGAAAGGTAGAGTATGTAGCTGCTTCCAGATGGTGATTTGGGAATGTTGTTTGTTATGAGAAAAATAGTATCTAAAACAGCAAAACAGAGAAGAAAACACAAGACAAATTAGTGATCTATGGACATTTCACTGAGGAGCCTTTCATTCTGGAAGGTATAGCTACAGCATTACCATTCAGGTCTATGGGGAAGTGCACAAGCATTTTGGCTAGAACAGATAAGCCAAAGACTGCATACTTGAACCAGAATCCCTTTGTCTTTTGGATGACCGTACATTCTGTTGGCATCAAACAGATGTAAAAAATAGGAAGCATTCTTCATCTTCTTTGAAGTATAAACATAGAGCATGAGATGTAAACCATTTCACCTGTTAAGACATTCTGAAAAGTCTGTCTGCCATTCTCTGCGGAAAGATGCTTTGAAGAAGTGGGAAGCTACAGAGAGACTTTCCTGTCTCTTCTGAAAAGCAAACCAAACACTTGTAGTTGGAAGGACAAACAGAGAAATGAGCTCAGGAATTAAGTATATTTTGACTGACATAACAAAATGGGAAACGAGAGGGTCATGTAACAATTAGAATAAATAATACCTTAATGGCAAGAAGAAGAAAACTAAGAAGCCCTACAGCCTTCAGAAATTAAGCTAAGCCTTGTCATTCATGTTTAAGAAGATCACACCTCTAAAGCTGCTTCTTTTTTAGTTTAATGTGGAATATTGTTATAAATATATATATATAATATTTACCATCAACAGAAAGTCACAAATTATACCTTTATATATGTATATGCACATGCCAGATCACAGAGGGCAGACCTGTACTTCTGAAGATCGGAGAAGAGGAAAAGCAATAAAAATGACATTTCTGCGAAATTTCTGGTCTGATTCTACACTTACTACATCCATTTGGGCAACAAAGTTCTCAAGCAATTAGGTATCGGAGCATCCTGATCCAACTGAGGGGTCCACAGACCTGTTTCATCTAGTCCACAGATTTTCAGTGGCTACACACAGGCTGGAGTGAGGAAAAAATAGTTGTTACTGACAGTCCGTGAAATCCAACAGCTACCAAGTACTTGCTGGGACATCACATGCACTCAGCAACATAGGCAACTACTCATCTGAGAGGTTAGGGTTGCTACTGCTTGTGCGTGGCTAAAGGTGGACATCACCTCTACAGATGACCCCAAAATGATTTCTAGCCCAAAGAATTAAGGAAGTACACTAAGGAATAACATGGGAGAAAGCAGGTTCTTAAGATCTCTTTCACCTGTTACTGAAGAAGATCTTGATGTACTTTTTAAATGAAATTTAGATTTTTTTTAAAGTGTTCATAAGTTCCCCTTAGTGCTCCCTGGGCCAGTGGAATACTGTATGGCATAATGACAAAAGAATGGTTGAAAATGAGTAAGTTGAAGTGTTGAGAGGCAAGAAGTCTGACATTCTTTGCTCACTGTATTCACTGGCTTGATATCTAAGGTTGGACAAGGCAGACCCACTTTACTCATCTAAAAGGTGGGACTGATAATAATACCTCAAGCGAGGTGTTGAGAGAATTATTTAATTAGTGTTACTAAAAGACTTCAAAATCTTTAGCTAGATAATATTCTGAAAAGTATCATATTTTCTTCAATAAAGATTGCTTGCCACCTGGGAGTCTGCATTTGGGATTCAGCATTTCCAGCGTTGCACAATGCAGAAGGTATATAAAAAGGAAAAAGAAAAAAATCTTTTTAAAACGGTTAAAAAACAACTGTTTTTTGAAGATTACATTATGTCTGTGACTGTGTAGATCTACTACACCACTGAGAAATCATTGAAACGGTTGTAATGCTTTAAAGCAAGGGGCAAGCTCAGCATTTAGACACACAAGAACAGTGAAAATAATATTAATTCCTCCTATGCTTTAGAAACAGTACTCTAAAATATCTTTCTAATATGAAACTTTTTTTTTTTTTTCTTCTCCCCCTTTATCCCCTGCTACAAATTACAGTTGAGCTGAATAATGAATGAATGGAGCTGATGTTTCCAATAACAAAGCAGGTGAGATGATAATTGCCCTTGTTTTCAAAGCTGTGTTTTGAAGCAGCCCTCACTCAGGATCATGGGCTGAATGAGTCACGTTGAATTGAGAATACAGGAAAAAGCTGGGGAACCTACTAAAATGCAGACCACAATGCTTTGTGTCCAAAAATAAAGAATCAGGAAAATTAGCTTCATTATGGTTGTGGCTTTGAACTTGGGTTAGGAAGATAAAGCCAAAAGCAGAGATGTGAAGAACATTATTTCAACCTGGGCTTTGGCCTCTGCTGTAATCTTCAGCTTTAGCCTTCATCTAAGCAGCTCATCTCTTCCTTATCCCACAAATGAGTAAGAACTCATTTGCTTCGCTACTGTATAAGGGCTTATTTCCCTTTCCCAGTCTTTTTGTTCTGCCTTGTTTTTGTACTCCCAAGGTCATTTGGTGCTACTTCTCTCTCCATGGTGTCAAGAAGGCCAAAATATTCTCCAGGCATAGCTGAATTTTTTAGTCATCCACAAAAATTATCCTGTGCTAATAGGTCAAAAAGTTTTGTTGGCACAACAATATAATCTTACATTTTTTTCACCCTCAGCTGCCCACCTGGCAGCTGGTATTGGTATTTCAGAGGCAAACATGTAACTGCCATATGGAATGACTTCCTAAGGGCCAAATCCTGCTTGCATTAGTAATGTAAACAGTGCCATTAACTTCACTTTAAATTAATGCTGTTAATTAACAAAGTGTTATTTTTCTGTTATTAGTGGTTCTTTTCAAAAGTCATTAAAAATCAGAACAGCAAACCAATGTAATAATATTTAATACATGCTACAAATTACTTTAATTATGGAGTAGCATTAAAGGTGGCTAAAAATACATTAAATATTTTCCTCATGTTCTTTTTACAGGTATGAAATGCTGTGGTTGCCAGAGGGCAGTTATATTACTGCAATTGTAGGACAGGTTCATGAGACTGTGATACTTTTAAATTGTTCTTCACACTATGTAAACTTTCAAAAAGAAAAAGATCAGGTATTGAACTGATTTTTTAAATGTTGACAAGGATCTCTATTTCCGTTTTTAACATTGTTGCGTAATCAGAAAGCACTTCAAACAGATAATGATTATATTCTCCCATCTTTCAGGAACTACACAGTGGGGTTAGCATCCGATGTCAAATGCATGTGCATGTTTGTATCCTCAGTATGGTACCCAAGCCACAAAACAAAGTTCCAAATTAAATGAAAGAAAACAGAATAAGATATTGGATTTCTGAATAGAGATGGTCAAGAAAAGGAATAACTGAAAGCTAAGAAAGAGAAGCATCTATTAATGTCTTCAACATGACATTTGGAAACAAATATTGCAAATTCAGTAAGTTTGAGAGTTAAAGTTCATATAGAATGAGTGACAAAGGCTATCAGAAGATAAAAATCACACAGAAAAGAAAAATCTTAAAGATTTTTTTCCCGTCTCTCCCAAATTGTACAAAAATCTAAGGTTGTGTAGGATCATCTGTGAAGAAACATCCTCTTCCAGGTCACATATGTGAACATTTTCAGTATTGCATTATAGGAATCTTGGTTCCTATATTAAAAAACAAAACAAACAAACAAACAAACACACACACACACACACAAAAAAAAAAACAACTTACCTGATGCCCTCTAAAACTATCAAGAAGAAAAAAGCTGATTTTGGTCTAGCTAGGAGGTTCTGCAGATAGGCAAGAACCATGCACACAGTTTAGGAAATCCGTTACAGAAAAGTAGAATAGTTTTGCTGGGATTCTCTGGACTGCTGAACAAGCCATAGATTACATGGGATAGCAAGATAAACAACAGAATAAGACGCATTGACTGATTTCTATGGTGAGCTCAGAGCAGATTTTGAGGGAAGTCTTGGGAGATGAGCTGCCAAACCTCAGTGTGTCCTGTTTATATCTTAAATGGAACCTGTAGGTTAAGACTAGTTCAGTGACAGCTTTTTATCAGTTTTACATATATAACCAGCCAAAGGTTGGGTATAAGCTCCTGACAGGAGGTTACAGATGTGGTCTTCCACATTTAAGGATTTGGGGATCACCACACTGTAGTGCAGAGATCAATGCAACTCTACAAGACAGTACCAGTCTCTCTAACCTAACCTCCTCTTCTAGACTTGTAGCCTGATTTGGGCTACAACTTAAAATGTCAGAGGGCCTAGACAGGTCAGACTGCTGGGGTAGGTGCACTGGACATTTCACAGTCCTTCCAGCCACTATTTGCTCACAGATATCCATGTTGCCGAACAATAGAAACGTTTCTGTTTTTCACCATTTCATTTCTATTCTTACTTAAGTTTGAACTTAAGATCTCACATTAAGCCTGCAAAAATTTTACCTGAAAGAGGAAAATTCATAAAACTGTGAGAAAATGAAAGCAGACTTCCACTGGAAATTGTTGTGTAACCTGAAATAGAGCTGTCAGCACTGTGAACAAGCTGCTATAAGATCATGCAGCTGTCTTGTCACATCCCAGGGTATTTCCGTGCTCTTCTCTGCCATATCTGAAATTCTTATTCTTGATCTGGTTTTACCTCACTTTTGTTCTGTATGAACCATTTTTTCTTTTAGCAAAGTTGAAGATGCTTGTTAGAACATTTTCTAATTCTTTATTTAAAATGGCAAAATATTCAGTTCCTCCTTTGATATTAAACATTATCTTCATGGTTACAGGTGAGAGATGCATGTCTCAAATTTTAAATTTATCTTTTCCTCAGGTGATGTATAAAGGGAAATTTCCAAGGTTAAGGGAACTTCCCATGTGTTCTTAGCTGACCACAGTTGTACAAATACAATTTTAAAAGGTGTTTAATTCCCAATGAAACCATTAAAAATTCCCATCTACTGTTTAAAAGACTGCTTTTCAAATAGATATTTATTTTCAGCAAAAAGAAACAGCAGCTCTCCCATAACAAATCTATGGGAACAATTATCAACTTCCTCCTTGCTTTTGCTCCAAAATCCAGGTGAAAATTGGGAAGGTTGTTCTATAAATAAGCAAGAGGTTAAAGCAGTACTAAAAACATAATAGGAGACTTGGCTGATGGTGCTGGCTCACTGATGTTACATGAACAACAGATAAAATCCATATAACTATTTTCAGTCTGTCTTTCCGCCCTGCCTACTTCATGCCTTACAACGCGTCTCTTCATAGAGGTCAGTCTTTCTATAAGCATCTTACAGAGTCATTTTTCAAGAGTGGGAAGGTCTTGTAGAAAATTACACTCTATTCAGTGTGGACAGCCACAATTTGGTAGCATTCTTTCAGTTTAAGACTGTGTTAGGTGCTGGAATTTCTCAAGAGAGGGTATATTTGGGTGGGTAAGGTTTTCATCTACCCCAGCACACTCAATAAAACCAGCCAGAGGAAGTGTTAAGAGGATTTCAAGCTACATCGTTATCATAGGTTAGTAAGGTGTTAAAGGCAAGTGTAATCTATCTCATGATTCAAAAGAGGAATGACTCAGATGAAACAGACCATAAAGAGGATATTTCTTCCTGACTCCTACACAGGACCCTATGGTTATTCTGGACTACTGTGTGTCCTCTCCACCGTGAAGGGACTTGTGTTTCCAAAAGCTAGACTTTCACCCACAAAAATTGTGTGTTATTTTCTGTCTTTAAGTCCCAATTCTGTGAGTTCTAAGACTGCTGACAGCAGAAACTCTCAGCGGTGTTATCTCCTCCACAAGTCATTGCCTTTTTCCTATTCTAACATCCTTGTCTGCTTGCTTTGTTTTTTCCTCCATCCCTTCCATTCCCAGGCTGGCATCTGCCCTAGGATCTGTAATAACGTTTTTGAACAGTATGTAAAGCATTATAATGTTAGAACTTTTGACATTCACAGAGCTTATTTACATTTACAGACATGAACCAGAGAATCCCACAAGCCCTGTGAGCTACCCTGGAGAAGTAAGTGTTTATCAGGCTACCTTGTTTTACAGATGATAAAACAGACAGAAGCTTTCCTAAACCTGACTGAAGGCTCTGTCCAAGACCAACTGTTGAGTTGGAGATGAAAAGAAGACGATAACCTAGGAATGACTCCAGCAATGTGGTCCCTGCACCAGTCAACTATTTCAAAATGAATTATTTTTTTTTTGGCTGTGGAATTTGAATCTCTCAAAATCTGATACAATTTAAACTACCATGTTCTCTAGTGATTTCAAGATGCTGAGATTTCTGATGTTTCCAGTATTCAATAAGTGAAAACATCTCAGGGCTCCCATTTACCTGTACAGTGACATTTTTTCCCTTCTTTCCAGCAGGTAGAAGCAGTAACAGAGCCAAGAAAGAGCTGTTCCTTGTTGAAGTAATTGAGGGCAGCAGGTACAAGAGCCCAGGAGTGTTCAAATGCTAACAAGAATGTATCAGGAATACATAGAACACATAGCAATTCACAGAAATGTGAAGGTGTTGAGTTCTTGTGAGTGTTGTAATATATTATGGGTAACCTAATGACCTAAATTAAACAATTCTTTCTCTGCATTTATTAATTCTAATGAATCACCTTTTTCCAGGTTTCAAGAATACACTGGTTTGCAATTGAGATTCATAAACGGTGCATGCCACAGGCAGTGGGTGACTAGAATTCAGTTTCTATATAACTTCCCTTTTCAGTAAAGATGGACTGAAGAAATAGTACCCAGAACCTGTGTAGGAGGTCTAGTTTCTCGTATGGCTTTGAGGCAAACTAAGCTGCAAAGTCAGCAGTACCAGAATCTAATCTTTCTCATGTTATTCAGGGCTTGAAATCTGTGGAGATCTGCTGGCTTCATTGTTGTTTTTCTTTTTTTTTTTTTTTTTTTTTGTTTTTTTTTTTTTTGGTTTGTTTTGGTTTGTTTTTTTCAGAATTTCTACCACTTGAAATGGTAGATGCGCAGAAATTTGCAGCTTTGTACTTGGATTTTATTCATAATGTGTTTAGAATATCAATTTCATGATATGACAACTACATTTTTTTTTCTTTTTTTTTTTTTTTATTTTCTGGTACAAAAATAAGGGATTTTTAGGTGCTATTCTGAGCTTCACTGGAAGTTTGTTGTATAGCTTACAGAAAGTTTTTCATAGTTTCCTTTCCTGTAAAACTGGGATAGTGTATATATGCATATATACTGCAAAGAAAAATGATGTGAAATATAATTAATTTATTACAAATCATGAATCCTAAATGATATTTCCCTCCAGAATGTTTATTAATAATATTGTTACATAGCTCAGCAAGGATTTCATGAACACTCCTTTTACATTCTGTGCCTCTTAACAAACACATCCTTGTCACTGTCATCACCACCTCACACTTCCTCATTCTCTTCTTCCACTTTGCAGTGTTTTATATATACTAAAACCCATATGCTGCCATTAGAGACCTGAAAAACACAACTTTGATCATTTTAGTATGAAATGTTTTAAATGAAAGAAAGGCTTGAGGAAAAGGAGGAAAATGAATGAATGGAGGAGACAGGCAAGAACAGCTATTCTGAATAATTCTGTAATAACAGAAGAGAAACACTCTTCCCATTTCCCCAAATCTGATGGCTGATTCATCTCCAGTGAACTGCACCTCGTTCAGCTTTCCCATCAATACTGCACACTGTGTGTGCAAATAGCCCAATGGGCTGAGCAGTGGCCAGCAACTCCAAGGGTGCCCCACATGTAACCCTCCAACAAGAGGCATCTCACAGCTACTCCTGACAAGAAATAAGGAGAGAAAAATAACAGGAGGAAGCAGAAATAATGTTCGTATCCTATTTTCTGTTGTTTTGTTTTATAAGATTATATTAATGTTTGGAAATACACTATTTGCTTAAAGCAGAGTGAAGAAAAATTAATAGAACATCTCTTGAAATCTAAGATTCTGTCAAAAATGAAAAGCGTTATGAAATTGGGTGTTTCAATAATTTCATTTAGAGAAACAAAACAAAGTGAAACAACAACAACAAACAGGAAACTGTTCCGACTATGTCAAAACATCCCATTTCTACATTTTTTGAATGAAGCACAGAATTTTCACGTTAAAAACAAACAAACAAACAAACAAAACAAACAAACAAACAAACAAAAACAAACAACACAAAAAAAAACACTTTTTTTTTTTTTTTCCCCATTAAATTCAGTTGTTGAATGTGTCAACATTAAAAGTGAATACTAAGGAAATTCAATATTTTGAATACCCTGAAATTATTTCTTCTTAATTATTTTACTTCATGGAGAATTTGAAAACAATTTAATTTTTACTGAAAGTCAGAACTAAATTTTGTATTCTTAAAATCCTTTGTGAAGTAAAATATCTTTTTTTCTACATAGAGCTAATGTAATGAAAGGGGAAACTTTGTTGTCAATGTTGTCAATGCCTGATGAATAGAAGAACAGAGTAATTGTTCCTCTGAAGTTTTATCAGTGGAGAACCATTCAAGTAGAGATATTAGACCTGCTGTAACTTCTTTTCCAGGATAATGAGATGCACAGGAGGGAACTTAGATTTGTCTCAAAGAAAAATTTATGAATCTGGTCACATTTTATGGCAAACTGAGCCTGAGTTTTGTATTTTTTATGAAAGCTTATTGGAAATTTATGTGAAAGCAAGTTTTGCATTACATACAAGGTCCATCCAAATGCTCTGGTTTCTAACCTCAAAGGTTAAAATTTGTTTCCACTGGGTGGAATTTGATCAGAGCTGAATGTATTCTTGTCCCTATTTTTCTACTTCTCCTTTCTTCTTCCACCAGGTCTCATTTTTGGTAGTGGTATCTGATACTAGGGCATTTCCATTTCTGGGTGGAAAAACCTTCTCCTACCTGCAGCCATCTGTATTAGACTTCCCCATATCTCTGCCTATCTGACTCCAACTTTTTCCATATGCAACCTAAAAATAAAAAAATGAAAAACCTTTGTCTTTTAACTTTCTCAGTTTCCTCTCCATCCTGCTATTAATATATATATGTAGACTATGCTATATATACATGTATATATATATACTCTGTAATACATTATTTAACACAGTAAAGTCATTTGGTATATAGCCTTTATGTGACAGGCATTATAAAATTTCACATTGTATTGTGAATGATACTTAAAAAGACTAATTTGCCTACATTCTTCCTTTCAAACTCTGTTTCTTTATAAGCAGAGAATGGATCAAGCTTAAGGAAAACAAGATTCATTTCCTTAAAAACCTTTAAGCTAATACATTGTTATTTTTGTTACTGTGGTTTCTCTGAAAGGAGAGGCAGATGGGTAAAAATGAGGACACTCCTAAAGCAAAGCATTTTCAAAGCAGGACCCAGATCAATGGCTGTTTTCTGCCCTAACTCATCCTCTTGCTTTTTCCACATGATTCATGACAAAATGTGTGAGTCTTTCCACAAAAGGAGGAAAATAATTTTCCCATACTGTGAAATTTCACTTCTCTCAGACTGTGATTAGATGCAGCTTCACTCTGTATTAAACATGCATCAAACCTCATGGTAAAATCCAGACTTAACAGCCAGCTGCGTGGTGTGAACACACATACTCAGTATTGATATTGTTTACTATAAGGACAACTGAGATTTGTAGAGAGTGTGTACTTGGGCTGCACCATACACAGTAGGAGTCACATATTTCAGGCAACTATATGGATATTCAAAGCCAAGCACATGCTCCAAGTTCATTAGATTTCATTCTTCTGCCTGCTCCATGCTCTCAATGTCATTCTCAATACAGCAATGTAACCTGATGTGAGAGCTGCATATCAGACCATGCTTTTCTGCCCAAGTCAGACAGACCAAAGAAAGGTGAAGCAATGCAATGGTAATGGCTTTGACTGTCCCTTCATAAGATCACACAAAGAGTGGGAGTTTCTCTAGGCCAGCAGTGGGGATATCTCTAGGCTGGGTGCAGGTCACAGCTTGTGTGCACATGAACAGGGAAAGACATTGTATACATGGAAATCTTTGTACCAGCATGCTGCATCTATGCATAGGTTCTCTAGGAATCAGATAACTATTCTGAAAACAAATGTAAATTCTGATGTGACAAATCTGACATCCAAAAATTTGAGTCTTTTCATAAATTAAAAAATTAAAATCTTCCATTTTGAAAGCATGATAACCAATGTGTGTTAACTAAATCAGTCTCCAAGATCTTGTCACTAGCTAGACTAATAATCCAGTATTCTTTCAACAGTCTTCACAATAATGGACATATTTTCAGCTTTCTCAGGTCGGGTAACTTATCAAAGAGAACTCTGTGGCTCCATGCAGAGCTGCAAGTGATTCTTAGCAGCTTACCCTACAGTACATCATGCAGGGACTTGTGCTACATTCCCCTGGATTATGGACTTCATCAGAGTCTTTGAAATGAAGTAGCTATCCAATATATGTAGGGATCTCACAGACAGCTAAAACTTTATTGACATTGGAGAACTGCATGCATTTATTTATTAAATAAGAAAATGTCTTATACATGTGCACACGAACACATGCACTCACACATGCCATCAGAGAACATGGGGATAAAGAAATATGTGACATTATCACCTGAGATGGAAGAGGCGAGGGAAAGAGAGTTCTATGCATCACGCTTATTTTACCCCTGTTTTTCATTACATGGATAACCTTAGAGCAGTTCTTGTTAGCATTTAGAAAAAGGGAAAAATCTAGCCTCCTGCAGGGGAGCTATTATTGCTAGAATGTACTAGCATTATCTTGCTTATGGGGGGGCATATTGTTTATGCAGTCTATTTATCAGTGTAGGAATATATCTACCAATATAGCAATATCTCTGCAGTAATGGCATACAAGAATAAAAGAGTTTTCATGAATAGAGAGTTCCTGCCTGTAGCATGTACATCTGAGATACTAAAGGATTATTTACCTATCATTAAGATATGGATTTTTTTATCTGGTCCAGTTTTTCTTGCAGCAGAAATCATATTAAACTCTCTAGCTATTATATCTAACATCCATTGGGCAGCTTTTCATTCTAGGTAAACTAATATAAATGAAGAAAATAAATCCACGACAATTTGTTGAGCCGTCTTTTTCTCCATCCCCCCTTCTCTTTTTTCCTGAATTAAATTCACATAATAAAATCCAAGGGTTGCATTTCACTCACATCCACTTCAATTAATGTGCATGACATTGTATGAAATTTTTAATGGAAGAAAAAGCTAAAACACAATATTTTTAAACCATTGTGTAGGGAAAAATGCTGCATACAACACAATATGCTTATATGTCACACAACAGTCAGATGGGCTTTAAAATTCAGTGTGAGCCTTCCCAGTGTTCCCTTTCTCTCATATCTTCCCATTATTGGAATTCTTTTGTAGAGATTTTAGTGATTTTCATTTAATGAAATATTGTTCTGTAATATTATTTTAGGAAATGTTTTTTTTGTTTGAAACAACCAAGACTAATAATAACAGCAGCACTAATAATAATAGTCATATAATGGCTGAAGACTGCAGCCAGTCAAGAGATTCTAAAGCAGTATTTATTTATCTTTTTTCCTCAGATAATGGCTTTTCCACCAATTAGTAAATTATTATTTTTTTTTAATTTTTGTTTGTTTGTTTAAAATTTCCCATAGTTTTGATACTGATGAACGAATTCTCAAGAAAAAATGTAAACAATGAAAAAAGTCAGTTTGCTAATATTTTTCTCCACATGAGTATTAAGTGCAAAGATTGATTGCATGAATCCATTCACTGTATTTGCAAATCAGCTCATTTACATAGCCTTTCTGGTACCCCCTGTTTAATGTATCCAATGCATCCACTTTTCCACCTATCCAATGTTGAATACATTTCTTTTTCACTCTGGTGGGTCAAAAAGGCCATGACACAGAACCATCATACCCGATTATATACCACATTTTGCCTCACTTCTGAAACTCAAGGCAGTAATAGGGAGTAGTGGGAAAATTAGGATGCTGTTCCACTTAAGGTAGCTGGAATAAATCCAAATTGCCCCTTCTGGTGTCCCAGCTTAAGACGGCCAAAAGATTATTCTGTACCATATCAAGAAATCAGTCTATATGCCTTTATGCCATTGGAGCAGAGAGACAGTGGTTATAGAGTTAGAGTCATCTGTCCTTTCACATGAAGAAGATGGATGAAGATCTCTTGCCTGTGCACAGATTAATTTGCTAAGCCATGGTCTTTCCCAGTTAGGTGTCTCACATGCTGCCTTCTCCCCACCTGAAGTAATACAAAGGGGTGCAATTTTGCATGCAATTTTAGCCATGCCTTACTGGGTGCTTCCCTCTTTAATTTAGACAAATAAATCTGAGCCTACATCCTTCTTGGACTGCCCTTTTGGCTTCTTCTGGAGAAACACTGCTGATGTTGTTACCAGGTGGTACCAGGGAGACACATGACCCAAGCTGCTCCTGAGAGACAGCAAATGAGCTCCATGCATGGCACAGGAGAAAAAGGGGACCAGGCAACACAGGGTTGAACCACAGTGGCACCCAGGAGTTCAAATGTGTTTTTTTCCTCAATTACTGGAGATGTCTATTTGTTCTTTATTGACCCTTCTTCATCCTAACCTCTTTTGCTTTTGTAATGTATTTAGGAGAATGAAGTGCTCCTAATAAGGCTGAATTGACAACATTAGAGACTCAACTGACTTATTTAAGGGCTTGTGTTAACCTAAATGTTATCTTATCCCAAAGCTTTCCTGCAATACAGTCATATCTCTTATAATAACTAAACGAAGCTGAAATACTACACTAGAGTCTTGTGTTCTACTTTTATAGATACATAATACATACACGATGATACTATGCTTATTCATTCTGTTTATTGGTTCAAGCATGATTTTTAATGTGCAACATAAAAAGAGGTTTTCAAGTTTAATTGCAGTGTCAGCCCTATCATGCTCATCTTTATCTCTGGCTGCTTTTACTTCCAGACTAGCTTTTTTTTAATAGAATATCCACACATAATAAAGCATCCAAACAACTTTTTCACGTCATTTTCAATGAATTCAGAGGATGCAACAGTTTGCACACTCCTCTGCACACATTTTATTACTCCCACTTTCATTCTACAAGGCTGAAGCAAATCATGTCATAAATATCTGTCTTGCACTCATGAGCTTGATATACTATTTTCTTCTAAGATCCTCTCTCTACTCATAACTTAAAAGTCTGGCAAAAAGTATTCCATGTTCTATTTTCTCACTTTAGCAAAATTTCAAAATGTTACAGAAGATCCTGTAACAAATCCAAAACTGATAACATCTCTCAATCATAAAGTGTTATTTTTAGATAATCTGGAAATATGATTGTGTACAATAAATGTGTAAGACCAGGCTCAATGCTGGTATAAATTTGACACTGATATAAGTGGATCTATGCCAGTTATACCTATTGAAGTTCTGTCCCAGAGAACATGGTGCTGAAAGCCTTTTATACAATTTTATAGTTTTCAGGCCCACCTAGCTGTGATCGTATTTAATGTTAACTACATGTCAAGTAACCCCTTTGCTGACCACAAAACTAAGGATAACTGTATTCTCAGTGGACCAAACTTGCTGCTCAAAATCAGCTCCATCACACTTTATCTGTATAATCAAATTGTCTTATTCTCCCCATACCCTCTCCAGACATCTTGTCACAATAAACATCTGGGTAGTTATTTTCATCTTTTATAATTTGTTGATGAAAGCTATTGGGATATGAAAATATACTAGCCACTTTGTAATAAGATGTTCCTTTTGCCATCTTCTCTCTTTGAGTGCTTTTGTTCAGCCATTGTATTATTGATGACAGATATGAGAGTTAGTCTGAGGAGACCATAAGCTTCTTGTGGTTAGATCTGGGTTTAGACTTTAAGCTTGAGACCAAAGCAGCTCTGGAATTTCTTTTCAGTTCAATAGACAAACATTTCTGGAGATTGTTCTCAGCAGATTTTTGGCCCTAAGTGGTGGCATGTGGCACAAACTGACTTGTGAGATTTTTTTATTTTATTTTATTTTATTTTATTTTATTTTATTTTATTTTATTTTATTTTATTTTATTTTATTTTATTTTATTTTATTTTATTTGTGCAGAGGTCTTGTGAGATCATCTGCGGTTTTTGTTGTTGTTGTTTGTTTGTTTTTTCTGTCTCCCCTCCCCCGCCCCCCCAAGATTCCTGCCATCTTGGGCTCTTATTTCAGGATGTTTTTTCTAGAAACAGATTCTCAATAACATCATATTTGATGCATATTTGATGGTTCCTTCCTAGGGTATGTGATGACTTTATTATTATTATTATTATTATTATATGTTATTTTATTTAAGAAATAAATCTTACTTAGGAATTAAAATAATATCTGTGAGTGCTAGTGTAACATAGTGTTTGACGCTCCCTACCACCAAAAAGCAAATAAAATGTTTTTATTACTACTTATTATTTATTTGCTATTATTTCTGACATGAAAATGAGAAAGAGTCATTCAAAGCTAATAAGAAAACTGACAATACGCCATTTTTGATCAGACTGCAGAAGCCAATACTGCAAGAGGTATAATCGGCCAAGTGTTTAAATTATTTTTAAAGAATTAATGCAGTGTACTTAGCTAACAAGACTATCCCAATGAAATCTTAGACTAAACAAACATTATTTGGAATAAATGTGGAAATTAGGCTAATCTCTGAATATATAAAAGAGGAGGAATTTTTTATTTCTGGGAGATGTTTTCTTATGTAACTGCTATTTATTACAGAGCTTTTCCTTTTAAATTACCTCCTGAAGATGGCCAATTTGCCTTTTAATCTTCATTGGGTTTCCAGGCAACTTGGGTGTGCCTCTGGTGTTGGGTCTAAGTCCTCTGGCCTGCTGACATGGAGGGTCTTGTATAAATGAAAACCCTACCTGGAGCCAAAAGCTTTCAAAGTAATAAGATCCTGCCTAGTTATGGAGTAGGACTGGTTTTGCTGTTGGTTCTACGCTCTGTTGGTTTCCAGAACTTCCTCACTCTTCGGTTCTCCAACGATTGCAGCTTGGGCCAAGAAATGAGTACGAAATGTAGTTTTCTCCGTCAGGAAAGTTAAAATCTTTCTTCTAAACCATAATTGCCAGCAATCTTACCCATTGTTCTGTAATGAGGCTTGATGTTTTAAACTAGCAAGAAGTTTAAGATATGTAAGATGTAAGCTATAGAGATGGGTTTTATGTGTTTTTCTTTTAATTCTAGATTTTTTTTATTTTAGTTGACTAAAAACCTCCAGGCAGGAACTCATTCTAGATAAACAATTGTGCACAGTATGGACATATCAAAATGAATTAATCTATACAGATACAGATAAAAGAAGTAGAAATAATTGTATATAGGCAATGGATAAGAAAGGAGAGAAGACAAAAGACAAGGAAGAAGTCAAATACGAATAAAAGAGAATATGAAAAGACTATTGTATTATGTTAATACTATGTGAAATTAAAGTACTTTAAGATTCTCAGATGTAAGATACTATGTAAGTATAAAGCATTTTTTTTTTTTTTTCTAAAATTTGAATTGAGTTGATGCAGTCTGAAAGCAGCTTCTAAATATGATTACATGAGACCACGGACGCAATTTCTGCCAGGTAGCATGAATTTCATTGTATTGCTGTGTTATTAAAAGCAACCAGCAGTGTGAACCTGCTGTATTATTAACACATTACATTAGCCTCAGTAGTTAATCCAGTATTCATATTCATATTGTGGGCTCTTCTTCAAAAGAGAAAGTAACGGCTTTCTAAATGCTTTTAAGATTTCCAGGAATAAAATTAAAGCATGTTTAAGTACTTGTTGGAAATTGCGCATAGAATTCTGAATAAGTGAGTTATTGCATTGTATCAGGACTCTTAAGAGATTCAGCTGAGAAATAAATTATGTAAACAATGCAATATGTGTGTGTATCTACAGCTGTATATCAATATCACCTATATGTATGTATACAAATATCCTTATCCTTTTCTGTCAGTCTGGAATGTGTTATGCTGGAGACAGTGAACCTTTCAAAAGAGACGCAAGACATGTTTTTAATGTTGCTTCAAAATTCAGCTGCAAAACAAAAACTGGATAAATACTTCATTACATTTTATAAACAATCTGCTTTCTGATAGATTATGATGGAACAACTTTTCATTCCTTTCAATAAAGTTTTACTATGAATATATATGTGGGAAATGAATTTTGGTAAAAAAAGTCAGTTCAAAGTAACATATTCCCAAGTGAGATTTGTTGACACCCATGTGGTGCCTGCAGTTACAGTTCTTGCTCCACTGCAGGAAAGGAGAAGAGATACCAGTCATAGGCTGTGAGGGCAGCTCACTTCAGTCCCTCAGTTTGGAAGGGATCTATACTGGAGCTCCACAAAAGCCCCACATTCAGCTTGGCTGTAGGTTCAGATTGGATTTCCTCTCTGCAGCTGCTCCACACTCCACTTGCACGATGTCCAAACATCTGGGTTTAATGTGCGTGGAGTGGATTTCAAGTTTAATTCTTTTCTTTGTCTCTCTGCGAGTAAGTATGTGCAAAGTAATCTTTCTAGAGTATGCTATTTTTCTTTCCTAAATCTTTACTAATTTTGCATTCTTAATTCTAGGATGAGCTACATGAACAATAAAGGTCTTGTGTCCTGTCCTATCTATCTTCTATCTATCTTCTGCTCTGCCTTCAGAATGAACTCGTATTTGTGTTTATCCAAAAAACAGATTGAGGACCTAACTAAAATACTACTAGTCATTAACATTTTTTTTTCATAAATTATTCTAATGTAGGTGTTTCAGGTGCAGAAACCACTGCTGATAACATCTTTTTTTTTTTTTTTTTTTTTCTCTCCAATAACTTTATGTAGGAAAAAAATAATTTATGGCACTATAAAGATTGATTTTTTTAAACTCTGTTTCTTGCCAGTTTCTTTATCTTTCCCTCCATTTATGATGTCCTATGTCTTACATAGATTGGGCAAAATATTAAATTTCATGTGGGAGAATGGGAAGAAAAAAAAAAAAAAAGCAAACCAGAGGGTAAATAGCTGGTTTGCTTATCGTGCCTCCCAGTTTGATTATGGTAGGTTCCGGAGACCACAGGTGAAGGATACTGAATTATAGCAAATAAATAAAAGACTAAAACATAACAAAGCTACCTGAGGGTTTGGCTGTAGTCCCTGTGCAAACTGTGATTAACTGAATACCTGCCCTGGAATGCTGGTTTGGCAAGAGATTATATGCACATGAATGAATCTGTCTGCATATTTAGACACTGCAGTTAAACTTTTTTTTTTCTTTGTTTTTTATTATTTTTTTCTTCTTAAAAAAAAAAGTAAAAAAAAAAAAAAAAGAAAAGAAAAGTGCTATTCCCAAAGTGGTTGAATTTAGTTTAATTCTGTTTTGATTTAAACTCCTAATTCTCAGAAGAAAAGTGA
The DNA here is from genome assembly GCF_964035555.1 of Netta rufina. Taxonomy (NCBI): domain Eukaryota; kingdom Metazoa; phylum Chordata; class Aves; order Anseriformes; family Anatidae; genus Netta; species Netta rufina. The sequence continues at coordinate 51,732,708 of NC_140128.1, forward strand.
GGTGACAAGTGCCCTACGCACAACTGGAAGAAGAGATGAATCACCCAAGGGTGTGTTTGGCTGCATGGGGGCAGTTAGTTAGGCTTTCTCCCTAAAAGCTGTTTGTCTAGACGGAAGATGGGGACACAAATCCTCTCAAGTTGTAAACTCGTGAGGGTCTATTGATTCAAAATCTTCACTTTTATCCTCAAAGCAATGAGACCTGCAGCGGAGAACTGGCTATGTACTAATGGCACTTAACAGGTAATATACTAATGTAATTATAACACATCCTGTGGATTAAACATAAAACTAAAATTTTCAGGAAGCTGAAAGCCAGCGATTCATGAGCACCTAAGGGTTTGTCTGTGTGGAAACATAAACCAGCACAGTGACACAGGAATGTTTCTGCTGGAGTTGTGCATTCAGTGAAGACACACCCTTACGCTTACAGGCTCCTTGAGAAATCCTGACTATAAATTACATTTCAGGCTAATGTAAAGTAGTCCTGAGAGGTAGTTGATGGGCTTAGGAAGGCTAAACAATGATTATGTGTTAGTGTCTGTTAGACCGGCTTCTATATGATCTAAAGCTGGATATGATTGTGCAGGGCATGGTACAGTCACAGGGGAAGTCATTGCTTGGTATGAAAGAGCTTATACTCTGAATATATATCCTGGTTTTTATCTTTATATTTTTGTCCCTTGTCATGTATATTCCATATGCTAATAGTTTGGATCCTGGACATTAACCCTACATCTGCAGGGTGAGTTCAAAGTCATTTTACTCCATTTTCCTGTTCCCAGCAGACAGGGCCTCAGTGTCTTAACACTTTTGTTACAGTGCATTTCTAGGTGGGAACATGATAGCAAGCATGTCCTGCACACAACAGCAAACTATTGTCCTAGTTGCCTCTGGCTCATGTGATGTAAGATGGCTAGAAGTTTCCTCTGCAATTCCTTCTGTAGACATGCCATGCATGAACTTGTAGTGGAGAGGGACCTCACCCTCGATGTAAGCCATGAGCTCATCTGTGCTCTAAAAGGGTTTATTGTCCAAATCTGTTTGGGTTCCCTCTAGGAAAGTTTTGCCCATATGTGGAGAACTGGCCCCAAATAGCTTTTGCATTCCTGCATATACTTCCTTTCTGACACTTCCCTTATGTGAATCTTATTTCCTCATCATTTTCTGGTAATTTCTTGGTAAGCTCAAGGGTAGTATTTTGCCCATTTCAGAATGAAGGGTACCTGGCACTCTAAGCTTTGAAGCTGCAAGGGCAGTGAGAGGAAACTTTCCTCCAAAGCTGTTGCACCACTGTTGTATCACATAACTTACTTTTTTTTTTTTTTTTTTTTTTTTCTAATTATTATTTTTTACCTTTGTGTTTGGCAGAAACAGCACATCAGTCTAATTTTTTTTTTTTTCTTTTTTTTTTCTTTCAGTCTATGGTGGTGACAATGGTGGTGTGGTGCTCAGTGAGCCTAGCAATCTGCTCCTTTATACAAGTTATGCTGAAAAGCAGTCTATGAGTTGACTATGAGATCACTGAGTTCATGTTAAAGCAATGGGGGAAACATTTCCTTCTGTATATCCTATCCAGGAACACCCTAAACCATGCACACCACTGTGATTTGCTTCTTTCATTTTCCCTTTCTCTTTCCCTTTCCCAAGATTTCCCCAAAACTTCTAGACTTTCTTTTTTTTTTTTTTTTTTTTTTTTTTTTTACAGCAGGCAATGAATCTCCCCATACAGGTGTATACCATCTACAGTCTCCATATATAGTTGCACACCATACATAAAACCATGTGTAGCAATTAAATTCAGGCACTTGGTAGAGAATGGACAATTTGTTTGCTTCTACTTGTTTTGAGAAAAAGACTCCCCCCTCCTTCATCTGAATAGGCAAGATTGACATAAAAAAAGTACTTCAAGAGCTGAACTCGTCTACTGAACACAAATACAGTGAATTTCTGTATATCTTTAAATGTTTTATATGTCCTAGTCATATATAATTTATTGTGTTGTGAAGCTGAGCCCTTCTTTGAATGAAAATTTTACTGTCAGAGCCTCGGGTACTTTAGTTTGATGATTTAAAACTCCCAATGTGCTCGTAGCAAATAGCACTTTTTATTACAGTGTGTTTGTCCAAGAGGTCAACTTGCGGCACAGCAGGATTTTTTTTTCCCACTGTAGAATTATTTTTGATGGCAAGATATCTCCCGTTTTAATTCATCTGGTGCTGAATGTAGTAGCCTGCACAGTCTTAGAGGCTCATTGCAGACTGGACCTGCCACGCACAAGAAAAGTGTGGAAGCTTCACCTTTTCTTATGCAAGCATCCTTGCTAGCAGATTACGCAGCATGTTAAATGCTGCGTGCCTGCTTATGCCCCTTTGTTTTTAAGATTTCCATTTATCGTTTTGCTTCAGTATTTCATTTTCTAAGAGATGATGTTGAATTTAAGCTGCCTGGTGATGATGCTAAATTCATTTCTGAGATGAGTAAAAGTGACTAAAATTCTGTGCATGTTTCCTGTGAAATATTGTATACTGAGCAGGTCCTAGATTAAAAGACAAGCTTGACTTTAAAGGTAATGTGATTAATTTCGCCAGCCAAAAGCGGCTATATAGTTTTCGTGCTTATGTTGATACAGTATAGGTGCCCTATTACACCCATTTACAGTCTCCATTCCTTTGCCGTTAGCCCCTGCTGAGCCTATTAAATTGGTATCAAGTCAACTTGTCCCTTAGTGATAGTACACAAACTCTCCGAGTGCTGCAGAATTCTGCATCTGTCCTCTTACCTGTCACTTCAGCCTCCTTTTACTGATGTTAAAAGAAATCTTTACTGTCAGTCATATAACCAATTCACTTTGTTCACAGGCTGTGACAACCTTGTTGTGTTTCTCCCACCACAGAACCGACTTCTGTGAATTAGTATTCTCAAAATTTAGACTAGCTCATTAGTCTGAATAAATTTAAAAGGCTGCTGTTCAGATTCTTTTTTTTTTTTTTTTTTTTTTTTTTTAATGTAGCTTGGCTTTCCTTGGATATAATTTAGGCATTCTTAGAAAAAAATAAAACCCAGCTCCCAAGTATTCACTTTATGATTTCAGAGCCTGGCTTCATTTGAGATATGAAATTAAATCTTCCAAGTTGTTTCCAGCCTTCTATCCCTGTTTTAGCTTTTTTTTTGCCTTTTTTTTTGCCTTTTTTCTTTTTCTTTTTCTTTTTCTTTTTCTTTTTCTTTTTCTTTTTCTTTTTCTTTTTCTTTTTCTTTTTCTTTTAGTTTGGTATAATTGAAAGACTGGCTACTTGTCTTGAAAAACAAACAGAAGTTCAAGTTCCAACCTCAATCATCTTTATGGTTGACTGTGTCCCCCAGACAGCTTGTTGCCACAACATCACCAAAAAATTATTGTAACCTTTATTCTTTTAACAATAACATCTAAACCCACTTTCCAGTTTAGTACATATGTCTGTCAGTGCACCAACCCGATTAAATCCAAATTCTTTAGGATTAGGCAAAGAAACCACTACTTTTGTTCTTGCTTTCAAAGTCCAACCAGCTAGAGAACTTAATTCTCTACTTTTATGAAATCATGAAAGTATTTGCACTCGATCATGTCATGCTACATTCAATAAATACAATGCAGTGTTATTCATTTTTCATTTCTTTGTAAGGGATTGGCTGCTACTGGACAGAGAGCATTACAGAAGATGAACCTGGTCTGTCCCAGAATGGATCTCATATGATGCAGTAATAAGCAAAGAGTTACCAAAGAGTTCAGTATTGAGTTTGTTGCTGTTATTCTACCTGCTCCCTGAGCATTGTCCTTAAGGAAACTCTGGCACTGACAGTAATATGATATGAGGACACTGTTTTGAGTTGTGCTGGCTTTCCAGGGCATTATTATTAGGAAACCATAAAGGGCAGAAAAGTGGCACTCCAGAAGCATTAAGCTATAGAATACTTTGTATCTGTAGAGTACCTTACCTTTCACATGATAATTAAAATGTTTTATAAACAAATTAAGCACTGAAGGAAACAATAATGACACGGGGATGAAAAATGGAATACAGAGGAGTGAATGTCTCCTATTGAAGTTTCTTTCTTGATACTGAAATTCCACAGATTTCATTGAAATCTCTTCTGAATTACCCTGGGAAGATAAAAATCCATTCCAGAATCCAGAGAGGTTAAATAATTTACCCAAGGTCACATCAGTAACACTTGAACCTCAGAGTGGAGAACAGAGGTCCTCAGAGCTTAACCTAAAAGGGGCTAATAATGTCTTTGGTATTAGCTATAAATCAAAAATATAAAAATGTCCTTGCATTAACATCAGCACCTTAAAACTAAAAATGTGAGAGATTGGCCAAAGAGGTCTGATATAACTGACTACAGAGTCAGGGTGGGAAAATATAAATCAATTGGATGAAATCATCCTTTTCTACAGACTGGAGAAGTTTGGCTATGTCTCAAGGAAATGGAGAATTACGATATACATAAAAGAAATCAGAGATACTCTCAGGAGTTCAGAGTGGATATAACTGTGCGATAGAGCAGAACAGATTAAAACTCCCAACCTAAGGAAACATTAATATATAAAACTGTAGTATAAAGGTATGATGTGATAAAAATAATGTGGAGGTGCTCTAAGTATGTATTTGCTTTGTTCAGAGTCTTTCTCTCTTGCCTTTTTGGTTATTTTCTCGATTCTGTCTCTAGCATATGACAATATTGTTGTTTCTTCTTTCAGTATCAATGGGTTCTTCTGACACCAAAGACTCATTGTGCCAATAGCCACAGATATCCAGTCATGTGGAATACAAAGGTTTTCATATTTATAACTTGCTTTCCTTACACAGACCTAAGTCCTGCCTGGGAACAGAGGCAGATAGAAACAACAGAAGACAATGCTTTCTTTGGATACTGCAGTACATCTGCTCTACCCTTTTAGGGGATTTCTGCTGAAGATTAAGGCACTCTGCTTTCCTCAGAATATTGCATAGAAAAGTAGCTGAAACTCACTGTTCAATTATGAAAATGATTGTATTACTTTATAAAACTCAAGATCCTCTTTTCACCTGCCCTTGACCTACCTTTTTCTTCATACCTACCATTTTCTTCCTCTTTTGCCTTCCTTTTCTCCCACATACATTTAAGCAGTTCCCTGGATCTCAAGTGCACTGTTCTCTTCTTCATGTTAGATACCTAGATCCTATATTTAGTCCTATATGTATATCTTTGATCAAATCAGAACATTTGGCATAAACTCTAACAGAGAAATTAATGGAAATCACTGGAAAGCAGCTGTATAACCAAAGTTTTCCTGTCTCCTGTCATCCTAGAGCACCATTAGAGAGCTAGAATAAAAGGTATACATGCAGATGTACACACATATACACTGAGAGTGCAGGCACATTTATGTGTGGATTTGGAAAAGATGCTGCTGCTGAATTGGGTATAAAAACTGTTGTGTTTTGTTGTTGTTGTTGTTGTTTGTTTTGTTTTATTTATTTATATATATATTTTTTGTTTGCCTTTTGTAGCTGCCATTTTGCCTTATTAGCTAATAGTATTTAGGCTTTTTCAGTGCTTTCTCTCTCTTCTATTTCATCTTCTCCTTCTGTTTAACGCTTTTGTACAACCCTGGCTGTCTATCCCTGAGTAAATGCTGGATATCCTGTTGCATGGAGGTGGATGAGATTTGTCTCTGCATATCAAATCAAAAGGATCTACAGATCTCTTTGTTGTGACTGCAATCATAACAAGGCCAAAAGAATCTGAAAAACACATCTTTGGAATCTGACATATTATCTTCTCTGGCTTATTTTCTCTCTCTTTTTTTTTTTTTTTTCCCTCAGTTTTTTACCTTTCCTTCTTCCTTTCCCTTCCCATTTTCTCTCTTTGTATTTCATGCCCAGTTACTCTGTTTCTCTTCAACATACACACTTTGATAGGAAAGAAGGTTCATGCAAAGAACTTTCAGAAGAAAGCTGAGCCAATTTCATTGGAAACTACCAAAAGCAAGTGAAAATGATAAACAGATTAAATACAGTGGGTTGACTGACTTATAGCTGAAAACTGGATCAATTGCATCCACATGCACTTTCTCTGGGGACTAAAAGAGAGGCAAGACTGCCTTTGTCAGCATTCCTCTAAAGTGAAGCTAGGTCTCCTAATGCCACCTTATCTCTCCCTTTCTAGCCTTGTCTTCTGTTTTCTGCTTAAGATAGCTATTAAAATACATGTGTTTGCTGCCTTATCCCAGGCACATAACATGATTTTGAGGACACAAGTGATTCATGCTTTATTATATAACAGTAGTCAATTTTCTGTATGTCCTCGGGTCATTGCTCAAGTGTGCATACCTGCACCTCTCCCTTCACATCCTCTTGTCTGCCCAGGATGCTCAGGTGGCTTTCCAAATCATCTTCCTCCTATGTGAATGTTCCTATTGCCCCTTATTTAGGATGCCTGAGTCAATGAGATCTGTAGGGCAGTGCTCCGGCTTAAATCTACTACCTTAGTCAACACATTTCTGAGCTAAGCAGAGTACTAATTAGAAGAATCAGCATGTCCTAACCCAGTTAATCTGCAAAAGGAAAAATTACGGACCACAACATATCCTCAGAAAACTGGGAGAAAATTATAAAACCTGCTTTTACAAGTTTTAAAATTTGGAGACAATAAGAAAGGAAGGGGTTAATTACTGTAGTATTCAGCCACTTATAGTACAGTAGACAATGACTTAGTGAAGCCATATATCTGCACTATGAAAATAAATAAATAAATAAATAGATGGGGGGCAGTTTATGTGATGCCTACACATGACAAGATGCTTCTGTTAGCAGGAATTGTATACCTCGTGTTTCCTGAGAAACCTCATACATCCCAATCGGGGCACTGCCACTGTCCTCAGTCCATGGCAGGGACTGTAACTGTGCTGTCCTGCAATGAGCAGCCCCCACTGCCATCTCAAAGCCAATTCTCAGCTAAACCCAAATTGCTCTCCTAAGAGAAAAGGGCAGGAAAGCCCTGTATTTAAACACGCATTTTCCAGTGTGCCACTGGATTCTGGGTCTGGTCTGAGGACTGTGTCTGTGTTGATCTTGCCAAGTGGTTATGAGGCTAACAGAGAACAGACAGGACAGCAGGCAACATGGGTCCAGTGCTTCCCATGGTCCCACATGACAAGGTTTAAATATTGCTTACTGAAACATCAGCTGGATTTTGTTGGCAAACTGAGCTAAGGCTACCTTCAGAGGACACATGACAATGAAGAAGAAAGTCAGTGGATCACATTAGAGTTCACTCCAGGAGTTATCTTACTCAAGTAACTGGTGTCATGCTGATACCTAACCACAAAGTTGGGTATCAGCATTCAGCAACCACTGAATTCAAACCTCTCATGTTCTGGACTGTGTTGTAATCATTAGATAGTTGTTTCTCCTTCAGTCTAATCACATTACTGAAATACCAGAGTTGGTGTGAAGCTTGTTACTGGTTGCAAGTGGGCATTTTCTGTGAACTCCTGAGTGCTCACAAAATCCATGGAAATTCAGAAGCACTCTTCATCAAACTGTATTGAGCCCTAAATATTGACTTAATTTATTTTAAGTATCTTAAGTTCAAGGGCTTTCTAGTTCTACAAAACTGAACTCCGTTGGGTAACAGCAATCATTGGACAATTAGGGTTTGTGTCATAATAGAAAACAATTCCTCCCAGGAATAACAAAGTGACAAACTTTGAAAGGGCAGATTTTAAAACTATGAGAAAAATGGTTAACAGCAGGCTGAAGGGCAAAGTAAAAACTTTAAAACCACAGAAACAGCCTGGAGGCTATTCAAGAACATTGTGTTAGAGGCACAGATGGTTTGTGTATCATTGAGAACAAAAACAAAGTAAAATGGTGAGAATAAAACTATGGTTAAGCAGGGAAGTGCAGGGCTTTATTGAGGCTAAAAAGGCAGCCTTTAAAAGCAGAAAGGCTTCCTCAACAGCCTAACCAGATCAGGCCATCACTCATGTTGGTGACATGCAAGCCAGTAATGATAAGATTAGTAAGGAAGTGGTCAACTAAAGGCAATGAGGATCTGGTGGGTAGAGAGACACATACATGTATGTACTTGCACCATGTGATTTTGGCAAATAAATTTTGCAGTGGAAATATCTCATTGTCCTCTTGAAATACCCTTGAAATCCCACTTTTTTTTTTTTTTTTTTTTTTTTTGACTTATTTAAATGCTATTATCCAATGAGGAAGATGAAAATAGGCAGAAAACAAAATTATTGTGTGATGATAGTGTAGCCACAGGCTTCCTGCCCTGGCTACCTTAATCTTCCTCTCCTATCTTAATCTTCCTCTCTAGGCAGACTCCCCCTGGCTACTGGTTACTACTAGCCAGTATTCTGGGTTGGATTATTCACTGAGAGGTCCAAATTCCCCCAGTAAAAAACATTTTGCAACAAACTATACTCTGGTAAGCAATTAATTGCTTTTTAAAACCAATGCCAATCTAAACAAGTATGTTACCTGAAGGTTACTTTATGCAAGAATTAAATAACCGAGTACCATAAAGAACTTCAAGGATAAAGAGAAACAGTCTTCAGATATACATTTTAGAAGAAATTGTTGTCCCATATAAGACAACAAAGGGTACTTTTTTGGAAGCTTAGGGGACTGAAAGAAATGAAAGCTACCAAAGCTGACATTATGGATTAAACTAAGAAATTCAAGTTTAGCAGTTACTGGCAGTTTCACAATGTAGTAGCATAGCTACGATGAGATATAATTACAATTTACTAAGACCCAATGGTAAATACAGCAAAAGAAAATCTGTGGCTTGTAGTTCCTGCTCAGAATCAGATTTGAGAAAAGAAAGTTTAATTCAAAGTCATTCTAGTAATTTGGTTTAATGATTTCAGAAGAAAATCCATCCCATTATTTCAACATTATTTCAGTTATTTGAAATGGAGATGGACCTGGAGATGGAAGAAAAATAAGAAATAAATGTAAGAAACGTCACCTAAATAGAGAGTTGAAGCAACTTCTCTTCTACATCCCTGCCAGAAGATGATAAGAAAGGAAGATTACTCTATAACCATCTTTCAGACAATCCGAGATTGTCCTTTCCCAATACAGTTTTTAAGAGGACATGTTGGGTGCTCCCAACTATCAACTGAGCATCTTCCAGAGAGGTGGGAACAGTATCTGGAAGGACAGAGCATTGTCTAGGGGTAGGGAAAGAGAGATTTGGGTGTTACAAGAACGTACAGATCCGACTGTGAAAAGGTTTGGTTTTTATGGGCAGACTTTGGATAAACTTTCAACACTGCTGACCTCCAAAACCCCTGTGTACTTCACTAATCATCGTGTACACAGATGAGAACTTTCAGAACATCTGGTGCCTTCCTCAAGATCTCTAGTGTATAGGAACTTCAGCCTTTAATTTCTAATCACTGTGAACTTTAGAACAGAAGCTGAGACTGAGATTCTGTGTCACTCACAAAAAGAGGAATTGTACACCTTCAAGCCTTAAGAAAGGATCTTTTGGGGTTTTGGTTTTTGTTTTCCTAGTCTAAAGGAGAAACTGCTTGCCAGTAATCAGCCATGGCACATGCATACACATACACTATTACATGTGAATAATTCTTCAATGCTACTTTAAAAGAACCTTGAACACTTCAGTTTGATTAACACATTGATAAGACATATATTTTCCTTGAAGAAAGTGAGGCCATGGGGATTTGTTAAAAATTCAGAAAAGGAAGGTACTGTGAAAAGATTTAATTCAGTTACAGGAAGTAATACATTCTACTAATGTAATATGGACACAAAAAATGTTAGGCCCCATGAGAAATTAGGATAATTTTGTTTGATCCTCTATGAATGTATATAGTTATATTTATGTGTGTCTCTATGTATATCTATATTTATGAAAATATTATTATGCATGCCCCTGTGTATGTGTACACTTATAAAACAAACCCATGACCATAAATCATCTCAAGAGAAACAGCATAAAGTGGACTACTGTACATCTTTATTTAAAATACATAGGATGCCAAGACAGAAAAATACAAAAAAAAAAAAAAAGAAAAGAAAGCATATTGTTTTTGAAGCTGCAGCATCAATATGGTTGTAATTGTAATGTTTCTTGCTGGAAAAAGGTCATCTTTGGCGAGGTCGGGTTTTTCTTAAGGTCATTTCACATTGAGATATCTGCCTGCTTTTGACATTTCATCTACAAGAGGCACAACTATTCTGACACATGAAATGGGTTCTTTGCAAACCCAATGGCTATTTCTATCAACATTTGTTATTCTTACACAAAAGGAGAATATGCACTGATTGCAAACAAGGCTTCACATTTTTTGGAGACTATTAATATATATATATATATAGTACTTAAAGGTACAGCAATGTCCATCTGAAATAGAAAAAGAAAACACTGGTATATAAAAGGCTGGAAAAAAATAACCCCACAGATGTAATCTTTTACTCATAGAATCATAGAATCATAGAATATCCTGAGTTGGAAGGGACCCTTAAGGATCATCAAGTCCAACTCTTGACACCACACAGGTCTACCCAAAAGTTCAGACCATGTGACTAAGTGCACAGTCCAATCTCTTCTTAAATTCAGCCAGGCTCGGTGCAGTGACCACTTCCCTGGGGAGCCTGTTCCAGTGTGCAACCACCCTCTCTGTGAAGAACCCCCTCCTGACGTCCAGCCTAAATTTCCCCTGCCTCAGCTTAACCCCGTTCCCGCGGGTCCTGTCACTAGTGTTAATGGAGAAAAGGTCTCCTGCCTCTCGACACCCCCTTACGAGGAAGTTGTAGACTGTGATGAGGTCTCCCCTCAGCCTCCTCTTCTCCAGGCTGAACAGGCCCAGTGACCTCAGCCGTTCCTCGTACGTCTTCCCCTCCAGGCCTTTCACCATCTTCGTAGCCCTCCTCTGGACACTTTCCAACAGTTTCATGTCCTTTTTATACTGTGGTGCCCAGAACTGCACACAGTACTCGAGGTGAGGCCGCACCAGCGCAGAGTAGAGCGGGACAATCACCTCCCTTGACCTACTAGCGATGCCGTGCTTGATGCACCCCAGGACACGGTTGGCCCTCCTGGCTGCCAGGGCACACTGCTGGCTCATATTCAACTTGCTGTCTACCACGACCCCCAGATCCCTCTCTTCCAGGCTGCTCTCCAGCGTCTCATCGCCCAGTCTGTACATGCAGCCAGGGTTTCCCCGTCCCAGGTGCAGGACCCGGCACTTGCTCTTATTGAAGTTCATGCGGTTGGTGATCGCCCAGCTCTCCAACCTGTCCAGATCCCTCTGTAAGGCCTTTACGCCCTCATTTGAGTCCACAACTCCTCCAAGTTTGGTGTCATCAGCAAACTTGCTCAAAATACCCTCTATTCCTACATCCAGATCGTTTATAAAAATATTGAAAAGTACCGGCCCTAAAATGGAGCCTTGAGGGACCCCACTGGTGACCGCCCGCCAGCCTGACGCTGTTCATAAACAGAATTAAACAAATTTAAGGATGTTAATTGTTGTTGGTAAATTTTAACATTGTTTTCTGAAAAGCAGCAGGGCAGTGAAATTTACTAAGCATTTGTGTAATTACTCTGTGATATTGGCACAGAAAAAGCACAATAAAATATTTTTCTTTACATTTTGCGTGGGATTTTTAAATGCATATTAATTTTCTAAATTTCAGTTCCCTCTAGCACTAAGATAGGAAAAAATCTGTTGCTACATAAACATTCCATCTTGTACCCCCATATTTTGAAACCCCAGAATTGTTATGTGTTTGTGGCATGGCATCTATACAATTAAAATAAGCTCTGTAATTTAAACTCACAGGGAATATTTTATTTTTCTGTAAAGCAATCCAGGATTCTCCTGGCTGAAGCCTAGTCTAGTTCAAAAGCGTTTTGCAGAATTCCCTTCCTTGAGAACAGCAGAGGGAAGAGCATAGCTTTGTTCATGTTCCTCATCTGCAGACAGCTCAATTAAGCCTTGAACAATCCAAAGCATAAGCATTCAGTTGATCATTCAGTAGTTAGGATTTTCTAGCCGAGTGCTGTGACCAGTCACGTGGTATTATATCTGTTCCCATATTGATGATCTGTTCTTTGTGAGCTATTGCTTTCTCCCAAAATGAATGTCATTTTATCAGAAAACAGGTTTTGTTTTCTGAATATATGCATCTGGCAAGTGCCCAAATCTGCTGTTTGTGGATGTTTGTAGGAACATAGCTTTGCTCACATGAGTATTTGGGAACAGTGAATAACAAAGGATATGAACAGACTGAATCCAAATCCAGTTCTCTAATCAAGCAAACTGCGAGTGAACAATTTTGTGTACTCTCTACTGGCTCACTGAACTTGCAGCACCAGTAAACTCTGCATGTTTGGAGTCACTGTGCTTCTCTACTTGCTAAATTTGTCATACTTAACTTCTCTGCAACATGAGGACGTATGGCAGACATTCACAGAGAACTACAGGTGCTGCTTTCCTGGAGTGAAGCCATATGTCCATAGGGCATTGAAGAGGTTAACATGCAGGTGTAGGAGCTTTATTGTTGGAACATGTTCTCTGTTGCTTTCAGACTTTGGCCTCAAATAAATGCCTTTAACATATTTTATTAAAGTGTCATAATTAGATTTATTTAATGCACTGGGATCCAGAGCATGTCAGCTCTGTGGATGACTGAAAAATACTTCATCAGCTTTTGATAGCTTCACAGGGCAGCAGGGCAATCAGCTCTTATTTCCCACTAATGCATCTCTGTTTGAAAACAGGACTTGAATGTTCTCAGTTCATGCATTGACTGATAGGAGGAAAGCACAAACAGTCTCATGTTCTGCAGTGTTGCATTTGATTAGAAAAAAAAAATGCTTGGGGTCTGAAAATGCTAAAATAACGTTAAGAAAACATTAAAGCACCCTTAAATCTTTTTTTTTTTTTTTTTTTTTTTTTTTTTTTGCCTAGGGCATTGCAGTTATCATATGAAACGTGTGGCCTTTTCTTAAATGGTTCTACGAGAGTAGAAACTGCTGCATAATAGTACAAATAAAAATAATACTGTGCTGTAAGTAGTGGCTCTGTTAGTTGTACTTATTCCCATACAAAGCCTGTAATGGCAGAATCAATAGCTTTCCAATGTCTAATATCATCACCAGTACATTATGGTTAGCCAGACCATTGTCAAGAGACGAAAAGAAGCACAAAATATAGCAGCTTGGATTGTGTTAATGTGTACACAAGTATAAATTTCAAGGATCTCCACTTAAGTAAGTTGTGCACACAGAATTTAAAATAAATAGGAGCAAGAGAACAGTATGGTCTATAATGTAATAACAAAATCAAATTCATGCCCAGCAATGATTTGTCATATAGGACAGCCTGAAGCTACTTTCAGCAATCAGACTGTGGCTACATATAGATGAAAGGGGATTTTGGAGAGTTGTCAGTTGATAGTTAGTGAGAATTTCATATTTACAGATATGGTGAGTGTGCATTACGCTGGTAGGCAACACAGAAAGAATTAAAGGAAAATTGTGTGATGGAGACCTACACATGTCTCCCTTAACAGGAACTAACAACTATTTCAAACTAGAATGGACCAAACTTTCTGAAGTGGCAGACCGTTTAACAACATCTTCTCCATGCTGGTTTACAAAATTGCCTCTTCTGGAAATAATACCCACAGCTTCTGTACTGATAGCAGCCCAAACAGTCTCAGCCTTCTTTGCACTGTAGTAGGATCAGATTGAATGATGAATGTCTGCCCCTTCTGAGAAACAGAGCAAGGATGAGCTCCAGCTCATACTTACGGAAGATACTTATTCAAGTAGAGATAGAGATCATTCAACATATGGATGTCACTTGCTTCCAGAAAGAGATGATTAGATGCTTCATCAGGAAGAAGATACACATACAGATACTCTCCTGAGGTAGCTGAGCTGTGGTGGTTTTACTCGGGTGGGCAGCCGAGCTCCACCACAACCGCTCTCTCACTCCCTCTCTCCTCAACGAGGAAGGGGGAGAAAATACAACACAGAGAGCTCGAAGTTTGAGGTGAGAATGGTTTAATTAAAGGAAAAGGGAATGGGGAGAAAAAGAAACAAAAGAAACAATAAGTCCACATGAAAGCACAGAGAGAAGGAAAAAATATATATATTCTCTACTTCCCATCAACGAGCGATGTTCGGCCACATCCTGGGAAGCAGGGCCTCAAAACGCATAGCGGTTGTTCAGGAGGAACAGTCCTCTCCCCCACTAGAGCCCCCCTTTTTATTGCTGAGTGTGACATCAGGTGTTACGTAATATCCCTTTGGTTGGTTTAGGTCAGCTGCCCTGGTGATGTCCCCTCCCCATCACTTGCCCACCTCCAGCCTGCTGGCTCTTGGGGGCTTGGATGCAGTCCTGATGCTGTGCCAGCACTATACAGCAATACACACAACACTGGAGTGATATCAGTGTTGTTCCACCTACGAGTGCAGAGTACAGCACTGTGTGGGCTGCTGCAGGGAAAGGTGACTCCATCCCAGACAGACCCAACACATGAGCTCACTTGGAAGGGCAATGGGCACATTGCTACTTGTTTGTTTGTTTGTTTTTGTTTGTTTGTTTTGTTTGTTTGTTTGCTTTCTCCTACCAAAAATAAAATGTGAAAAAAATGAGGTAAAAAGTATATATATCTACTTGCATAAATTTGAATAGCAGGATGATAGTTATCTTCAGTAACTGAGGTGGGTGGGTGGGAGCCTGATGCTGAAAGAATTTGAGGAGGAAGTGCTGAGTGAGAGAACTGCTGCCCAAGAGAAGGGTTGCTTACTCGGCAAATGGAAAATATGTACTCTATAGGTGGGTCTTTAGTAGACTGAGCTGGGGAGAGGAAAATGCAGGAGGAGAATATTTGTAGAAAGATTATGACGACAGGGAAGAGAGGTGTCTGAAGTGACTGAATTGCTCCCAGGAAGTGAACATGGTCATTGCTGTTGGTGCTGATGCTCACTGCATAGTGACTTATGTCTTGCTAGAGCACCACATTGTGGTTTTAAGCTTGCTTTAATTCTTCCCTTACAGCCTCATATTGCAAGGAAGAAACAAAGGAATCATTTTGAATACCATCCTCATCAGAAGACAGTGATTCAGATTTCTTCTTCCATTTTCATCCTTTGTTGATGGAGATGTCAAGCACCCAACCTTGGCAATAGAAGTTGAAATGAGCAATGTCTTCATAGCTTTGCCATGCTTTGTCAGTACTGAATAACTGAGCCTTATCGACTACATGCTGGGTCCGACACTCAGATGAGTTCCTTTGGAATTTTTATCACTAGTTTTTATATGACAATCAGGAAAGCCTTACCCATGATGAACTGTGAACTATTGAATCCTGCTTTTTTCCTAGAGACTCCTGGAAAACACCCACCTTTGCAGGAGATCCACAAATTCCACCATAATATTTAATTATTTCTTGGAGTCTCACTGTTGATTTACTGGATTTGAACTTTTTATAGCACAATCTAGCATTATTCCCATTTTACATATTTATCGATGCTTCTGATGATGCCAGTAGAAAAAGTAGCAAAAATATTTTGGTACCCAGAAGATTCTGTCAATACTGGCTAGTAATATAACATGATATCATTCATGCTGCAAAGGCAGCATATACATTGATAGTTCCAGCAATGGATAGAAGAAAGCAATTATTGCCATATTCAGCTTACTCACATGCAGTGTACTGAGGCACCAAAAAATTTACCCAGAACTGAATACCAGATCCATAGCAGAGCATGCCACAGTAGTGAAGTTTTATGGGCCAGTTTGTCCTTAATCAGCTCCTGATAAGCCAGTAAGGTCAGAATTATATTCTTTTGGATCTGAATGGAATTCGTTTCTTTGATTCCTCAGCCACTGTTGCATTGATTCACTGAGAAAACAAACATTAGGAAAATCTCAACAAACAATCCCTTGATTCATTTTGCATTGGAGGGGAAAAGAAAGGCTAGTAGGAAAGAGAGGAAAGAAACCCATTTCACTTGGCTGTCATCCAGTATAGATGCTTCTGGATCTGATGCCTCCAGTATGTTTCCCATCACAGCTGTTTGATATTGCTTATTATAATTATGTATTTACACTACTGTTAAAAAAAAAAAAAAAGGCTGTTTTCAGAATGACACAAACTGTCTTTACGTGACGCATTCAGATGATCTCATACTTTTGAAGCCATTCTGGTATGGGTCATAGATGCTTAATTTTTGGCATCCTTCTCAACCCATATGTTTTTATAGTCCCTATGAATATATTAATCAGGCACTTGAGAGTACACAGGTTTTGCATATTATTTTACCTAGACAACATTTTACTAAGCTATCAAAATCTAGACTCTTTTAGGGAAAACAGAAACTATCTATTATACCTCTTAGGTCAATCACCTCTCTTTCATTAATGTATTCCGGTCATTGCTCCCACTAATGTATATATATTTTTATCTCTCTCTTTCATTACAGCTATGAGAGAGCACCATAACAAACCACCTCTGGCACCTCATCTTCAATCAAAAGAGGAATGACTATTCTCCAGAGTACACAGCTCCACATTATTAACATTCTGTCCCTGCCTATCTGCACCTAACCTTACCTTATTTCTTGTTTATGTGAAGTAGTCTTTCCTCCTTCCATAATTTTTTTGTTTTGTTTAATGGAAAGATGAATAAGGAAAAAAAATATATATATAAAACCGTATTGCTGATTTTTTCAACAGAAGTATAAAGAACAACTGCCTTTTTTTAACCCATTTTTAAAGGCCAATTTTAAATCTATAAAAATATTTTGCATGTATGGGGCCAAACTATGCTCTGTACTTTCTGAGATAATAGAGCTGCATGGCTTTATACAGATACAAATTGGAAGTTCATTATTTTTCTATGTAGTTTACCTGAAAGTATTTTTTTTCCCTGAATCTATTGGGGGATATATCCTTCAATATCCTAATACAAAATGTTGCGTATGTAGAACAATGAATAATAACCATGATTGTTTACTGTTGTTTATCACTACCATCACTATTTATTTATATCCAGCTATACATCCCACAAGAGTGAAAGATAAAGAATTAACATCTTCCTAAATATCAATTTCACTTTAATCCAATAATGTTATTCACAGGTCACTGGTAGACAGTGTGAAAATTCAACATAAAACATAGAATCATAGATTGGGTTGGGTTGGAAGGGACCCTAAAGATCACCTAATTCCACACCCCTGCCATGGGCAGGGACACCTCCCACTAGATCAAGTTTCCCGAATTCCCATCTAACTTGTCCTTGAACACTTCCAGGGATGGGGCATTCACAGCTACTCTGGGCAACCTGCTCCAGTGCCTCACTCTCATAGTATTTATTCCTAATAGCTTCTCTAAATCTAGTTTGTTTGTTTTTTTTTTTTAGATTTTTAAGATTTTTTTTAGATTTTTTTTTTAGATTTTTTTTTAGATTTAAAAAAAAAAAAGTTTAAACCCATTACCCCTAGTCCTATCACTACACTCCCTGACAAAGGAGTCCCTCTCCTGCTTTCTTGCAGGACTACACACAGGACTAATCTCCAAAATTTTGAAGCCAACAAAACTACATATTTAGTATCATCACAAATACAAAACTATTTCATATTTATTAAAGAATTTGCACATCTTCAATGTATCCTTGTCATCAGGCTTAGAGACCTCTGAAAGCTACTCTGAAAATTAAGGAGTTTCTATATGTCCTGTTGATAGAAGAAATATATATCAGACTTAATTTTAGGAAAAAAAAAAAACAAAACAAACAAAAAAAAAACCACTAATTTCCAGTTGTTTCAAAATCATTTTTCCAGACAACCTGCCACAAATTTCCCAAGCCTTCTTAATTTTAAAATTCATAGTGGTAAACCCTATTAAGATACATGGTGGAGTGTTGATCCAGAAGCTTTTTCCAGATACTGTTTTCCTTACAATGAATGTATAATAAAATTGTGTACATGTGCGTTCAATAACCTTGCATGTACTCACAGAAACAATGTAAAAGACTATGCTTTCATAGTAAGGTTTTCTTTAGAGGGCTTTTAAAGTTTAGGCTATCAGATCATCAGAAGACAGGTCCCACAGCAAGACACTTTCTTTTCATATTATATAAGTTTTCACTATGGGTGAAAGATAGACACCTTTATGTTAGGTAGGGTGGATTTTACCTGCTGATACATCCCTTGAAGTTTGTGGCCAGAGGCTAGTTGATTAATTTTTCTAGAAATGATGGATTATTTGTGGTTACTGAATCCTGAAAAAGCAAAAAAAAAAAAAAGCAATTTTTGTTGTTTTTAACATATTGTTTTACATGCATGGTATCACCACTGAATTGCATAAACTCTGCTACTGACTATCCATACACAAGAAGCCTGACTTGTTTCAGCTGTAAAATAGGATATTGTTATGCTATAACTGTGTTTATACTTGTTTGCAGGCCTCTTCCCAAGGACAAGTAGGTCAGTGTACATTCCATAAATAATCCATACTATTATTATTTCATTGCACTAATTCATCTCTGTGCATAAACAAATGGATTTTGAGAGAATGATTAAAGAAGAGATATTACTTTCTTTAATTTTTATCCTACTGTATAATCTCTGAAATTGGTAGCTTGCCTTATTGCAGACTTTCTTACTGACAAAACGTGTAGTCCTTATTCTTTATTTTACAAGGTGAGCAGTTGATCTGATTGCCAGAAGATAGTGGAAATATACAAATAAAACTTCGTTTTCTTGTTATTCTCATCTGGTGAGCTGAAATATGACAAAATCACAAGAAGCAAAAGATTTTCTCAAACTTTATCTTCCATGATAAAGCAAAGACTCACACAGTAGATGTAGTTCTTAGATACAGGATATATTTAGACAGTTTCAGGCCAAAATGTCTAACATGAATTAGTGTTGTTCTTGGATAAGCAGACTTGTAGAAATATTGTATGTAAACCAGAAGTGTAGTTTGTTTGTTTGTTTTCTCATATTTGTTTCCTTCCTTCATAAATGCAAATTGCCATTCTAAGCACTATTTGACATTAGTTATGGACAATGAAAACATATATTATGAATAAGCAATTAAGCGAGCATAGCTTTTTAATTTGTCTCTGTATCATTTCTGTGCTTTTTTTGATGTTGTCATATCTGTATCACATTTCTTATTTCCAACTACTCACAGAACAGTTAAGCAAGCAAATTTTGGTCCATCAATTGCTCATCAAAGACTCACAGTTGGGAAAGGACAATGTATTCAAATGTGGTGTAAGCAATATATATTGAATAAATGATTAAATATTTATAAAAGTCTTCAACTTTGGCTCCTCTACTACTACCTTGGTTATAAACTACTTATGTTAGTCAACCTGTAATCGCTAGTATGGCTGCATGCATGACAGGCAGCGGTTATAAGTAAACCACTGTAGTTGACATCAGCTCCAACTTGTTTTTCCTTCTAGTAGGATTTCTTGATTATACACTGAAAAGATATTTGATTGATAGTAGAAGACATTTGAAGAAAAAAAAAATTAAACTGAATTCATGCCGATGGGGAGGGGAGCTACCTCATTAAGGAAATAATTGAGCTGTTAGTTAATTTTACTTGTTATCTGTAGAAAAGGGCAAAAATCTTCCAAGGAATTAATATTCTTCCCTCAAATGATTAAAAGAACAACAAAAGGGTTTGTATCTTAGATGTATTTAGTAATTATGTTCCTGACACTTATTTTCATATCATCCAAGGCAGAAGGAAAAAAAAATACTGGTAATTTACAGAACATTGTAAGTGTCAGCTTTTCCTGATAAGTTTTTCTCTTCCCCTCCCCCAGTCTTATTAGCAGCAATTTCTGCTAATTGATAATTAATACCTGTACCTTTGTTAAAAGCAGCTACTCATGTATCAACACTCCCAGTTTGATACAATCTGTGTATTTTACTATTACTGTAAATAATGCATAAAATTAATCGTAAAAAGTATTCTTGCAAGATAAATTTTGCATTTCATTTATTATTGTCTCTATTTTTATGGTGCACTACAGCTTTCCCTCCCTCTAAATCCAGAAAGATTTGTAATAAATAATTGTTAAATCAATATAATAAAACTGCCAACATTTAAACATCATTAGGCATTAGCCACGAGTGTAGAAGGATAACATAAAACCACATCAGTTGAAGCAATGCAGTGAACATTGCGTCTTTTATTTCTGGCTAACTTCAGTAAAACTTGTCATTAAAACTAAATTTTATTTACCTACATATTAAAATAACTATTCCATTAAATAAGAGGTAGAGAAAGTTTTTGGGTTTTTTTCGTTTTTTTTTTTTTTTTTTTTCCGTATGTTAATTTCAAAGACATTGATGACTTCAACCTAATGAACAGACCTTTGGCCAATTGAACATTGGGCAAAGCAGTGTTATCTGGATGTTACTACCCACCACAAAGCACTGACAAATTACCACAGAGCTTCCCCACAACTTTATTCTTTCTCTTACACCCATCTCCTTTCACGGCTCAAAGACATCAGTGGATCAGTGGTATATCAATATGACTGAAGCAAAAAATAGCATTTTAATTACATAACATGACCTTATTCCGGGATTTCAGTGACGAACTGTCAGACCTTTGAATACAGACAGAAGGAAAACTGACTCTTGATTTCAGAATTTGTCCCTATCTAATAGCTTATTTTGATACTCTTAGCAAAGAGAAACCTTCCATATAGGTTTAAGATGGACTATTATTATGCTGCAACAAAGCAGTGCGGTTGCGGATATCAATTATCACACATATTGCAACAGAGAGGTAACTTGCTGGATAGTTATCTTAATGACAAAATCATAAGCATCTAATGAAAGCTTGCCTATCAGCTGTTTGCCTATGACCTCCCAGGTCAAGTCAAGAAGCACCTTCCAAACAGAGGCCCCTTATATACTGCTGTGTCAACATGAAAAACACGGGGACAAATAACATCTCCTCCTTCTTCTTCTTTTGTACAAACAAAAGGTACTAGGTACTGATGAAACTAGAGGAAATACCTACCATGAAAAATCTTTGAGACTACTCCACGAGTTAATTCCCCACTAACTGGTCACTGGAGTATGCTTCAGCTCTTTCATAGCCGAGGGAAGAAGGAGATTTATAGAGAATGGAAGGAAAGGGTGTGCTGCATGAACTGCAGTCCTACTGGTGCACCACCCAGTGCAGCCCCTAATGGCTCATGGGACTGTGGCATAGCTCAAGCTCAGGCATTGCAGCCGCACTCCTATCTCATAGCCTATCTCATATACTTGCTCCCAAACAAAAGCACCTCTATCCTTAAAGGACTGTTAATCTCCTTCTAGGTAAGAAATGGTCAGTAGGAATCTCACTGACATAGGGTGAACTGAATCTGTGCCATACCACAAAAGCTCTCAAGAAACAGTATAAACTTCTGGCATGAAACTTCATTTGAACAACCAGCTACCTCCTACATTCTCTATGGTTTCCATATAGTCTGAAGCTGCACCAATTGAGAGAACATTACAGTTGCCATGAGTCAAATCATGAGCAATCATAGCAAAGTCAGCTTTGGAGAGAGTTTGCTCAAGTGCTGATGGGAAAAGAGAAAAAAAGCTGCTTATCTAAGTCACTGCCTCTGCATGCTGGAGAATTAAAGAACTAAAATCACTTCCCAGTTGCATGAATAGATGGACAGCGGAATTTCTGAACTAGGCATGTCAGTCTAAACTTCAGCAATTATTCTGGTTGCTTGTCCCTCTACTCTTTTTCCATTATCTCAGTCTTGTAAAAAATGAACAACAGTCTATTCACTGTCCTCTGAGAGTCACTGTCACACAGTCATCCATTCTGCAGCCATAGCAAAGCAGACTTGATAGAAACAAAAAGACAACATTAGTATATAGAATATATACAAGCCTATATACTCTTTCTTCCCCAAAGAAAATCACGTATCTAAATTTCACCAAAGAATTCTGTTGGAGCACATGGGCTTCTTGTCATATAAAATGATCTAAAGATTTCTTACACTTATCCATACTTACCACAGAGAAATAGGAAGAAATAAGATGATTTTTTTTTCCTTCTATTAACATCAGAATAAATACTATGGCCTTATTTCAAAAGAACAATATACCTTACCACAGCATGCAAACAGAATTTATTAACTAGTCATATAAAATTCAAACATCTATTTTTGCTAAGTTTTGACATATGTCTGACTGGGTTATTTACTGTCTTCTCTGAGCAGCAACATAAATTAATTTGGCTCATGTTGTTTGAGAACCACTGGAGGACTATCAGTGAATCATCAAGACCATTCTGTTTTCTGATGTATAGTAGTTAAAGGTACAAACAGTTGCTAAAGGACTGTAATTGGTTAATTTGGGTGGGTATTTTCCTCACAAGACCTCATACTGCTCTTCAACCTGCTGAAATACAAAGTGCCAACTGGCATAACACTGTAAAACTCTGCTGCTAATATGAGATATATTAAGCCAAAAACACAAGCAAGTCCTAGAAAGGAAAATAAAGCAAACAGAAGGCAAATACCCATTTCAGAATAAAAGAACATGATCAAGTTAGCAAAACATTGGTAAGACACAAAGCAAAAATTAAAAAAATAAATCTAAAGCAAGACTGAAGTAGGAAAGATTGCCTACTTACATATTTTTTGATAGTTTAGTTGTAGTCTTGGGTAAACCCGTATGGTAACACATGAAGACACACTGCTTTCTCAAGATATTTTCTGGATTCTGAGGTCATCATATTCAGGTGCACTTGGAATATTTCAGAACTGGAGCTGTGCAGGATAAAATTTCTCTTCCTAGAGACATTTTCTGAGATTATGACAAATTTACTTTGTAAATTAAAATGCAAACTTTTGGAAAGGAACTGAGTAAGTTGATATGAATTCCAGTATCTTCAATATTTTTTGTGTTCATTTTTTTCCTTTCTTTCATGTAAGCATACTTACCATGTTAAAAGTAGAGGAACTTCAAATGGAACAGGGAATTTTGAATTTCAGAAAGTTTAAACAGGTTGTTTCAATCATTTTGTTTCCATTTGCTCTTAATTTTGGGGGGAAACAGGACATTAGTCAAAATCAATCTTATACTGCTTAGAGTTTTCATTGCAGTGAATTGCCATTTTATAATGAAGATATATTTCATAATCTGCTCTCAAATAAGTTTCAAGAACAGAAGAAAAGAAAAGAAAAATCTATTTGTCCAGCATTGCAGAATGAACAATGACTTTTTTACCTTCTTGAATGCTTTCTTTTTACAAAGCCAAATACTCTACAAATCGATACCGCATTGTCCAGGGAGATATTCTTTGGTTCAACACCTTGATTTTGTATTGGTTTTTAAAGAGACAACTATTTCTGGCAGAGCTGTTCTTTCCTAGCTGGGCCTTCTGTCAACCATATGCACATAAAGAGTAGGCTTTTTTTTTTTTTTTTTTTTTTCCTGTAATGCTTTATTTTCAATCAGCTTGAGCTTCCATGATAGGATGTGATGGTAAAGACACCTGTGTGTAGATGTAGTCTAAAACAGACTCACTTCATGTGATTGAAGATGGAATTTCTTCCTTATACAAAGACGAGAAGGTCCTGATATCCAACATCACATAGGAGCAGTGTTTCAGTCCATCAGTGACAGAGGCTTAGTAGAGCTAAACGCTATTTCTGTTGCTTCATTTCAATGCCTTTCAGCTGACTCTGACTCAGTTCCCATCAGCAACTGGTGCTGCTCCTGAGCATTTTGCAGGGGTCTTTAGTAAGCACTGAACATGTGCTACTAAAAGACATGGACAGCTCAGTCCTCTGGGACTGATCAGCGAAACTTCTCTTAGATTCATTGAATCTTGGATCATATGAGTGAATATTTATATATGAGTGTTATCTAAAATAGACAAAAGCAATGGGGCCTGTACAAAACCAGCAGTATAAATAAATAAAAGCACATTTCATTCCTCTGTTTTTTAGGAAAACATTCTAGGACTGCTCTACATGTCCAGTGGGACCTGACTATATGGAAAGTACAACATACAGTAGAATTAACTTTTTATTTATTTATTTATTTATTTATTTATTTTATTCAGCCATTTTTGCTGTTCTGTATACAGGTCGTGACCTCTCACCTCCTGTTTATTTCTTCCCATGTTGACCTTTCACTGAAGCACAAGGCTAATTTTGTGCTCCAGTGACCAAGAATAGGAATTTGTCACTTTATTCAAAATTGAATGAATACAGGTATGCCTGGCATTCTCAGCTGGACTTAACCCTCTGCATGCTGAAAACAGTCAAATAGCTAAGTGGTCTGTATTAGGAAATTAGGAAATATCTTCTGAAGTTGTGCTTTTTTTTTTTTTTTGGTAACAAAAGAGCTTTGCTTCTTTTGTCTGAAAAAGGGTTTTTCTTTTTCTGTGCACAGCCGGGTACAGTTTTCTTTGTTGCAAAATACAATGAACCAAACAGAAGAAAATGACAGGTTAGAGGTCCATAGAAATTTGCAATGGTTCTAAGGGAGAACTTTCATTAGCATTAGGAAATAACCTCCATCTTAATTGTCTGCTGTACAAACAAAGTTTTACATGTTATCTTTGACTGAGAAAGAAATAACTAATTTCTCCAGTAAGATGCCAGTAATGAATTCTTATAGGCTAATCTTAATAAGTATGTGCAAAGTAATCTATGCTTCTCATGTTGAGTTATAAAATATAATTCTTTTCCTTATGCAAATACTTTCACTGGTACTTATCCATCTATTCAAGTCTTCTGTGCAGTAGGGCTCCTTTCTCTGACTGCAAGTTCTGTAAAGGGAAAAGACGTCAGTGGATCTGTGCAGGATTTGAAGTCAACACTTAACTCCTGTGTTAGAATTACAAATCATAAGTGTACCAGCAGAAAAACAGTAGGTCTCAAGTGAGACAGTCAGCAGATTCAAACACTACCTTTCAATAGATTGTTCTATTAGCCTGTCCTGGTTTTAGTTAGAACAGAATTAATTTTCTTCCTAGTAGCTGGTGGAATGCTGTGTTTTGGCTTAGGATGAGAAGAGTGCTGATAACACCCCGATGTTTTAATTGTTGCAGAGCAGTGCTTATACCAAGCCAAGGACATCTCAGCATTTTGCTCTGTCCTGCCAACAGGCAGGCTGGGGGTGCAGTAAGAGCTGGGAGGGGACAGACCCAGGACAGGTGACCCAAACTAGCCAAAGGGGTATTCCATACCATCTGACGTCATGCTAAACAATATATAGGGGTGGCTAGCCGGGGGGAGGGGGCCGGACTGCTCGGGGTTAGGCTGGGCATCGGTCAGCGGGTGGTGAGCAATTGCATTGTGCATCACTTGTTTGTACATATTATTATTACTTTCCTATTATCACCATTGTAACATTATTGTTATTATTGTTATTATTATTTTGTTATTATTATTTTCCTGTCTTATTAAACTGTCTTTATCTCAACTCACGGGCTTCACTTTCCATTTCTCTCCCCCGTCCCAGAGAGGGAGGGGGGAGGGTGAACGAACGGCTGCGTGGTGTTTAGCTGCCAGCCGGGTTAAACCACGACATAGCCATAGACTTCCAGAGTGTGATTTCCTACAAACATATCCTTTACATTTTATGGTCTTTCTGCTGAGATAGTTGTCTCCCTTTTCCTCCTGGTGTCTGTATTACTGTATTTCCAGTTATCTAGCACATGCCCTGATCCTTTCTTCTAAATATGCGTTATCATTGCTGCCTTCCCAAATCCTGTCATTACCTGACAAATGCATGCCTGACTGGTCGTGAACTATGCACATGCCTTTTGGCCATCCAGTGCGTGTGAGCTGGCCAGCCAGCAGCAGAACAATACTGCCAAGCTCACAGCACAGCCTTTTCTTCATCCAAAACACTCATATAAAAACACTAATTTCACAAAACATATCAAGAATTAACATATTTGAGCTCATTAGCTTCCTAATTTAATTTATTAAGGTGCCTTTCTTATCTTCTAATGGCAACACAGCTATGCATGGATAAGATGCAGAAAGTTGAATCATAGTCTGCTTTATGGGTTGGGATCTTCGTCTCAGATGAGGGCACTTTCGGTGCACTGCAAATAGGTGCCAAATTATGTTTACTGTTTTCTAAACCTAAATCTGGAACTCTTGGGCAGACCCTGAACATAATTTCACCAAAAGTGGTGTACTTTCATCCTGAGTTCATCAGTGCTGAACTCACAGCTGTCAGAATTGGCAGTTTGGCTTAGGTACAAGAATGCTCTGAAGTACTTGGTTCTGGGTCTGTCCATGGGTGGGTGTATGCTCAGGGGGCTGCCAGCAGAACATGGGATTCAAAAGGGATGCAGGTTGTCCACTTCCCAATTCAAACCTTTAACTGATTGCAGGTAATTCCTGTTCTGGATATAAGGAAATACATGTGTGGGTGAAATGTATGGTGCATTTGTAAAGAAAATTACAGTAACTGTTATGCTGACACCAACAGTAATGCTGTATAGATGCGTAACATATTTTGCCTTTCTGTTAGCTTGGAAGTGCCATTTTACAACTTCCAAGGTGGTACACTAGATCCTGCATTTGTCTAAAACATGATTTCCAGATTCACCTAAAGTACACCAAAATAAAATATCCATATAAGCTAAGAAAATGAAAAGAAGGATCCTAAAATCAAGATGAACAATTTGCATTTTATTTTATTTTATTTTTTTATTTTTTTTCCAGCAAATACAGCTTCCTGCCAAACACAGATAACTTTTTAGCAGAATAATTTAATGAAAGCACTTAAGTACCACAGAATCTGGTTAATGTAGTACTTACTGGTAGCTAATACTACCTCATCTTGGGAAAAAAATCTTGACTATCCTATATATGGTATTATAATCACAACTTGGTACATATTCTTCCACCTTTAGATATAAATCATGTATTTCCCTGTTTTCAGTCCTTAGCTCTTAAAGAGCAGAGTATGATGCGAAGGGTGTGGGAGTCAGTGAAGAACACGTGCCTCTAGACCAGTTGAACTTTGATAGCTTACATTATTGTTATTGGGGCTGCAATTCATGTAGCTCACTGACAAGTTAAGGATCCAGCTTTCACAAGCTGGTAGGAGCTGTCCCAACCACTGCCAGCAAAGAATCTATTTTATCTTTTTTTATTATTATTATTATTATTTTTCTATCTGTTCATCAATAGCTATGTATATTTGTTTCATAAATGATTCTTTCCTATTAGAATATATAAGTATTTATCATTGATCATTGTTTCTTACTGACCTGCACTCTCTGTGGAGCTTTTTACTGCCAGAAACAGAAAAGCATCAGTGTCATGGTCTGTCTGGGGGCTCTAGCTTCTTCCCTGAGATGTAATGCCTTGTACGTGTGGAAAAGCAGGGAGGCATCCAAACCAACAAAACAAACAAACAAACAAACAATATATATATATACATATAAATCCTAAACAGAACAGAACAACATTGCTATAGAGTCCAATGCCACATTTGTTTACAATGCCAATTTGTTTACAAAGCATTTACAATGCTTTACATGGGATTTCTCCTTTGTCAGCATGCACATGCTCTGATTTTGATCTTTTGAAATTTCTGCATCCCTTAGGTTGTATTCTTTCACTCCAAAATAACTCTTATCATGATAGATGAACTGGAACAAGTGTGGGCTTCCTCACAGCCACTTCCTGTCAAACTGCCCCATGCTAAGCAGCAAGCTGTGCAGCGAAATGGAAGGAAGCACGGAAGTCCACTTTTCCCTTATCACTTCCCCATGGCAATCTGACCAAGAACAGTGACCTCAGCACAGCTGAGGCCTGAAATAACTGAGCTGAATAACTCAGAAAGAGCATCTTCTCACTCCAACCAGCAGAACCCAATGGAAATATGTGACCAGTGACTGCAGAACCCCTTGTTCAATGTTACAGTTGTACTGTACACAGCCAACACAGGTCAGACTGTTTTAGGGAGCTAACTGAATGATTCTCAAATCAAATTTAAAGTGAACCAGTTAACCTAGAACTATTCAGCAGACAGGTTCTGCAATTAGAGGAATTTACATTAAGCAGTCAAGAAAAACAGAAATGTCACACCTCCTTGAATTACATATTGAAATCAAATACATTTTTTTCATGGTTGACCTTTGTCAGTTACATGTAAACTGAATTGACGATGAGTCACTGAGCTAACAAATTAGCTACTCATAGTTGTTGACAGGGTCAGCAAGAAATCTTCCATATTTTTAAACAAAAATAAAATCATCTTGTAGGTATTGTACATTACTTAGTTCATGTATGCACTTCTTTTCCTTAATGACATTCAGAAACCATTGACAGCCAGAAGAGAAAAACCAAGAGATCTTGGGGTTTTCATGTTATTATTTCTATGAATGACAACTATCTATATAAGTGTAGATAGGAATTTAGCGCCATAATCTTTGGTTAAAGAACAATAACAGCATCTCTTTGTTGTGCTTTCAGCTACCTAAGTAATAGAATTGACTGCAACAGTGGTTAGGAAAAGGACCAAACTTTCTGGCTCCCCTTCCTTGGTTAGTATTGTTTCAATAAAACTACAGCTTATATTATAATGCTTCTGCATAGCTAAGTGTTTGGTTTGTGGCAGCAAGGTAGACCAACAATTTATTACAAGAGAAATTATTAGTCATGTGATTAACACTTATTACTGTATTGCTACTTTGGAGCACAGCTAACCATGACCCTGAATGCATTTTTTGCTTTAACGCCTACCTATTTACTCTGTGGGCTGTTCCTGAGATGATATCTCTTGGACTGTAACTGATCAATGCACTGAACACATTGCTGTGGTCATCACAGGTATATAGATGAGCTACACGATTTAAATTCCTTTTGGCCATCCCAATTTAATACTTTCTTGCAGCCAAAATGTCCTCATACAGCTCCAGTGTACACTGTGCTCTAAACCAGTGAAAACACCCTATTCAATGGAAATATTTAAGATAATAATAATAATAAAATAACAAATAGAAGGATTTTCTGCCATAAATGCTCCTAAATTCAAAAGCACTTTCTCTTCTACTTAACCAGTTTCACCTTCTCTCTTCTGTTGAAGGCCTTTTGGCATTTGTGCTGGTCCTGTGAATCAAACTATTTTGCCTCTCCTCCAGTATGTTACCCAACTCTGTTGTTCCTTCCAGTATTTGGCATTTGCTCTGGAATTATGTTTGTCCATCTGTTATTTGTCCTTTTGGTGATGCGTTCTGCTGATTCCCATTTGTTCCTCTCAGCTTTCTCCACAATTGGAGCTTTTGAAGTGTTGTGGCATCAGTCAGCTCTATCTCAGCCCACAAGGGCGTTCATACAGAATGACAGAAGGAAGAAAATGGCCCAGGCTGGTGTCACTTTTTCTCTGGGAACTCACAGGTTCTCCTTTTTCCAGTGGTCATTCCCACTAGCTGCTTTCAGTGGGTCAAGGAATGCATTGTGAAAGGGGATTGCTTCTATTTTGTTTTCTTTTTTGTTCCTTCCATCTTTCTGGATGTTAGTAAATGGTGTGAAATTATCCAAAGGATATAATGTCAGTAGATACTTATCCACTGAGCTTGCACTTTTCTGATATGTCTTCCTTCTTCTCCATGTACACATCAATCCCCTTTATTAATCCTTTATGAAATGTATTGTCCTGATCTGGCCTGAGCAGAGTCACAACTCCATCCATTTCTTTCTTTTATTTTTTATTTTTCCCAGATATATCTTTTTTATTTCTTAAAAAAAAAAAAAAAAAAAAAAAAAAGCCAAACCAACCAAAAAACAAACCTCTACATACATTTGCTGAACATGAATGACCGTTACTGGGCATGACTTCATTTTTCAGGCTTAGAACATTTTGTAGACAGAATTCTAAATTTGTCAGCTCACAAGTTGCCTGCTCAGCTATTGATCAATAACACAGATTCTGTTTTCTTTCCAGTCAGAGCTCTGAAAGACTGTTTTAAGGTCACACTACAGCCAGCCCTAATGTAGCATCCTTAGCAATTATTCCAGGTTTGCAGAGCTTTGTTTGACAGTCATGCTCTAGGTAGTTCCATGTCTGGTTTTGTATATTTGTTTTGTATTTAGGCTCATCTGGTAATGTAGTCACATTGGAAAATCAGATTTCTCAGGAAAACAGAACATTTTCTCAGAAAGCCTGATTTTTTCATAAATGAGGATTTAGTTTGTGTCAGTGGCCCTTGTAGAGAGCTGAATAATGTAGGTAAATGAAGGATATTTACATCACTTTATTTTCAGCTTATAAATTAGACATTAGTTAATCTGTTTACTTAGGTACACTAAATGTCCATGAATTTCTAGGCAGAAGCCTACTGAGAGCCATGCTATTTTTGCCAATTACAATAAGAAACAGGTATTCAATAGCATTTTTCAAAGTAGACATATCTTTAGAAGGACCCTCTTTTTCTTCCTCCTATTTCCCTTTCAATCCCCAACCAAGAAGCCCCCAAACCCATAGTTTCATGACATAAGTAGAGACATTTATGTCAGTAATGACTCTATTAAGAGACATTTATGAAATGTTTATGATGTGGGTTGGATGCTGGTTTTGTTCAAATCACAAAACCAGGAAGCCCAAATTTGTAAGGAAACCCTAAAAAAAAACGCCCACGGTATATGCAAGTTCATTTGTTTTTGTGCACAAATGTTTTGCACATGCAAAGCAGCTGGTGTATGCACACCCATTGTGCTTCTGATCATACAAACTGTGGGTCATAATGAACCACAGTCTACTGTGCCTACACAGAGCTATCCCTGCACGTTTAGAGTCCTTTAGAAAATTTGACCTGCTTGACCCGGTCCCATCCAGATGCCCCCGTTTGGCTTCTATGCACTAGAAAAGGCGGGCAAAGAATGCAACAAGCTGCTTTCAAACTGTCTGCGTGGTAAAGTTAGCCACATCATGGAGCAATATCACATTAACAGTAGCACCAGTATACAACAGGCATAAACATGGCAAGAAGGAGAAGAGGTAAAAACTACTACTACCACTGCAAATAATCACCTTCTGATTGGAGTTACTAATCAATTGTTACTCTTTAATATTTTGATTGCTGGTGATTCTAGTCTAAAAACATAAAGTGTGTGCCCACAAAACACCCTCAGACACTCGAGATATGGAAAATGAGGAAAAAACATAAGTGCTAGGTAACACATTCACAATTGCAAGAAAGAGGTGTGAATAGTGCAGTAATGACAAATGTATGCAGTTAATTACAGTTTCAGTGTTGATCATAAAAGGCCTTTTGGAAACAAAACTAATGTAGTGACTTTCAAAGGAAAGGCCAGGTATAACCAGATAAAAATTGACCCTTTAGTCTAACATGGTCAGCAATCATTAAATCACATCTCATTCTTATTCTTGTAATACATCCAGCCGTAAGTTGCCATCACAATGAGAGATGTTGGCTTATGAAAGTACCAATCAGCTGATACATGCAAACATCATTAATACACTATCTGCAATGCAAAAGGAGAGCCACGTTGTCTTTTTAGATGCTATTCCAGTGAGATGTACAAATCTAATAATTTTTCTCTGCAGGAGTCTGCTTACCTTATATCATCATGTTACAAGACTTAACACTTTTAAAATAATTAAAACATTAAAGTTGTAATTGTGTCACACTTTAACAGCAGCAGCTATAGAAGGATTATAGTCACGGCCTCCTACATGCATGCAGGTTAAACTTGAGGGCTTGTTGACTGTAAGCTAGTTAGAAGCACTCCGAAAGTGAGATATAACTTTGCTGTGTGGTAAAGGGGAAAATAGAGGAATCTCCACAGACTTTTAGCCCTGTGCAGAACACATTGTTAGTCAAAAGAGAGAATGGTAATTCTGCATTATAAACATGAGCATATTCCTCTCTTTTTATTCCTGAGAGCTACAATTAAAGGATGCAAGTCATAAAGCAGTGTATTATGTGATGCATTGTTTTTAATCTCACTGCCTTGCATTATATATCAGGTTCATATAATTCTTCAGACACGAAAAAGCTTGTTCCATAAAAATACAGGCTTCTGCATTTGAAATATAAGTTTGCACACAAGCAATGTATATATCAACAAACCAGCAAACTAACTCACTTACTTAATACACTAAACTTCAGGTTCTTCCTATATTATGTGAAATGGCTTGAAACAGGAGGCAGCTGCCAGGAAACATCACTGCTTCTTTGCTCAAGAGAGACAGGGGAAGGAAGAATGAAGAAAAAAATTCCCTCGATGGATGCCACAATAGCATGTCTTTCATTATCGCCCTGTGTCAAGGCACTGTGTAATGTTCATTGTGCATGCATAGTAAATTACTATTTACCTGCCAGTGCCTTTGATAAGTCAGTCTTTTCTCCCTCTTTTCGTCCACACAGCATGGAACAGTGAAACCTCTTTGCCTATAATTCTTATTAAGGTGATACCTTTTCTGAATAAGAAAGTACACACTTCCAAAGGAGGCATTCTCTTGGGTTTTTAAGGGCCATTGTTTTTATTGTTTTCCTTTTATTTCTCCCACCCTGCTGTGTTTTAATGCTATAGTGACTTCTGTGTATACAACTCTCATATTGAAATGTCTGCCGCAGATATATGCAATATTAAAGAGTGCTTATGAATTTTTGACATCTAATTAGTCGCTACCCAGTTAACATGTCAAGACTCAGAGGGATTAGGGAGTCAGCCCTTTCTGAATAAGTTAAAGCTATGCCCTGTCCTTTTCATGTATTATTCTTTAATGTAGGTGGTGATTATTTTGCTGTGATTAATTGATGAAGCTCATTGGTCTGGCAAGTGTTACAGAATTCACCATTCCTCACTTTTATTTCTCTCTGTAGGGCTTTCCCACTTATTTGAAAGGAATTGGTTCTATTCGGTCTGTGAAGCCTCATTGTCTTTCCTCAATACATGCACGTTGGGTTTTCTTAAGATTTTGTCTATTTGATTTTATATATTTTATAATATATAGGAATAAAATAATTAATAATTCTTGTTTTGTTTTAAGTCACTAATATGGATTCTGTAAAATGGTGTTTACTTTTAATTTGGAGACATAATTTTAGACAAAATTACAGACATAATTTTTTGCAGGATAAAAATTTATTTTATTTATTTTAGCATGTTTTACAAAGTCTACCACATTCAACAAGGCATGGAAGATTTCAGGTTTTTCTGATCCCTGACTATAAGCAATATACCACCCATGTAAATATATATATATATATATATATTATCATTTTGAGTATTTTTTTTCTTAGAGATGATATTATATTCTCTGTTGTCGGCTATGGTGAATTATATCAATTTTAGCATCTGAACGGAAACCTTAATTATACAATTTCTGTTTTCCATGTGCACGTTCATTTATAAAGGGGAAAAAAAAAAAAAAAAAAAAAAAGGAATGTTGGGGCAAATCTTTAAACACCTGTAGAAATCTAAATGATGCATATTTTAAAACAATGTGATCACTCATAAATTCAGCTGTATGTCAAGGTTCCTGCTGACCTGTGGTGCACTCCAAAGGAATGTTCAATTGATTATATACAGCTGCAGACGCTCAGAAAGAAACAGCACATATGTTTGCTTCATGGTCTGATATATTTGTTATATCCCCCTCTGTGTAAGTGATATTGAGTTCTATATAAAGAAACAATAAAAACGTATGCTGAGCACATAATGGCTGTGCCGTTTGCCTACACAGGCACCACGCCACCAGTATTTAACTCACTGCTTTGTAATGCGCTAGAAGAGATCTACCTTAGATACAAAAGGCATGGTAAAAACATAAATACACACACACATACACACACACACAGTTGGTGAGTTTTTTTCTTTTTCTTTTTTTTTTTTTTCTTTTTTTTTTCCCTCCATAGTACTGTAAAGGAGCATCCCGCTATATTGCATTGTCTTTTGTTCATGGTTTCAACGTAGTCAGCTCAAGAGTTTGGGCCTTATAAAAGTGTAACCCAGTCAGGCAGCTTCCCTGAAAGGATAAAGCCAGAAAAAGGAGTTTGCAGAGCACAATGCACGAGGTAAATGTATAGATATAGTTATGGAAATATTTAATCATGCACTGTGGCTACTGAGAACTTTCTTCAATTTCCCTACCTCTCCATTGCAAAGGAGCCGAACAAAAGGCTGTTGCCATCCGAGTTCATTTCTGCAGCCTCCTGGTTTTATGGACAAATAATTACTTTTCACAGAGCAGAATCAATCCCATTATGAACATCCACTATTCAAATCTGTAATTGGGACAATAAGAGAGCTCCAGCAGGTTTATCTTCCTTTGAAATGAACAAACTCAT
The DNA here is from genome assembly GCF_964035555.1 of Netta rufina. Lineage (NCBI taxonomy): Eukaryota > Metazoa > Chordata > Aves > Anseriformes > Anatidae > Netta > Netta rufina. The sequence goes on from NC_140128.1 coordinate 51,767,089, forward strand.
GCACACACTCCTAAAAATTGCGTCAATATAAATAAAGCTTCCTCTGCACAGACAGAGTTTTTAATTACAATCCTGTGTTCCAATCAGGATTTGTGATTTTAATGTACATTTGGGGGGCTGTTTCTAAGATATTTATTTGGTGAAAATATGTAAACAGTGTTCTGTTATCAGACTTTAAAGGAAATTGCTGCATGGAAAGGGGAGAGTGAAGGGGGGCCAGGAGGTTTTAGCAAGGGACCCCTTCTTAACCCCCACCTGGGTTGGGTTCAGAAAAATGCTGGGGCTGGAGGTTATTGCGGAGGAGATGAAAACAGGAGTCACAGCAGCCTTGTGCCCCTTAGGAACAAGAATTGACATCAGCCCTGCCACAGAAAGAAGAGCCACGAGGCAACAAGGAAGTGAAATAAAACTGAGTGGGGTGGGTGGGTTGGCTAATGGGGAAGGGAGTATGAAGAAGGAAGAGGGGGGCAGCATTAAAAGAAATATCAGTCAATTGAAGCATATTCACTTTCTCCTGCACCACAGATTCTATCAGAAGAAAACACTGAACTTTGTAGTGTTAGCAGCAGCTGAAATTTAGAATTATTGTTTCCTCCTAACAGAAGACTCATTTTCCACGGCCGCATTTGCAGCATAATAAGCTTTTTGTTATTTTTTCAATTAGAGTCAATTGACCTAACAAAATGGTTGGCAATTAAGTGATTTTTGTAATGGTCCGGGGGTAATTTAGTCGAGCTTGTCAGCTGTGTTTCATGAAGCCGAGATGTCTTTTTTTCCCACTGCCTCTCTCTCCCTCCCTCTCTCTCTTACCCTCTCTCTCTCAAGCATAATGGCTCATAATTTCAAAATCTTTTCCTTCTGTTTCCCTCACAATAATTCGCAATTACAGGAAGTTGTTGGAGGTGATTTTTTTTCCTACCTTGCTTTTTGAGTCAGTAATTTTAAATAAAATGTACATACTTGTAAAAAGGGGGCTATTACAGAAATCACTTTTTGTGTAAACTCAATTATTTTATGAATAGTGACACCAGTTTCTGCTGGGTTCAACTCCTAAAGGCTGATGTATTATTATTTTCAGGGTAAAAGGTTTTGAACATTTAGAACACTTTTTCAAACCAAACCAGCATTCAGGAAGGTAAACAACAACTTAAATGATGAGGAGCTTTGTAGCAAAGCTTACAGGTATATGAGAAGAGCACATGCCATTAGGACATTTAAACAATAGTCTGCAGCTACTGGACTTTATCTTCCCCTGATATGATTTATGAAGGGATTCTTCATTTGCCTAATTGATTCATTTTCTTAAGACAACATCTGGAGTTGCAATTCCTATTAAAGTGCTGTAGTTAGATCTGATGACTAGATCAGATGTTCTTTCATTTGTATTCCTTTTATTATCTGTTTTTGTAGCACACACACTGAAAACTGAAGCCATACAGCCGTCCACCAATGAATCTGGAGCCTCTCTAGCATCTGCCTGCAAACGGCTGTCTACTTTTACTTTTTGATTTTTAAACCCTCCTCACTACCACTCCCCTCCGCCCCCCCTCCCCTCCCAGACAGGCTGAACATATCCCCCGTTTCAGGAGCCACCCTCCTAGCCAGTGGGATGCGAAGGATGCGAAGCTGCCTGGAGCTGGGCTTGCGACTGCTTCCTCGGCAGTCAGCAGAAGGGGGCACTGCTGGAGCAGAGCAGCCAGCACCTCGCCCCCTGCCTGCCCGCCCTATGCTTCCTGCCCCCTTCCTGCCTGGATGCTGCCTGCACCCTGCTTGTGCCCTGGTGAGCCCCCAGACTTCTGCCTGCCTGCCCCAGGACTGCTACCCAGGGCCTATCGCTCCCTGCCCCTGCTCCACCACCTCCTTGCCCTCTGCCCACCTCCCATCGCAGAATTTTCATTAGAAGAATTTACCGAGCACAGCTCAAAGGTCCCGGCTGCAGTTGTTCTGTGCCCATGCTGGTCTCAACGGCCAGTTGCCGTAGAGCTGAGGCTACATGTATGTCACTGGTGAATAACCCTCTGCATTTAATGCTCACCAGACTGGTTTGCAAATGACAGGGGATGGCTCCTGCAGTGTTGATATTTTATTACTTTTTTTTTTTTTTTCTTGTGCCAAGATTATTTGTTAGTGGTAGTTTTATTTTTTGTTTGTTTTATTTATTTTTTTTCTTTCCAGGTATCTCGTGTCGTCTTCTGAAAACTTCGCATCCTGGAGTTTTTCTATCAGCTAAAATCTGCCAGCCTAATTCTGAGAATCATTTTTACCCTCCTTTATCTTTCTTCCTCTTCAGCATCCAGCATCTGCTGGAATTGGGTTGTAAGAAACTGGCCTTCCATCTTGCCTATTGGGACAGCAAGATCTGTGTGAATTATCCTCAGTAAATATTACTTTCACATTTGGATCTCCACTCATTTCCCTTATGACCCCTGACAGTCTTCTCCTAGGGTTTGGTTATAAGTCACTTTAGTCTGGACTGGGCTGAAGCCTCCTAGGGCTTCGATTAATCCACTGCACCTAGCATTTCTGTGACTATAAAAGGAAAAGTTATGATTCTGAATAAGCATCGTGCAGAAGAAAGAAGCAAAAGCATAAAGTATTAAACTTTCATCCAGCACCATAGGAGAGATGTAGTTATTAAATTTCAGCTGCTTATCAAACTGATATGAAAGTCATTTTGCATGATTGCTTTGCATCCTCAAATCTTCTGCTTTTATTTGCAGTGCATCTCTGCGCTTTCTTATTAGAAAAATACTCAAAGGATAAAAAAGCTGATAATATTATTCAGTTTTGACAATTAGGTAGGAAAAACATTTTAAGAAGTGCTTTTTTTATTGCAGCTAGTAATAATAGTGGTGGTCCTCCTGGTAGCAGTCTCTTCTGATGCTACCCAGGGTGATGCTAGCTTTACCCTGTAATGGCTAAAGCCCTGATGGTTATACTGGTAGAGCTGTTAAGGAGTGTGAACCAGGATGTCATTCGCAGTATCACAAACAATGCATGCAGACACAGCTTATTCTGTCTTGAAAGGTCCATATTTCATGCCTTTTTCACTCCCCCTTTCCATTTCAAAGACTCGCAGATGGACGGTGGCTTGTAGCTGTGCTGAGAGGGGCAGGAGGGGATAGCACCTTCCCTGTTTTGTGTGCCCTGTCCTGTGCTTGCCTACAGCTACTGTCCTTCCCCTTGGGATCTCCTTTACATTAGCCCCTTCAGCAAACCTATCTCTGCCTATTTATAGTCAATCTCCCATACATTTTACTGGCCCAGCAACTGCCTTTAATTGTTACCTCCCCATATTGTGGTTCCCTTGCATTTCAGCTTAATTTTTTCCTGATGCTTTACATGTGAATTTAGGCAAAGCTGTGAGCATTCATGGGAATGCTGAGCCCCTATCATTCCATCTCCCACAACTCTCCCTTTCCCCACAGTGGGTTTCCACAACTTGATGCTTATTTTTTTTTTGTTTTATTATTTATTTTTGTGTGTATTTTTGTTGTTTTGTTTTGTTTGTTTGTTTTCCCAGCAAACATTCCAAGCATTTCTTCGGTACTCTCCCCTCTTCCTATTTTCTGTCAATGATCTCCCATCTCCTGATGTGTATTACTCCTCCATGATTTAATTCACCCTTAGCAACTGTTGCAAACCCAATGGCTCCTTAGCAGTTATCTCTTCATCTTTTATTGGTACCTTCTGTCCAGTCTGTACATCTCATACAATCCATCTCTGGCCAGATGTCTGGTCACAAGCTCAGTATGACAAAAAATGCAACCTTTTCATCACTCTTTTTGAGCCCTGGTTTCTCCATTATTGTACAGAATTATTACTCTGTTCCATAATGCTGGAGGCTATTAACACCATACCTGCTCCTCTCACTTTTTAGCTTTAAGTTCTACAAATCAGGTCACTACTTTTCCAGCCTGTATAAAGCATATCTTTGTCATACCATTAGACCTTGTTGTCTAGATTGAATTTCTGTTTCCCAGGCTATGAGAACTTTCCTCCTCTGATTTTTTTTCTTTTTTCACCTTTACATTTATAGACAATAATTTGCTTGACGTATGCCTACAATTAGGGAGAGCAGTTTTATATACTCCTTGATGCTGAGACCTGGAAAGATCTCAGCATCCTCCTCCCACAGAGAGGAATTCTAGTGACCACTGCCATGCAGCACATCTTTTAACTAGTTTTTGTGTTGTCCCAAATTCAGAGTGGGGTAGTCTGGATTTGTCCTGGTTTCAGTTAGAACAGAATTAATTTTCTTCCTAGTAGCTGGTGGAATGCTGTGTTTTGGCTTAGGATGAGAAGAGTGCTGATAACACCCCGATGTTTTAATTGTTGCAGAGCAGTGCTTATACCAAGCCAAGGACACCTCAGACTTTTGCTCTGTCCTGCCAACAGGCAGGCTGGGGGTGCAGTAAGAGCTGGGAGGGGACAAACCCAGGACAGGTGACCCGAACTAGCCAAAGGGGTATTCCATACCATCTGACGTCATGCTAAACAATATATAGGGGTGGCTAGCCGGGGGAGGGGGCCGGACTGCTCGGGGTTAAGCTGGGCATCGGTCAGCGGGTGGTGAGCAATTGCATTGTGCATCACTTGTTTGTACATATTATTAGTAGTAGTACTATTATCATCATTGTATTATTATTATTATTATTATTTTCCTGTCTTATTAAACTGTCTTTATCTCAACTCACGGGCTTCACTTTCCATTTCTCTCCCCCGTCCCAGAGAGGGAGGGGGGAGGGTGAGCGAACGGCTGCGTGGTGTTTAGCTGCCAGCCGGGTTAAACCACGACAGGATTATAGCTCAAGGGCTGATTTTCTTTGATCCCTAAAGGATCGTGAACACTCTCCCTGTGCCACCTACCAAAATCTCAACCCTGGGTGCAGCAGTGGCTCTCACATGCCATTGGGGAGCAATGCAGGCATCCCACAGAGGAACAGAAGCTGTAGAGATCTGGGATGGAGAAAAGGATGAATTGTATAGGAAAAACTTTGTGAGGAGAGAGGGAGGGAATGATAGTATTAGGAAAAATTAGGGGGGAGGACAATATCTCCTTTGTGGGATTCTTCATTGGAATATTCTTATTACTGTGTTGTCCAAAGCACTTTACAAATTCTCAGATATGATTTTATATTATACCTTGGCAAGGAAAAGAACAAATGTCTTTATAAAGGACAATCTAATCAAGGAAAAATAACAATTAGCCAGGAATTTGCTAAAGGAATCTGTAACTGTAACTCATGGTCAGACAAAAAAAAAAAATAAAAACAAGCTGGCTGAATTTTGCTGTGTTGATCTCTGACTTCTCAGTCTACATTAAAGTCCTATAGAGTTTTTGCACAAAATATTGCCTCAATGAGAGAAAGTAGAATTATCTTATTTCACTGTCTGGGGACTAATATTTTCTCTCTGAAGGCTGATAGGTCTCCATTTTCCAAACAAAAAACAAAGGCAGGTCATATGTTAAAAATATATATAAGGTCCTCTGCAGAGTGCTTTAACATGCCCAGCAGTATAGTTCCACTTTATTCCTCAAAGAGTAAAATTACAGTGTGTAGCAGGGCTGGCACCATGCTTTCATGCCGTGCAGACATTAGAGCAGAGGGAATAATTCGCAATGAATAGTTTAGTCAGTAAGCTTAGCCCTTTTTCTGCTTACAGGATCTCCATGGGCAGACTGAGGTTTCCTTGAGTTTATTATGCAAAAGAATTCAACAAGATCCTTTTTCCTCTCTAAGTACTTTTAATTGCATGGATTGCTCAGGAACACTTCTGTGTGAACATTCACCAGTCACTTCTTGAGCTTTGTTAGTTATGACTGCTTTGATGAGTCACATGGTGTTGATTTATTTTTCCAATGCGTTGAGCGTGCAAAAACTTCTGGGATATATATTCATGTGTGTGAATCTAAGATTTAGTTTCCCTCAATACTAATGTCTGCTGTTCTGAAATTCTCTGTGAATAGACACAATATTAATTTAATAATATAAATGTCCCTAGAAAGCAAACAAAACTAGCAGATAGTATGGTTGATGTGAATCCATTTCCAAATTCCAGTGACTGCACAAGCTTTTTAATAGCATTTACCCAATTATAGTAGATTATAGAAATAATGTTGTAGTCTCACTGCTCTCCTCTCATTCCACCCTGTGTTTCTTTTTTCTTATGAAGTAGCAGTGAGAATGAAATAAAAGCAAACCTTCCCCCCAAAAAATCCAGTATTAAAGTAAATATCTTTGAGTACCAAATAGCTAGCTCCCATATATTACAGTTGTACTTGGGAGGTCTAGTTCAGCACCTGCCTGTCTCCAGGATCACAATTCAGGTAAGAAATATATAAGATAATTTTGTACTATAGGGACAAAAATAGTTTTGAAACTCTACCCAGGCTTTCTGTAAACAGAGGTACATTTCTTTGAAAGCAAACCTTTGCAGTTAAAATGCAGCAGTTTTCCATGCTGTGATACTCCACTCCCAATTGTAATAGAATACATATAATGGTGTGTAAGAGCTAGCAGGTACAAAAAATATAACTTCAATGTGAATTTCTGCTTCCTAGATACAAGGTGCTACCCTCAAGGACTTCACTGTAGTTTCAGAGTATTACTGAGACATAAACTGTGTTCCTCAATATGATTCTCCACGGTTTTCTAGAGAAGATATGCTGTGTCCCCATGCTGGCCTGCCTTGAATATATGTCTACTTTAAACTATCCCAACCTCCTCAGGATCAAAGATACTCTTCACATTAAAGCTGGTTACTTGATTGAAGAGACCGTCAGTCTCCAATGTATTAGAAGACCCCTAGCAGACTTTCCTGTTTTTGAGGACTTTAGTGGACCATTTGCACCAGTGCTTATATTGACCATACCTAGAACCACATCTGTGTTGTTATCTTATGGGCTTTTTGCTTTGAAGACATAGTTATGTTCCCCTTATTGTTACCTGCCTGAAGCTGCTATCTATCCGAAGTTAATGTGAATTCTTCACAGCAAAATAAGAACACAAGACCAGGTTCTTTATAACTCTGATTTGAAACCTCCAGCTTGGCACCAGTCTCAGACATCACACTGTGCAACAAGTATCTTGGATCAGAAGCTGTGCATCAGTCATTTGCTATGATCAGTACACCCTGCAATTATTACAGAATTCATGGCAGATATTTCTATGGTGACATCACCATTTTAACTTAGTGTTTTGCAGACTTAATCAAGTTGGTCTTTGCTAAGTGAGGCAAAGACCAACCCTTCATCTGGGAAACCAAAGTGTTGAAAGCAGTCAAATTTTGCCTGCTTACTTTTTGAGATGAAAGATGTGAATTTTCCAGACATGTTGGACTGACTGTTTGATGCTTCTCATACTCAGGTCATGGCTTGGCTGACCTTGCTTCCTGGCTAGGGGAGATGGTTATTCTGAAAAGTCTGCTTGGAGTTTAGAGATCAACCAAATGAAGGGGAGAAAAGTGCACACCTGTGAATATTTTAGTATGAATTATTGCTTCTTCATTACATAGGGTTGTAAAGTGAAATCCAGTCCATCAAATTCCTGGCATTTCTTTTGCACTTAAAGTTTTGGTTGTTATTGAATCTGGGCTGCTAAAATAAGTGGACAAATTCTCTATCTAATCAATAGGAGAGGCTTCTGAAAACCTCCAAAATAATTCTACCTTTTTAAGTTTTCGTTCCTTGTAATTTATGTTTCAATGCCTTATGCAGACTGGAATCCCATTGCCAGGAAGAGAGGTAGGTTGTAGACATTTTCCAAAGACTCAGCTATCTGAGTCTGGAGAACCTGATTATAACCCCTTTGAGTGATGAACTTCACCATCTTATTGTTTAACTTAAAACTCGTGGATATAATTTCAAAACACGGATGTGTTTTGGAAACTGGAAAAAAAAATTCAATCAGCACAAGTGACTTTGGCTGTAACTTCTGGTCTCTATGCAGAAGCAGTAGAGGGCTATTATCATCTGTGAAACCTATTATTAGGGATGGAATGGAAACAAATTCAAGCAAATGTTGCTGTCATTTGGCTAAACATCACAGTGAAATCCAAACTCAGGACTCATTATTTGAGTTTCATGCCCAAACAGAGTTGGATAGATAGATTAGATTACTTCTTGTTCCTTCCAATCTCAACATCCTTTTCCTCCTCTCTACCCCCCTTTCTGGTAGTACTCATGCATACCTTTCTTCCCATTTCTAATTCTTCCCTGAGCTTCTATCCGCCTCCTATGTGTGAATAGATATGAATCATCTCTACTTTTCTGCTCCCATCTCCCAAACGCTGTTACTCCTTACTGAAAATCTTAAAGTTTCCATGTTTCTAAATGTTCTGACCAGTTTTACTACAGCATGTTCTGGGTCCTTATAGTTTTTCATTTTCTCCCTATTTTGCAGGACACATGCACATACTGATCTCTGTGTGAACTTTAGCTCCATGTCCAAAGTGGCTGTTCTTTTTTTACTAAATAGAAGCTCTGCAAAATCACCTGCTCTTGGAGCTCTCCATTCCCAGGTTCCTTACGTCCCTTTCCTTCCTCTCTTTTACTGACTTGCAATGTAAAACTTATTTTTTCCTCCCCTTGCGTATCTCTTGGACTCCAGCAGGAGCTCGGGAGAGAAAAGTTCTCTGCTGGTAGTCCTGGATAAAGATATCCAGCCAACTCCAGTGAGCTGGAGCAAAATCTTGCTCATGGCAGAAATACATGTATGTATCATAGGGGACCTAGAATATCTGTGCAATATGATTGATGCATAGAAACTGTGAGAAACATAAAAAGCCTCTAATGACCATAAATACATTTTTTTTTCCCTTCCCTCCCAGAATCTTAGGGGTTGACCAGTTTTAAATTGCAGAGCAATTAAGGAAACAACTGAAAGGTCTATTTATTTTTAAACATTGGAAGACAATATATTTTCCCTAATCATATTCTCAGAAGTGAATATTCACCTGAAATAGAGCCATGCAACAGAAAACTTCTGACCAAAATGATAAATTCTGGCAAAGCAATATCTACTGAAAGTAGATATAGCTGATGGAAATTTCAAACTATCTTTATAGATATGGCTGTTTGTAGTCCTTGAGGAAAACTAAATTTAATGTTAAAGAAAGGTGTCTTGAAAATGCATTTGCCTAATTATCAAATATAATATGTATGGTGTACTTTCCCCACGTTTAGCCTATCAGTATGTGGCATGCCTAACATATTGGTGACAGTGAATTTTTATCCACCTGCACTTTTAATATTCTAATTGCTTTCCAGGATTTATCAGAAAGGTGAACAGTTTTTACCTGATATATTGATGGAATTAAATTGTCTCTCTAGAAGTAAGAAATATAAAATGTATATAATGTGGGTCATGCAACATCCTTCTGAGAATATCCTTCTGGGCATTGGTCACTGCCAGTAAATGTTGATTTCAGACAGAAGAAATATAATTATCTCAATTAAAAAAAAACATACAATTAACAACATTTGCCATACTATAGAGTCTAGGTTACCATGGTATTACCCTGTGTCTAGAATAGGAAATAACTGTGGTATATCTGATTCCATCTCATGGTAATTGCTACTTTTTTACTGACCACCCATGTAGCATTAAAAGTCTCCTGCCCAACTAATTCACCTATTTTAAAGTATATTATGGCTATATTTATTCTCTGTTCCACCTCAAATCACTAGTGTGCCAAGTACATAATGCTGGGTTTTCAAATATGTCAGAACATATATTTATGTGATGAGTAGGAAAGAGGCATTCAAAGGTGGAAGAGGAAAATGGAAAAAAAAATAAATATGTTGGGGGTATGGAATTCAGAGGAGCGTCTGAGGTGACTCTTTTCATAGGAACAGAGATGGGGAGGGATGAAAGACAAATGTGAAATTTGAAAGGATCAGAAAGGATTTTCTTAGTATAAAGGAATATGCTAGTGCAGGAGACAGGAAGGGTAAACTTAGCAATATAGGGGATGAAGGTGATGGTGCAATTGAGGCTGTCATGAAGGCTGAGCTACAAAGAGCGGCTAACTCAGAGATGTTAAATTTCCAGGAAAATTTCCTTCCATATCCTTCTCCCACCAAGCAAATAAAACCCATGTACCTGGAGGGGAAAGGTAGGGAGCAATGGAAGATGGTTTTATGGTGGAATCACATTTGGGAACAGTAGGAAGTATATGAATGGAAGAGGTGAGTGGGGAAAAGACCAAAACGGGAAAAAGAAAACAAAGCAAAACAAAACAAAACAAAAACAGTCAAATGGAAAAGGAGGTGACACAGAGGGAACAGTGAAACCACTTTTGGTAGGCAGGAAAACAAAATTCAACTCTCACATTATAGGAATTGAGGGAAGATTAGTGCTGCCTATACACAATCAGTCAGTGAGTGGCCTTTATGCACTCAGTTGAATTTTGTACCTGAAATGATCTTACCTTTTTTGAGTGACCTCTCCCAAACAAGTGAGTGTTTCATCAGCCACTGAAGAGCTGTGACATGCTTTCAATAAACACAGTTCCCCCCCCCCCCCCCAAAAAAAAAAAAACAAAAAACTTTTTTAAGCACGTGCATTGTTCTGAGATGTACTGTTTCGAAAGATGATTTTCTAGAATGTCTTGTTTATAGTATCCTTGGGGTTCTGGTATGTGTGATATCACACACAGTTATGTTTGGGAATGTCCTTATCAAGGAGAAAAAGCCAGATTATTATATAGAAGGAGAGAGAATTTTGAAAGCTACAGTAAAACTTGCCTGATGGATGAGAAATTCAGGACATATTTTTGAACTTAACATAATTTTTACTCCAGCTTTACAGTTCATCTTTAACACGTATCACCTTTTAAAAGCATGTCCATGAGCATCATGCGTGTTACCAGCAGAGTGTCAGCTTTAACTGCAAATTCACTGGCTTTGTTATCTGTTTAAGTTTAGCTGCTTATCACCAAAATACCACAATGGTGGCCATGTTACAATAACCAGGTAGAAAGGCACATAGATAAATGGAAAGTCGCAGATTGAGCAGTAGATTTCTGTGAGTGTTTAGCTTTGCATGCCTGAATACTGCAGCTGTGCATGAGGTTAAGGTATAAAACACAACGTGTTTTTTCAGCATGTGCTTTTTTTTATAAAAAAAGGATTGGGCGCTCAAACAATTAAGAGTAATAAGGCAGATAAATCTAAGTTGGACTCACAGCATTATTTAAATGTAGTCCTTTGTATTTATAAACAGCAATATGCTGCAGTTATAAAAACTGTTTCATTTAATGCTATCCTATATTCAGCAATTTAATTTTTCTCTTAATTATTGAAACATTCATCATAGTTTTCCAATTGATTCATGAGTGGCTGGCTGCATTTCTTTGACTCATTAATATAGTGACAAGGAAATTGACAGTCCTCTTGATAACCTCCTATCCCTGAATAGTAATACTGGGAATACAAGACCTTGAATCTTTCTTTTTCTTTTTTTCTTTTTTTTTTTTTTAATTTTTAAAATTTGTATTATTATCACCAGCAATAACTAAATAACTATAGTCATAAAAGCCTCATTTATTAGCAAAGGAACAGAACAATATATGAGGAAGCCCTAATTATCAATGGTTTTGATAGTAAAATCTGCAAACTAATATCTTCCTAGGACCACATTTTTTTATTATGAAATGGGTGATAAAGCAGAGATAATTCTAAATCCAAACACATATTTTATGAAATAGATAAACCGAAGATAAAAATTAATAGTGACCTTGCATGCCTGGATATAGGAAATATAATCTAGCATATATATCAGTCACGGCTGGAAAAGGACAGGGAGATGCCCACAGGTGAAAGTTTAATTTACAGACTGCTAAAATGTGTTCAAAATAAAATCTGTGGTGCTTCTCTTTCCCTGGCTTGATTTTGAATGTTTTTGTTGTCTTTCTGCAAAATAACTACCTTAAAACATGTGCCTAACTTGCATTAAAATGAAAGTTTTTTGTTTTTTTTTTTTTTTAAATATTATTATTTTTATTCTAGCATCTTTATTTACAAGCTATTTATGTAAAGGTACAACTCTCTGTGTTTATATATATATATATATATACACTTATTTTGCAGCTATCTCTGCTATTTATTTCATTTTTACGGCTTCTAAAACGTAAGGTGCTTCTCTCAAAACCTCCCTTATATTCATCATTTTCTCTCAGGAGAGGTTGTCCAGAGTTTGAAGCATACAAGGTCTTGTCTTAATGCTTATATAAGTATTTCTGCCCTTGAATATTCTTCTCATCTTCATGATACTATGC